>NC_092014.1:23958057-24286557 GCF_042242105.1 Pempheris klunzingeri | reverse complement strand
AGAGGGAAAAACATGGCCATTTTCAATTGTAGTAGGAAAGTTCTTAGCAAATATTAAGAGGACATTTTAAACTTGCGCTAATCAATATTTTAAAGAAGCCACTGATGAGATGATTATGTGTAATGTGAAACCTAATTCTGCAGTTCCTCTCAGCTTTCATTTTAGCATTTTGCAGCTCATTTAGTTGAACTTTACTATTTTGATTTTGTGTCACCACTCTCTCGTCAGCGTTGTTTTTGGCAAAAAGGCTCTAAAAACCCATTGTGAGCTAGCTGCTCAGCATCAAACGTCAGACAATGTTAGAGACTAGGTGTTGGTCATAATGGGGCATTTAGCAGTTAAAAAGCTTTGCTTACTAATTAAAAAGAAATTAAATAATGTGAAAATTTGTGCTATTTATTTAGAAAACCTCAGTAATGTCAGAAAAAGCAAAGTAGAACCAACTGCAATTAGTTAGTGAGAACTAATTAATTGCAGTTGGTTGTACTTTGCTGTCTTCTGTGAGAAGTTTAGAGTTTCACGTTAGCTTCAAATTGAAAAGTTAATCTGCTATAAAGAGAAACTCAGATTGGTGAGTTGTAAATTGTCTCCCTGCTGGTTCCGCTAGCTGCTCGGTTGAGCCGTTTTCTAAAATCGGAGTAAATGGAGGGAACGAGGGAAGAATGGGGGATCAACACCAGATATGGTCCCAAACACACAGACAAGCAAGACCCAGTGTTGCCAACTCCTCAGTAAGGAAAGTAGCTATTGGCTGTCCTAAAAGTCGCTAGAAATCACTAAATGACGCCATCGCCTAATTGCATAATGTACAATTTGCATGTTATTGTAATGGACGCTGTAGGAGAGAAGAATGACGTCGTGGGAGGGACAAAAAGTGAGTAAAAGACACCCTAAATATGTAAATATGTTAGAACTGCAAATGAACTTTCTTCTGTTGATTCTTGTTTTTTTTTTTTTTTTATTTCACTCCTCAAAATAACTTCATGACTTAAAGGTTTGTCTAGACCCACATTACATAAATCAATTTTGTCCTGTATTGTTTAATGTTAGAATATCAAATTTAATCAAATTTAATGTGGGGTGGAATTGCTAGCTATACGGCAAAGTGACCCAAAAGAGACACTTTGGTTACTTAGGTTTTTTTTTTTTTTTTTTAGTTTTCTTAAGTTTGGTTTAGTTTCTAACCTTATGCACCACTTAGGAGCCTACAACAAGTCACAGTAAAACATGAAAAAGTTTTGCCATAACTATAAGTCAAATGCAATGACTTATTTTAGTGTGACAGTGAAGAAACATTTACATTTACATCTTGCTCTGTAATCCAGGATGGGATCAGCGGCGGCTTTGCGCACGCGTGATTCATTAGCGGTGTGGACGGTGTGGAGTGGAGTGGGTCTCCTCTCTGCTCTGACTGAAGCTGGGACTGCAGCGCGAGGCCACTGTGAGACTGTCAGTGCTCTGGGACGTGGAGGGGCTCACGGCAGCACACCCGCTGCTCGTTGAGGACAGTAACTGCAGAACGTCAGAGTCTCCAAAACACCAGAAAAGTCTCTAATAACACCAGAAAAAGTCGCTAGATTTGTTGCTGGTAGCTTTTGACAAAAAAAGTCGCCAGATTTAGCAAGAAAGTCGCCAAGTCGGCAACACTGGCAAGACCATCTCTGCATTGATCTTTGTATTGGAGGAAACAATGAGGTAAAAGAAGAGGGATTCAACTCCAGTTGCAATCTCAGCCATGTGGATCTTCTCTGCGAAGTATCTTGAGGGCCAATGTACAGACACTGCATAGTAAATTGGACAACTTTCATGCCTGCATCAATTTCCAACGAGATATCTGGAAGTGTAATCTGCTTTGTTTCATCAAAACTCGATTAAATCCTGGAGTACAAGGCAGCACCATTCAACCAGGTGACAGAGATCTGCATACCAATCCGACAGAACAAAGGACTCTGCCAAGAAAATTGATGGTGAATAAGGATTGGTGTAACAGTGGGACTTTTAAAATGTTATCCCATTCCTATTCATGTGATCTGTTATTGAGTTATTGTGAATCAAATGCAGACCGCATTTCCTACCAGGCAAATTTAAATTGGTTATTATCACGGTGCTCTACATCCCATCACAAGCAAGTACAGAGGCTGACCTTTCCAGTCTCTGAAAAACTTGAACTGCTCACAGATAACTAATCCCGATGCTGTGCGCATTGTTGCTGAAGACTTCAGTCAGGCTAACCTTAAGAAGGTTATACCTGACATCCATCCACATATGAACAGCACCACATAATCACTCTGGATCACTGCTGCACACCATTCAAAAATGGCTACAGAGTGGAATCGCTTGGGAAGAGCCACCATGCTGCCATCTTGCTGAGGTCAAAGTTTGGAAACTAACTAAGGCGCATGTCCCCGCGTCCTTGTTAAGTGCTGCTGCGGTTAGGAAGAACCTACAAGAAGAATCTACCCTCAGGCCACTAGGATCCTAAACTAGACTCGCCCCCTTACTTAAACTCTTTTTGATGCAGAATTTGAAGAACCTGGTAGGATCTCATTTCACTTTGGTTGTGCCTTATGATTACATGTGACAAATGAACTTGATTCAATGATTAAATTCACCGTTTGACCTATTATAGTACAAGTGATTCCTCCCCCAATCATTTTTTAAGCACAATTTGGATTTCTTCATGCATGGTCGCTTGAGATACTTATAATGCAAAATGTGAGCTGTAATGTAGATCCCCAGTTGAACACTGAGCAAGGAGGACTAATACAAGTAATGTGAGAACTGCAGAGAAAAGACAGAAAATGCAGCCGGGATAAATGATAGGGCAGCTGCAGGAGGCCTGACTAAAGAAAATAAGAAGGGGAAAGGGGAAATATTTTTAGCATTACCATTTAGGCAGGCAGTGACCAGCACTATTTAATCTGACCTCAGAACAAATAGGCCTATGCGTTGTTGTGAATGTGGATCAGATGACAGGTCAGAGGGATAATTGGTAATTTGTGAATAATAATGCTGTGCTGTCATTACGTCTGATTATGAAAGAGAATAGCATGATATTCTCTCAACAGTCAACATAAAAGCCAGCTGATGTAAAACAAGACCAGAACGGCACAGAATGGAACGGGGGGCTAAAGGGCGAATGCTAAATCTGAATTTCTGTTGAGATTGTAAAAATTTGGTTCCACGCTGAGGCTGTTGACAATACATCACACAAGCGCCAGATGTTGTTAAATCTGGGTTGAGATTTAGCCGTCTGGTCTGGTCTGTAACGTGCAGCTGAACGATGCGCGACTCATTCCGAAGTGCACAAAACATCCACATGCACATGTATATAGTATATACTTGAACACATCAGCACCTGCTGCCAATTAGCTCTAACTCTCCACCATCTGAGAGCAGATCACACTCGCTGCCTCTCAGTGATGTGCAAAGCTTCCAGGTAATAACAGTCTCCATTTGGGTGATTGAGTAGTTAAATAGGATACTTCCCTCTTTTTTCCCCCCCTCCTGCCAGGTACTTAGAATGGCACTTGATGAATGTGTGAGAGACACCAGATGTGCTGTGATGAGGTCCTTCAGGGAGAGCTTGTTGTCCAACAGCACTTCTCAGCTATTCTGTTCCTGTCATTGCTCAGTGTATATCTTCAGAAATTCACAATATGCATGGAGTCGTGGAGTATTTGAGATCTCCAGGGCCGAGTGTTTTACCGCTTCATGCTCATGGTTAAGTTGATTTAATCATTGACGAAGTGCAAGCTTTATTTTTCTTTCAGAAATGAATGTTTTTTTCTTTACTTCCTTCCTCCTCTGACAAAAACATTAGTGATGGGCAAACACCAGCTGGTCTAATGCTGTGTTCTGTGTCCTATGTGCACTGTTCACACTTTATTCTTTGTGTTGATTTACACATCTTTATATAGCTGCGGCTATATACTGCAGTATCACATTTCGGATGCATTTGTTGTGTTTTGAATATATATATTTTTTTTCTCTGCTGATTCGATTCACTCCTGCACTACTTTTAAATCATTAAAACCTATGGCTACGATGCGCTTACAAAGCATGTATTGTAGTTAAGGGCTCAGGCATGTGAAAGGGATACTGCTGTACTATAAAAAAGTGATTTAATTGCACCACAATAGCAAACAACAGTTGCAAAATCAGAATGGTTCTGTTGGAACAGCGATGCAGCACTTGATCAGATTATTCTGAGGCCAAAACATTTCAAAGAACAACTCTGATGTGAGTAACCTCATGTGACATGTGGTTTAACTCAATTCACTGCTTAACTGTGGCTTAGTGTTTACACCTCTCAGTAGACACAAAATACAAAGGGCATAAGCAACATATTCAAAAAATAGCAAAAATTTGAAGTATCTCATGTTGAAAAATTTACCAAAATACACTCACAGTACAGTCATTAAAACGTGCTATAATGCCTTGGTATTCTGTCATTTAGAGGTTTTAATGCACAGAAAATTTGCCACCTGTGAATGTGGTAATCAGTGAATTGAAACAGTCTTTTCTGCTGGGCTCTTGATGAGTGAAAATTGTGAAATGTTGCTAACTGCTATGCCATTAAGCAGTAGTGGCTGCTGTGCCACTGAGAGAGAGAGGGGGGGAGACAGAGAGAGAGAGAGAGAGACCACCTGATGTAGTTACAGGCATGACAAATTTGGACCTCTCTCCACACACTCTTACACACACACAAGGACACACATTTTGGTTGTATTACACTAACAAGATGCAACAAGCTGTACTTTTTATTACATTCTACACAAAACTGTATATACTGTATGTTCTTTATGAATGAATTCATACAGTTATATCCCTTATAGTAATATTATACAGTTATCATACACCTAAATAATGCTGGAAAAAAATAAATTTAATATCATATTAGACCCAAAATATACTCTTGTTAAACAACATTAAACCAAATTATACTGTAATTAGAAACGGAATAGGTCATATATCATATATCATAGTCTAATTAGAACTCAATGTTACATCAGATCCCAAAATATGCTACAGTTACATGCTAATCTACCCTTGCTACCAAATTATGCTTAAACACCACATTCAATGCCACCCAACTGGGCCTGTGATAGCTTAATGAGACAACACAGACAGTAATTAGACAAATATAAGGCCATATGACATGGCATAGTCTTTACCAAACACTGAAAGCTCAGAGGACAATATATTTGTCTGGTCTATATTTAACATTGTTTCACTTTCTTACAGGATCATTTGTTGCTCATTTAAAGAAAAATGTACTGTGACCTAAAGTTAAACCACATGGGGTCACAGCTGGTTGCTTCTTTACATGTCCCTTGTAGCCTGCATGCTCTTTGCAGTCCCGTGGAGTTCGTAGGTAGTGCATAGTCAAATACATGCTTCTTTGACTGACATTTAATGCCATTTCGCTAACCGTCCCAGTGACATAAAGCTATGGAAGCTGCCAGGACACTCTATCTTTATTTCCCACTCTAAGACTCTTATTAGACTTTTCAGAGGGTAATTTGCATCATATTACAACAGAACTGTACAGTTACAACATTTTTGTTGGTGCAAAAAGAACAAATAGTACGAAAAAATGATCAAAACTCACTCAAAGCCGTTTTAATCACCCTATCAAATAAAAAGTGGCCCAGCTGGGCAGAAAACTGCCCATTCTGACAGTATTGACCAAAAGAGGGAATACTTGCTACTTGAGTATGTTAAGAAAAGCTTTCACATTTAAAAATTGAATTTTCTTGTGATACTCTTGAATATATTGGAAAAACCATGATGAATAATATCATTTCAACGTAATCAATCTTAAAAACATTGCAGACATGCTCTCTTAAAGAATATACAAATTACTTAGCTATTCTTATTACCTATATAGCAAATCATTTATTTAAAGACAGTATATTCGCATTAGCTTTTAAAACTGCAATTGTAACCCCAGTATATAAATGTGATGACATACAAAGAAGTAGGTAGCTATAGACCCATCAGCACACTACCTGTTGTTTCCTAAGTGGTTGAAAAGATAGTTGTAAAACAGCTGGTGTCACATCTTGATAACAAAAAGCTTCTCCACACTATGCAGTTTGGATTTAGAAATAATTACACTACCAAGACTGCATGTTGCTATTTCTTGGAAGGAATCAAAACTAAATTGGATAAAGGAGGAGTGGTAGGAGCGGTGTTTCTTGACATTTGTCATCCAAATTCAAACATTCAGTTAGAAACCCTCGATTGAAAATGGTCTTAAATAATGAATTGTCATCAATTAAATCCTGCACAATGCCTATGCCACGAGGCTCAATTAATTCTGTGGGTACTGCTGTTTGGTTTATACATCAATGAACTTGACTATTCATCGGCATGGAGACATTCAGATGTATGCTGATGGCACGGTTGTATAGATGGTAGAAATGATGAACATGTGGCCACTAAGCTCCGATCAATGTTCCCTATAGCTGAGTGATGAAATCAAACTGGGAATCCGCAGCTTAGTGTTAATAATATGATTTTTAATTGAATGAATTGTATTGATTGCACTGGATAAGTTTGTTTTATATGGTGATGTGTGCTTGTAAGTGTGTCTGTATGATAGTGATAGAGAAACCGTAATGGTGTTGCATGTAAATATATTATTTTTTAATCAAATTCAGGAAGCCAGAGAACGTGGAGAAAACCCACACATGAAAGGGTCAAAGTCAGCGGATTTTGGACCTGGAACCTTCCACCAATTAAAAAATAATATTGATGTGGTGATGCAATGTTCCATTGAAATGATAATAATAGCTTTTTCAGTCTCAAAATGAAATTGAAAGACACATTAAAATGAACAATAATAAAATGCTTCACAAGGCGGACATAAAAAATGGACAAGGGATAGAAGACTGCTTTTTCCTCCCAGTGTGGAGCCTCATGTGTGGAACATTGGCATCATTAAACAAATAAAAAGTTACAATTGACAAACTAAGAGTACTGTGAAAAGCAGATTTATTGTTATGATGTATCTAACAAGAAGTGAATCTTTCTGTGACTTCCTTTCTGTTCTTTGAAAGCTGTTCGAATTGAACACAGCTTCTTGTCACCGCTGCTGCTGCTGCTGCTGCTGCCTGATTTTGTCAGATTGATTGATTTCTCCATGCATTTCTACTCCAACAAGCCTAATGTGTAATACTAGAAGTGCTGGGAATTGCTTACATGTTAATTAAGTTGGAAGATGTTTTATAAATACCGGGTAGCAGCTTTACCAATGTAAGACAAGACTAAATGAGACAAAAACACCTCTCGCTCTTGCACCAGATGGTACGGTTTATTTCGGTATGTTTTGTTTGTTGGTGGGTGAAGCAGATCTGACTTTGTTGTGTTCTGTACAGTACATAAACTGATCAAAGCTCTGGCAGAGTTCCTTCTCCCACAAATCTGACCTGCTCTGCTCTTTGTCCTCGCTGCCATAACCTTTACATAGTGTGTGACTGCATCTTTATATATGTCTCCCTTGTAAAGTGGCATCAAAAATCCCACACCTACACATGATCAAGAATGACATCTTACATCCATACCCTGCCAAGTCGGTAAGAAGCTCATTCACCTTGGCAGCCCAGTTAAGAGTGAAAAATAAACAGCATTAATATTTGTTGACACATTAAAGTCTGTTTTAGGCTGACTGCTGTTGTTTCGGAGGTTTACATGCTACTATGAGGAATACATGGCGCAGGCTGACAGCTGACAGGAGCAGTCTTGTCTTCAGCGTGTAAAAGGTGTGAACAAGTGCTTTTAAGGTGCTGACACTGGCTGGGATCGGAATATATTTGGGGGTGAGCATTTTTATAAGGTGTGCTGTGTTGTCCTGCTTTGTATTCACACAATATTTTCTTCCAATCAGCACAGTTTGGCAATGACAGCTAACACAAACACACTCGCAACCGCTGCTCTGAGGCTGAGGCTGCTCTGTTTCAGGCTTTGGTTGTATCGGTAGTTATTAAATTTCAAGTGGTTCTGATGAAATTGTAGCATGCAGGGCATTCCAGCACAGAGTTAAGTATCGGGGCTGAGACTGCAATCACAATTATGTCACTACAGACCCAGATACCCGAATAATTTAGTAAAATAATTTACAGTTTGTTGTTTTTTACTTTGTATTCATCGTGTTGGATAAAATTGGTCCTGTGTGTGAAGCCACAGAAAAACAAGAGCGATGTGATGAAAATGAATCATTGTTTAAAAGTGTTCATTTGAGGTGCTGTTGTCCTTGTGCCACATCTATTGACACTGACTGTGTGAGTTGTAATTATCTCTCTGCATTGCCCACGCCGTTAATCGCGCAAGGCAATTAAAGTGAGTCTGACATTGACTCTAATGTGACCCTTCTGCACCTGTAGCTTCTCCTCTGCCAACCTGGGCAAAGTGACAGAGCGCCGTCGCAGCCAAGCTCATCAGCTTTGTACTCCTGTAGCAGAATGACTGACAGACAGACGCACACACGTGCACACACACACACACACACACACACACACACACACACACACACGCACTTCCTTTACCATTATGCTTATTACAAACCACAGCGTGCCCGTTGGTTAGCTTACCTGTTGAGTGATAAGGCTCTGTTGCACACTGTTGCGTGATGTCTGAAAAGCAGAATAAAAAGATACGATGGAATCAGCACAGTTACAGTTGACATTTGATTGGTTCTACTTTAGCATAGAAAATAACGTGATAGCGTACAATCAGGCTAAAGCTGGAGTTGTAAATACAAGTAAAGAGTTGAAAAAAAATAAAAGTTAATTGTTACAAATAGTAAAGCAACTGGAACCCACACACCCACACACATATCTGACCTTGATAGCTGGGTTTTTGGCAGTGTCATTTTGACAAATGTGAATGATATCATGCTCATTCAGCAACGTCTTATGCGATTAGACTGTCTGATTAGCCAAAAAGCTTTAAAAAATCCCTAGTCTGGAGCTGCAATGAGTTGTAACAGTCCTTTAACCCTCCAGTTGTAATTTGATGCAGTGGGGAGTGGTATCACTTTGCAAAAATATCAGCAAAACTCTAAAACTTTCTCACAAGAACTGAATCATAAGAGCACACACACACACACACACACACACACACACACACAGATCGACTGTGTGGCACTTTCTGAAAGCACACTGGCCTGTCACGCTTTGTCTGGATGGAATGACAAGTCTTGGTGCAGTGCAGTTTATCACAGAGTCACTAAAGTTGACACTGGAGCAGGACTGAACAGGCTATCACACAGCCAGCCAACCCTGCACACACACACACACACACACACACACACACACGCACACACACACACACACACACACACCTCTGGGGCTTGTAGAGACACACAGTGGTGGCATGAAGATAGGACAGTGGGGGAGATCTAGTCATATTCTTTATGCAAATGTGGATATAATTGAGAGTGGATGCACATACAGAAATGTACGTAGCATTAGATGAAAGATTGGACAACTGGATTCATTGGATGAAAATCAGTTTGCAGCGAGTTCATATCATTTAATTCATGTCAGAGTCACTGGACTGTGTAGTTCTGCTGAAATGCAGTTCACATTGTGGACTACATTATGTTTTGAATCTGCTGAGTGTGAAAGCGTGAAACCAATTATTGACTGATGTCTGCCAAGTATGTGCAGACTGGACCCTGGTTGATCTGGCAAGTGGTTGGTCCGTTTGCCAGAGGTCTGCAGCAGCAATCTATACAAGCAGTCAAGCCAGTTACCTTATACTAAGGCAGGACTCCCTTGTTCACTCATTGTAGATTCTATAGATACTCAAGACACTTGAAACACTTAACATTGTGTGTCATTGTTTTTTTTCAAGTCATTAACAACAACAAAGCTCATATATTTGTTTCATTATCTGCGGAAAAACATCTTAAAGTATCCCTCCATCCCATTCTCCATAAGAACAGTGTTGGACTAAGTGTAAGAGTTTCTTGATGGCATTTACAAAAACAGCAATCTACACAAATGGCAGGAGATATTTGAGATGTAATTTTAAAATCTATAAAATGTGATGCATTGCATTGTGGGATTGTTAGCAGAAAGTGGTGTACCTGCCAGTACTTCCTTGTTGACTTTTTTGAGAGCACTATATAGATCATACATTAAACACTCAGTTCCGACACTTAAATTACTGAAGACTAAATACTGTGGAGAGCAGTATTGATAAATAGGGACTGATTTCAGACACGACTCAGCTCTTCATCTCCCAGCCCCTCCAGCCTCCACTGCTGGAATTACAAGATGTTGTGGTATAGATAACAGTTCTTTGTTTGTCTTACAGGTGGGCTGGTGTATGCTATGGTGTATGCTGTCCTTTAGAGCATTAGTCAGACTCAATGGTGGGATCAGGGGGTGACCTGCGGTGGCCATGACACAGCAGTGCTGGATGGCTGGATCACTGATGTTTACTTTATGTTGAGTCTGATTTGCTGTTCAGTGTATTCATGCCTGAATTCTATATGCACTGCCCATGCCATTAATTGCACAAGGCAATTAAATTGAGTCTGACATTGAATTCTTTACAGCAATGCTGTTGAAATAAAACAGAAACAGTGTTTTAATGAATAACGACTGCTGTTAAACTGTGATTGGGGAAAAAAAAAGGGGGGGGCAAAAGTGCACTCAGGGGAGGGCAGTTGCAAGACCAATTAGTTTTGTCTGGAGAGGGATCCGCAAACAGAGATTCAAAAGACCCGTTAGATGAAAGTAACAACAGGAACAGCGGAACCCAACTTTCAGGGATTCAAGTTACAAAGTACTGAAAGCTGCTAATAATATTAATAATAATGAAATGAAATGACTCCACCACTGGCCACACTTTCTTTTGTTATGTTGGCCTTATTCAACCAGAAGCCTAATTATGTTGTAAATAAATCAGCACATCATATCCCGTGTGTGTGGGGATTTGAAGAAACAAAGTCACTTTCATGTTGTGCCTAAGCCCCCTTCCCAGACGGAACATAGTAAAATAACTTACATATGGTGCATTCATGTGCAGGGAGTAGTCTCTAAAATGTGAGTTTTCTGATGGCATAACACAGTCAGATGATAAAAAGGAAGAACCTGATTATATTATAACAAAACAGATAGCAAACGCAGATGCTTCCATACAATGCATGCGGGGAGGCATGTGTGTGAGGGCGGGGAGTTACGAGTCTGAAAATGATGAATCATGTGCAGTGGCCTTGACAGTCATTAGATATCAACCTATTTGCAGGCCTGTCGGAGATGTGGGACCAATGTGTCCATTATCAGAAAAGGGAAGATCTTTTCAAAGAATCGGTCTTCATCCCTCCGGAAGATTTCCAAACATTAGCACTGAAGCTGTTTTAGAGGTGTTGGGTGACTCAACACCTCACTATGACATCTTACCTTTGCCTGTCTTCTGATTTCTAATCCATCTGTAGAATGAAATGTTTAAGATACAGCACTGCATTCGTTATTTGCCGCAGGAGAATCAAATCTACGAGACACAAAACGGACAAAGGTGTATATTGTGAAAAAGGATTTTTAATTCACATGTTTGGACTACAATGCTGCTGTTCAACGTTACTTATTATGAATCCCTAACGACAGCACATGCACATACAATACGATTAATCTTTAACACGGGCATCGCTTTGTGCGTGTCTGTTTGCAAATGTGATTGAATGAAATGTGCATTTGCTCATGTTTAGAAGGACCTATCTTTTGGCCCTTGAGCTTGCTTATGAGCGTGGGCGAGCAGTTTGTACATGTGTGTGGGTGGTGGTCATATTCTCATCTTGAACAGAGGGAATAACCTTTTTATTTCTTCACTGTTGCTATTTGTCTGTTCTCTTGCAAATGGTTTAATCCAGATTCCCGGAAGGCTAGCTTATTCATTACGCAAGTTTTCTGAACATTTCGGCGTGTTTCGTTCGCTTAGCACTTGAAAGATGCAGACAGTGAATGCAGGGGTGTCATGTGTGTTTTCATGTTGTAAACTGAAACTGAAGGAAGTTGCTTGAAGTACTCTGCAGCAGAATTACTCGCTTACATAAATGATCCGGTCTGCATTGTCCTTAAAGTGGGTTCCATCGTCTGAATTATAACATGAACTATCTGAAGTGGATGCTTTATATGGATGCAGTGCTTTTGCACCCATGTAGGTGTAAAAACGTACTTATGTCTGACAAATGCAAATGCACACTCACATACCTGTTCCTTTGTGTACTTACACAAACAACGCCTTTTGACCTGTGGAGAGGATCAAGTGAAATGCACTATGCTTGAAAACGACTGAACAACAGCACTCCATTTGTTATGCATTTCATGTCTAATATTTCCATTTCTCTGTCTCCTGCCCATCCGGAAGGATGCATGAACTCTCTCTGTTGTAGGCTTGATGCCTAAACTCTGTTTTTTTTAATCCATCTCCAATACCCACAGCACTGTGGATGCAGTGCTCTGGATGGAGAATATCACAATGATATTATTCATATGCAGCCAGGTTTAGGTAATCCTTCCAACGCTGAGACCAAACCATAAAAAGGACGATGAATTATTGAAGAGCATCAGAGAAATAGGAAACCTTTCTCTGAATAGGATCAACCTTTTGGGAATGCTTCAAAGAGCATTCAATAGTCGGCAAAAAACCCCAGCCCTCTCTCTGCTTTATCCCTGCCGAAAAGCTCTGCCCTGGCTCTGTAAGGGAGAGAGCGGCAGAGCGACAGAGGGAGGGGGAGAGACTGAAAGCTCACCTATTGTTCACCCTTTATTTGCATGAAATTGTTTACCACCTTTTCATGCTGTTCTCTCTTTTTCCCATCCCTGTCCCCTACTGCTCCATTTTTCTCGCTTTCTGATTTCCTTTCTGTCTCTGTTCATTTTAACAGGCACAGATGGCGGTTACTGAGGCAGACTTTGAGGACAATTAGCTCAAATTGGTGTGTACTGTATTTACAGTGTTGATTTAGAATGAGAGAGCATGCACTTCAGTGCTCAGGGTGAAGCAAATACAGTAATTAAATCTATAATCAGGAGACCATATTTCTCCTTTTATTTCAACAAAAAACAAATCCCTAAGAGTCCAGCAGTGCAAAGTTAGAATAGAAGAGTGCGGAGTATTCAGTAAGAGGTCACTCGGGGTGAATGCAAGGCGTAACATGATGCCTAAAGCTCTGAAGATCGTGAGCATAAACTTTGTGCTGGGTGAAATTCTTTGCCAGCCACCAAAAGCAAGAGCCAAGTTATTTTGTTATTATGAGCCAAAACACCCCCCAACGATGTCTCACCACTGCTATACTTATACAAAGGACAATAAATCCTGCGCATAGCTGAGGACTGCGTATATCTCTATAGATGTCTATATATATATGTATTTTCTATGAAGCATCTTCTACCACACTCACACAAAATTCCACATACAGGTGATTTTACATTTATACTCTACACTTAAAGGAAAGCATAGTCTATATTTTCTCACTATCACCAAAACCCATGAAGAGACGACATCCAACAATGATCGGGCCATTTAATGACCATTATCAAATGTAATTGGCAGCATATATTGATTGATATATAATTTGGCTCAGGAGGTGGTTATCATCTATTAATAAGCTGGGACGAATTCATTAAATTCTTTTCAAGTTTCACTTACAACATTGATTCATTTTAGGCATCAATTTCACCTTCGTATTTCCCATAGTTATTTTGACTGAAACCACATTTATTTCTAAACCAAATACTTTAGTGCCTAAACCTAACCAAAATGCAACTGTTTCACAATGTTGAATATGTGATGAGAAATGTCTGGTAAAGTTACGTCTGTGGCTGTGGACGTCATTGCAGACATGTTGAAAATGATAGATAATTAATAGATACTTGTGTACTGGTAGGTGCAATTGGCCCAGTTTGAATCATTCAAATGTCAGTGATAATAACTGATAACAGGCCATTTAATTGGCTGATAACATCTGAGACAAGTGGAATTGATCCTAATAAGTGATGTCTGTGTAGCCAGAGTCTGATAAGGCTTGTTCTTCTGTGCCATTGTTGACCAAAAACTATCAAAGGAAACTGCAAAATACACTTGCAATACACAGCGTGCACTGTCGTGAGAAAAGAAATGATTTAAGTGCACTAATTAATACATATAGCTCGTTTGCTTGATCCAAACACAAATCAAAGTTTAGAAATGTCAATTTGTGTTCAAAAATCATTGCTACACTAAGTTAAGCTAGCAGGCTGCTGGCTGTAGCTTCATATAAACAAACATGAGAGTAGTATCAATCTTGTGACAGTCTTTCATTGTGATGAATATGGGCACTGTAGTTTTTTTTTCCTGTTTTCTCAAATCTCCAATAAACCATCCTCACTAACTAACCAAATGTGAACTATTCTACTGTGAAAAGTAGTCTTAAGCAAAACCACAAACATT
The DNA here is from genome assembly GCF_042242105.1 of Pempheris klunzingeri. NCBI lineage: Eukaryota > Metazoa > Chordata > Actinopteri > Acropomatiformes > Pempheridae > Pempheris > Pempheris klunzingeri. The sequence continues at coordinate 24,272,109 of NC_092014.1, read as the reverse complement.
TACTGCTGTTTGAGTAACATTTGCTAAAATACAGTACTAAGGAAAATACTTAAAACTTATAATACTTAAAAAAAATGAAACCATAAGTTTGTGCCACTTGGGTGACTGTGCCGTGTCTTCAATTGGAACAAATGTGCATGGGGCTGTGTGCAACAGACACAGTAGGCACTGCAAAACCTTCTTTTCAACTCATTTTTGTCTGTAATTGTCTCCCTAAAGTTTATTGTTCTGAAACAAGAAAGCAAATCTACCAGCACAGAAGGGATATTTCAAGATTTTCTAATGCATATTGAGTTGTTTCAAGTATTTTCTGAATCCAAGTATTTTCCTCTTGTCTAGAGCGGCAGTGACATGCAGGATGCAGTCATGGGAACACAAATTTCTATGCTATCCTAGCAAATAACAGACTGAAATGTCCTTATTGCACTTGCATATTGTTTTAAGAAAATACAGTCTTTAGGACTTAATTACCAATAACAATGACTTGCAATGGGAACATTCAGAAATGTTGACAGACATACTAACAAATCATTAGTTTTTATGAAATACTTGACAATAAGAAAAACATTGAATATTGCCAGCCTTATCCATTTATTAAGTAAACACCTCATGTCTGGTGTGTTAATGTCATTGAGATGGATTTCAGTCAACCTAGCCTGCCTCACTTACCTGGATTTACCTAATAGCTGTCTGCACCCACAGGGCAGGTGCCACAGGCTAGATTTCCTGAGGCATCTCATTCAGATTGCATGATCACTAACTTTCTAAAACACGACTTGCTTTATGCACTCAAATGAATGTAAAAATGTGCATGTGCTTCTTAGGAGCATGATATTTTCTCCCTGAAACTGTGGGGTGAAGGCAAGACGACAGCAGATGAAAAGCGTGAGATGTAAGAAAGATGTTGGACTGCAGAGACAGAGAAAGGAGCAGACAGAGATGGATGAAGCGAGCAAGAGAGATGTGCATTTCTATCTGTCTTCACTTTATATGTCTATCTGTATCTATATCACTTTGTCTATCTTTATCTGGTCTCGCACACTGCCCCTGACTACTTCTTCACTCACTCATATTGATGGAACTCAAGGAAGGAGCAAGAGGAAGACGAGAAAAAGAGCAAAAGAGCTTTATTGCTGCGACCCTCTCTGCTAGTGTGATGTTTTCTGTCAGCATCACTTACCGCTCAGCCCTTGCAAGACCACCCACGCACACAAATCAAAGATATACATTGGAGAGCGCACGCACACCTAAATGCATGCGCACGCATGCAGCTGCTCACTGTTTCAAAAATGGACACATGCAATGATCACCTGCTGCACAGCAATGAGCTTTTCTCTCCTCGCCAACTTAGAGAGATAAAGGAGGTGAGGGGAGAGGGAGGAATAAGAGAAGGGGGGGAGAGGGGGTGTGGGCAGAGAATGCTTTTGTGTTGTCAGCAGAAACATTGTTTTATGGATGCAGTGTTTACAGTGGTGGAGCCATTTGTGTGTGTGTGTGTGTTTTTGCGCACACGTGTGTGTGTTTGTTTTCCTCTTTGGATGTATTCGGCCTTACCTGTCCACAGGGATGAATTAAACCTGTCAAAGTTTCACTTGTGTGTTTGTGTGTGTGTGTGTGAGTGTGTGTGTGTGTGTGTGTGTGTGTGTGTGTGTGTGATGTTCTGAGATGTATTAGGCCTGTCTATGGACACGTTGACTGTTTGTTTTAAGCCTGCCTGCAGGGCTTATGCATTCTTCATGAGAGTACTGTGCTTTATGTGTCAAACCCATTTGTTTGCCCAAATGCTCAGTGAAAGCACAAACACTCGGCAGACCTTTTATTTGTCTAGTGTTCACCCACATGCACGCTTGTTACAGACTCATACATACAAGCACACACACACACACAAACGCAAAACGCGGTAGATAAACGAACGTGCAATCACTCACACGCCTTTGAAAATCCGACTTGACTCTCTCCCAAAGTCAAATTTTCAACTTACATGCACATATATGCATTTATTTTTCAAGAAACAGATCAGAGGAGAGCGGGCTTTTCGCATTAATGAATCCCTTTATTGTGATGCTTTCACATTTCTCTCAAATCCATGGGCAATTGAGTTTGAAAGTAATCGAGGTTAAACTCAAACTGATAAACTAATGATTACAGTTCTAACTTTTTAACACAAAATTCTCTCCAGTTTTTTGTTGGCTTGGTATGTCAAGTCAGTGTTCCAGGTGGAGTAGTGCGGTATTTTCCGCTAAATAGAAACTATTCACAGTAAGCTTGTGTTCATCTGAGGTTTGATCATACTCAGAATATGATGTTTACAGTGAACATGTGTAGTTAAACCTTGTTATTCGGTCAGAGTGACTTTCACTTTCGTCTCAGCTTAGTTTTGTTTTGCTAACTAACTGTTATGTGACTTTAAGACAGTGATCAGAAATCTGGATAAAGCGTTTGCATGCCTCATTATGGCAGAATCCAAATGTTCACCCGCCTGGACATCGACGTGCTGTTGCATCAAGTCAGGGCACTGCAGGCGAAAAGGATAAAATGGGCTGTGAAACCGGACTTCAAATCTACTCATTTCCATGGATATTAAGTTATTGTGGCTCCCCCCCTAAGTATTGTTAGACATAGTAAAGTGATTATGTGTTTTCAGTACCAAGTGGGGTAAGGGTGAGGGACGTCTCCACCAAAAGAGAAGCGCTGCACCTCTGCTTAACTCCAAAGTGCTGATTTACATTTTATGTCCCTTTACTTGGCTAATAAGCTCACAATGTTAAACGAGCTGCTGATGGTCAGTAAATTCCTCCAAAACACAGGCTGGCTGCTGCTAGCTTTCCATTTTTCTTTACTTATTCTATTGAGTAATTAGTAAAGCAATGTAATATGCTTTTTTTTTCAGTAAATGATATGGAATTAGTCCCAAGCAACTGCCAGACACTGTCTGTCAGTAAACCACCTTAACAGGATACTTTTTAGAGCAACGCCTGAAGTCCCTGCACCTCAAACTGACTCTTTGAAAACCTGCACAAATCCAGCTTAATGCCCCTTGAGGACTTGATGAAATGTGGATTTGGACAGATAATAGACATTCACAGACCTCCCGGAACAAGTCTGTGTGTCTACAAGTGAGGGCAAATCCAGACGTTCAGATTCAGCTTATCTCAGTTTATGAAACTAGAATATGATGTTTACATGTACAAGCATATCACCAGAATATTAAAAAAAAACTTACAGACTGGTATGAATGTAAAAAAAAAATGTATTTCCTTTTTTAATGTTGTGGGCACCATTATGGCAGCGGGGGACTTGGAGGCAGACTTCTCAAACCCTCAGCACATAACAACAAAACTAGCAGTAAAATACCACTTTTAAGTCTTATTGATATAGAAAATCAGCTCATAACTCTGCTGTGAAGGGATAATTCAGTGACAGGAGGACGAATGAGCGTTCTGACAGAATCCATATGGAAACCAATATGCAGCTTGTCGGTAAAGGAATGAAAAGTGTTTTTATTCTGAAAAAAAAAAAAGAACATGCAGTGGCAGGTGAGGCTTCTATAATTGTTTTTGCGCATAGTGTGTAAGTGGACACCAGACAGTTGTATTTCTAAATGAATCTGCTCATTGTACATTATCCTCCAGTGGTGTGTGTCTCTACTTTAACTCATGTTTCTGTTCATGTCATGCTGGTTTGACTGCTAATGACACTGTTTTGAGCTTCAAATGATTTCACTGAGCCTTTGATGAAAGGATTTAGAAGTCCACGCAGACACCAACACACGTGTCAAAATCCTGTATGTCCTCATGACAACGCTACGCACTGCTCTTGCTGGGTGAAGCTGTTATTCATTTAGCGTACATTCCCTTTTCATGTCCACCTCAGCCTTTGTATCCCGCCCCGCGCCTCCATCGCCACCTTCACACTGTGACACGAGCTGCTCTGTGTGGATGCACAGTGAAAAATGGACTCGGGATTGATTTCTTAGCATCAAAGGGTGGGCCTCTGCATCCAAAAGCCCTTTCAGCTTAACACCGAACACAGTGGCAGGAATAATGGAATATTTTATTTTCTGATTATGTGGTTTCATTATGGGTGTGGTGTGTGTGAGTGCAAACAGCTTGACAGCACTGTCCTGCAGTGTCCGTGTTTAGTTTCATTCGTTTCTACAGATCTATGAGACCTCTTTTGGCGTGACATCTACGCATGAGTTACCCCACAAAATCTCAGTTTGCTGCAGTGCCCCTTTGTTTCTTTGTGAGCAAACCCCCTTCTGCCCCGTCTACTTTACCTCTCTCCTTGCCCCAGGTCCCCCCCACATGCTGCAGGTAGCAAGCAGACACACCCTTGGGATGCACACACTCAACCCAACCATCTGCCACCCACATATGAGCTCCACGTGTGTCTACACAGAGGGGTGGGTATGTTTCGGGTTCAGATCTGGGCATCATCCCTGCGGCCACTCAGCTGCTTGTCCACTCAAGAGAGAGAGTGTGTGTGTGTGTGTGTGTGTGTGTGCGTATCCTCATGTTTTCTTCCCATGTATGTGACTTATCAGATCTGTGTGTTCCTGCGTAGCACATCTGCGTCACGCTGCCCCGGGAAGAGCTTTGAGCCGTCCCCAGGAAAGCCTTTGGGAACAGGTTCGAGAAGGCTTCCGGGAATGTGTGTGCAAAGCTGTCAGATGGATTTGTGTCCATCACGGCTGCGTTTGGCCCCAGGGCCGTGACAGAAGATCAGAACAGAGAGTTTCTACAAAGGAGCAGCAGATTCAGTGCAGACAGAGCCCAACTAACCCACTTCTAAAGTAGAGCAGTGACAGAGATGGGGGGCTGAGGTTAGGAATTTTTTTGGCATTTTGAAGATCTTCAGGTCCTGGCACATCCCATTTTTGTGATTTTGTTTATTATACGCTACATTCTTATCACACATGATCTTCAATATGTGCCATATACAATTGTATTGTACAATTGTAAAATTGTATTGTCATCGATGTCACTATCTGTATTTTTGTCATTTTGTGTTATGTGTGCATAGTCACTCCTGCTGTGAAGGGCACCATTTCCATTCCGCATTCTTCTTATAGAAATTTATAGTAGATTACCTTCTTGTAAGCCTTCGGATAATGCAGTCAGAATATAAACAACAAATGACAAATAACCCTAAATCTCTAGGACAGCGCCTATGTTTCTGATTGCCCTTCCCTCCAACTCTATTCCCTGTTTATTTGCAATAATGCCATAGTTGACTGCAACAATTTCAAGAGTAATTTACAGGGACGAGCCCTATATGAAAGGAAGCAATGCTATAAACAGACTATATAGTTCAAGGCCATCTCTTATCTCCTGAGGTTCCCTCTGCACTCTGTGTATGTGTGTGTGTGTGTGTGTGTGTGTGTGTGCGTGTATCTCTGACAAAAAGCTTTAGCTCCCTCATGCTCTACTTTTTTCTCCTTATTTCCCTCCCTCCTACTTTCACTAATCATTGAATTTAGCTCTGCTGTATTTATTTGTACTTATCAGTAACATGAAATGTATTAATGATGAAATGAGGTTCGCATGGTGTGAAAGAGAAAACAGTGCAGTGTGCTTGTAAACACTTGACACTATACTCCCACTGAAATGTCTTGTACATAATAAGTAGTGTAGCATTCTGTGTGTGTGTGTGTGTGTGTGTGTGTGTGTATCAGGATGACAAGAAGATGAGAGAAGACAGACACAACAGTTGCATCATGATTGTAACATCTGAGCCATTTATGATTTATTTATGCATCTTATTTGTTACTGGGGTAGAGAGATGTTTTTGCTAACGGAGAGAAATGTATTGCTAGGGGGAATGTAGGATGGATGCACGGATGGATCCAACAAAAACAGCAAAATCAATGAATTAATCTAGCTCAGTCTCAAAGAAGTTCATGAGATGGTCATGAAATTTAATCTATCGATTCTGTCCGTGGACACTTTTTTTTCCCCTCTGCACGACTCTCAAATTAATAGATTTCAAATTTGATTATCTTTCTTGCCTGCTTCACCTCTTTTTTCTGTCAGTTGAGACTCGAAAGCACAGCAGCCGTATTGTTATTTATCATTCTATTCATTTTTTAACTGCAACCGCTATATTATTCAACATTCAATGCTGTAGAACACAGTCTGTTTTGTGTTATGCTGCAAAACCTTTATTATTACTATTATACTACGACGAAATGTTTTACATCACAGAATTTATTTATAGATCATCTAGATGCAGGATTATTGCAATTATTCTTACAATTCAGCTGTACTTGATAGTTGATACATACTTTACTTTTTACAACCCTGCTTTGCAAAGTGTAAGAACTGCCAATCCAAAACCCCATTTTCTAAAATATGAGCATAAATGTCTGAAATAAACCAGCATTACTTTTTGTCAATATACATCTAGATGCGGTGTAATTATTAGTTTGGATGTACTAGATATATCTTTTTAAGGTCCTATTTTACAACCCTTATCTGAGAACTACAACTGTAGAAGTTGATATGTATCTAAACACATTGATATAATCAGATGGCCAGAGCTCTGTTGGTGCCGTGTGTGGAGCCCCTCACGATGCTGAATTATAAGCCTTCAAGCATGCACCGAATTCAAGGTTCAAAGGTCAGTATTTCAAAGCAGAGAATCTTCATAGTGACCTATGGTACTCGCCAGGTTGAGAACTTTGATTTGATTGATTTAATTTAGCTCTGTGACAACATTTTGATTTTCTCATTTCATGGTTGCAAGGCATCCCAGTCCTGGTTTCATCAAGCACTTTGAAGGCCCACTTTCTATTAGTTTGTTTTCTCTTTTTTAGCAGAAATAGTGGCGAAACTGAGTCACCTTCAGAGATGACAGAACTGCTGACAATAAATCTTCTCTCAATAATCAATCATCAATCAGAATCAGCTTTAAGAGCCAATGCAAGCATACAAAGAATGTGCAGTGTGTTTGCTCCCAAAAACGCACCACAGACGAATAAAAGCAGACAACAGTAGGATAATGAAATAATGTTATAATATATGAAACTGACTACTGCAAGGATTATAGGAGCAGTGTGAAGTGTAAAATCCAGTCTGATAACCCATGCTTCATCCATTTTATATGGCCATTGTACAAGATTTGATGCACACATGCTCACACACGGGCACACATCTTGTTGGAAGAACCAACTTTAGAAACACCCATAAACAAACTGACAGAACACCAGCACTCAACGCTGTGTAAAATGTCATTTTTAGACTTTTTTTTCACAGACTAAACAAATGAGATATAACCTGTTAATTAGTGAACACCAGCAGTTCTGGTAAGAAGATTTTGTTACCATCAGACAGAGCCAGGCTGGCTGTCCCCCTCCCTTTTCCAATCTTTATGCTAAATTAAGCTAAACAGCTGCTGGCTCCAGCTACATATTTAATGTGCAGACATCAGAGTGGTATCAATTTTTTCATTAAACTCACCACAAGATAGTGAATAAGCTTATTTCCCCAAATGTCAAACTAGTCCTTTGGTGGATAGTTTAAAGAAGTGGCAAGAAAAATGCCAAATATATCGAAAAAAAAGATGGATAGAAGCAATAATGTGCACAAATGAGTGAACTGCAGTACACAGTAAAGTACACAGTGAAGCTTTCAAGCTGCACCTTCATCGCCTCCAGTGCCAAACCACATGCTGTATACAGTATTAATGGTGCCCTTTTCCCTGGAACACAGTAACAGCCAGGCCCTCTCCTCTTTCAGCTTTTAATTGCATGACTCACAGCAGCTCAACAGGCAAAGTGTGGGAGAATGTGCACCACACATGCTGCAAAAGTTAATTATCTTTCAAGAGGGAATGAACCAACATCGTTTACAACTGAAACGGTTAGGCTATAGAAACAATCGTTTCGAACGTTCTTGAAATAAATCATTTTTGGAAATAAGCAATTCAGTGGGATTTCTTGTGACATCACACTTTCAGAAGTAAGTGATGTATTTATGTCAATGAAGCAAAGCATCCCTTTAGTGTATCTATAGTGTGTGACATTTCCCAGCATGTTCTGAAGATGACAAGTATTGATTCTCCGATTTGTGCTTGTTTTCTCTTCAATAAAATGATTCAAGCACAAATAGCTCCTTGAGGAAGGAAGTCAAATTCATTTAGAAGTTACAACAAAGTACAAAAAGTGTTATTTATTGTTTTGTCTTTAATGCTTGCAGGTTTTGATCTTTTGTTAATGATTATCATACATTATTACAAGAAACCATCTAGTCAATCATCCAGTTCATCATCTTGAGCCTCCTTCACACCGGCCTCCTCCCTCTGCTGAATTCATCAATAATCAGGAACCATCACTGGCAATTATTACTAAGTATTCATTGGGTACTTTAATGCACATGTAGCTTGTGTGAGTATTTAACCCCTTGAAGGTCCTCAGAAATAATCACGTTAAAGATCCTTACACACATAAATGTGTATGCATAAAAACAAGCCATAAAAATGTTAAAAATCTTTCTTTTTTTTTTTCTTTTTTTTAAATAGTTTTTTAGACCAGCATCAGCCCTAATCATACATATCAAATTTTGATTAGTTTTTTAAAAAAATTAACCCTTAAATTGCCATGTTTTTGTCATGATGCGCATCATTTTATGGTCTAAAATACACAAAAAATACATGAAAAAAATTGAGAACTCTGAAAAATTCACCATCTTGCAAAATTATAAGCAATATGCATGAAAAACTGATAAAATATGCTAAAAATAAAAATCATAACACACTAGAAGACCCTCAAAGGGTTAATTGCAGAGGGACTCTCATGTGTGAAAATGTGTGTCTATATGTGGTGTGTGTGTGTGTGTGTGTGTGTGTGTGAGACACACAGACCACTGTAGTTTACAACCTCAACATTAGCTCATTAAGAAGACCTTTAAAGGTGCAGCATGTCAGATTTAACCACAATTCTATTAAAAATATCAGCAGACTTTCAGTGATGAAATAAAAGTACTGATGTGATGTTAGAGACGTTTATGTACTATGTGGCAGAGCAGCAAAAGCTGGCAGTGTAACAGAAGTAGGGAAGAGGGAAGAGCCAGGCTAAGAGCTAAGCTAACCCAGCTTGGACCTGGAGGATGAAATGGGACTCAGGCTGGCCAACCAATCTGAAATCAGGTTGTTTGCGCCTACATCTTTACCTGACTTCATCTTAATGCCCGGGATCAAGATATTACATTTAGCAATGTTCCAAACCAACAAATGCAAGACTGGTGGGGCGAGGGGAGGCCGACTGTATGTGCACATCAGTGAACATTTGGCACTCAAATGCAGTCAGACTTGACAATCTTTAACAGATGTTGAACTTGAATCCATCATCACCACTATCCTTGGATGATGAGGCACAAATGTTGCCACCTATTTTTGGAGTAGGTAGATAAATCTTACATATTGCACCTTTAAAGAATATACGTAGTTTCAGAGGTAGCCATGTCGTCTGCTTCACTGGAACTGATTGCTGTCTTCTGTCTGGTAAAGTGATATTCTGTCACGGTTTTCATCTTAATGCTTTATTATCTTATGACTTTATTCAGACCTGAGGGGACATTTATGGAAAGAGCCACAATACTGATGTGCGGCAAAGAGAGAACCACACGTCATCGCTCCGGTGGCTGCAGGGAGTTTGCGCTGGTTCTGTTTTCCCCAAAAAGTTTCAAATTCCAGAACAGATTTTTGATTGAGAAGACAACAAGGAATACATTTGTTTGTTCTCCAGTTACACCACAGTTATTTTGTGATAAATCAAAACCATTTCCACAGTGAGCCATCTGTTTGCTGTGATTGCTGCTGGTCATCACAAAGAATGAAAGAATGTAAAGGCAACTATTTCAGGTGTTAAATGAATGCAAGGCAAGGTCTGATGACAGATGACACGACCAGCCTGCATTGACGATGCGCCAATCAATGAGGAAAAGCGCACGCTGAACTATGAATTGATTCCTATGCAAGAGGCATTCGAGGCATGTTGGGGAGAGGAACGGGGCAGACAGAAGTTAAGTTATTTCAAGAGTGAATGTGATATTATGTGTGTGTGTGCGTGCGATGTCACCTGATCCAGGTGATAGATGAGCATAATCTCTGCTGTTGAAACAAGAGCGCTTGAATCAGACAGAGATTAATTGGGCTGTTGACTGGCTGGAGTGGCTTGTTAAGGCAGTCACCAGCGTCAGCCTGCCCTTCATCTCAATCACTGGGTGCTCTCCTATATAAACTCTGCCCACAAACACCCACTTAGGGGCAGAGTTTGAGTTTGTGGTCCTTTTTAAAATGGGCACAAAGCTGCCACTCCGAATCAGCAGCAAAAATCAGCGAGCAATCAAAGCAGAAACCCACACTGCACAAGACAATCGATCAAAGTCTGTGAACATTTCCTGATCTGTAGTTTTTAAGCTACATTTGCTCTGTGAAGCGCAAAAAAAAAAAGCACGTATATATTCATGACTGATGTCTCTTTTTTAACTTAGGTACACTGGGGAACTTCTAAACAAGACATGCATTTGTAAAGTTGTAGGTTAACGATGGCAGCCTAAATTAAATTACTTTCAGTGATGCTTCTCTTCTCACTGCCAACTTTGAGGGGGCTGTTTTGCTGCTGCAGCCAATAATAATGCATGAACTCAATTACAGCAATTACAACACAGCGGATTTTCACGTGACTCCGCTCCTAAAGATCACCTCACTCTCCTTCCTGGGGGTATAAAATAGTCTGATATACTCAACTCAGCAGGGAATAGGCCAATCAACCCGTGAAGCTTATCAGCCAAAATGTGCTTATCAGCACATTTGGAAAACTCGTCATCAGTTAATCATCCTGCACCGTTCTCCTCAGGAAAACGGCAAACTGCGTTTACTCTATGTCACAGATGATGTTCTTTGTAATATATAATTTATGCACATGGTTGTGTGGATGTGATTTTGAACTCAAAGAGATATAAGAGTAGAGAAGGATGATGAATTAATACCATTATTTATTTATAACCACTTACTAATAAAGTATGGCTTCATCATGTTGTTCTGTTAAATCATGGAGGTGTGATAACTTATACATTGAATCATGAATTCATTCGTTATATTTCATGCCTTTTCACTTGCATTTCTGATTATTTTTCTCTTTTTTAATTTCCAATGTTTTCATGGTCATGGCCAATAAATGCACCAAACCTTAAGGCTTCGAAAGTTACAAAGGCGATTTCTAACGTGAATGTTATTTAAGAACCTTTTTTTTTTACAATACTAAATGCTATGGTCGAACGTTTTGGCCAAACATTTTAATGGCTTGAGGTTTTACCAGGTGTTATCCTTGAAAGTCTTTTCAATCAATATTATGATGTACTCTCTCGTGTACGTATCTCCATGGAACCAACCAAGGATCTTATTCTTTCATTAAAAAAAGAATCAAACCTTGAAAAGCTCAACAAGTAATGAATTGGATACTTGCTCTGTATGATCAGCGAAAGCTTTGGCATTCTTACTATCAAAACACAGATGTAGTGTTGACAGTAATTAAAAGAAACTGTTATCAACTACCTGTGAAGGCACCTCTGTCAAGGTGTTTCAAAACACTGTTGTCAATAACAAGATAACCATCATTACTTGACTTTTTAGATTACATTATTCTAATGAGCCCTTGGCTCTCCTATGTAGTTCAACACACTAACATGTACATATATATGACAAATACCCAATCAAAGATAAGTCTTTTTGGAGTGCAATAAGAGAGCCTGGCTTTATTTCTTGCAAATAAAAGTTCCAGTTGAATTTGCCATGTTCACTACAATCAGCCTGTATGCAGAACTATTTCAAACCAGAATTGTCTCTGTAAATAGGCATTGTGGCTAACCCAGCACCGCCACCACCATCTTGTTGAAAATGATCAGTTTTATCCTCAACACAGGGCCATTGTAGTCAAGTTAGCCAAGCTTAATGTGGAGAGGCTACCAGGAACTGTTTACACTGAAAAAGTTCTAACATCTCCTCATCCGTCAGTCTTTTGAAATTCCATTTTAGTCAGGAAATGGTCAAAAGTTGAATCGCCCCAGTTCATTTTCCCGGCAGTATATTTTCCCCTTAAAAACATTCTATAGGACCAATCCAGTCTCACAGAAGTTTGTGAAATAATCGTGAAATGTATCAATTCATTTGTTTCCATGAACGCAATTTCCAAACGATCCAAATCTTTCCGTGCCTATAGCATGTCTTTTTTTCTGTCAGTGGGACTTCTGCAGGACTTTGAAGCTGTGCTGTTATTTCTCATTTTAGAGTGATTTTCATTTCTCAACATAAAAACATGAAAGTGTCCTTGATGCTAATATGGTGGACCATTAAGGTGGTCTGATCTGTATTTTGTATAGCGCCTTTCAAGTCATTTTGACTACTCTTCGATTACTCACTTTTACATTACATCCTCATTCACACATTATTCATACAGGAGGAATCTAAACTGGAGGAGGATATTCTTTCACACACATTCACACACTGAAGCTGTGCTTCAGGAGCAAGTTGGAGTTTAGTGCCCAGGGACACTTCGACATGCTGACTTGGGGGAGCCGGGGATCGAACCGCCGACCTTCCAATTGAAGGACGGCCCACTTCACCCACTACCTCTGAGCAATAGTCGAATTATTCCACAGTAGAATTACTTCGTCCTCGATTCTAAAAAAATGTTTTGTCTGTTTTTCATAGAGGTAGCGGCTTCATTACCGATGGGCCTCATTGAACGCTGCTCATCTGAATGCATTGTTATTAATATACTAATGATTCGTTGTACTAGATATTTGATATATTCGATCAATAGCACGCAGTTTTTTGGGTGATTTCAGCTATTGTTTTTGGGCTCTCCACCATCAGTGGGCTTCATTTCATTTCAAATCTCATTTTGGTTGGTTGTAAGCCGTCAAATGTTAAGTTGCTCATTTAATTTTAGACTTGAGAAGAATATGTAGCTGAGCATGTGTGTGTGTGTATGCATGTACGATGCCCATATATATGGGATCAAGATGGAGGTATCTTGTCATCTTCATATATTTCATAGACCTTCACCTCACTTGTTTATCCGCAGTACAGTCCATATTTTCCTTTGTACGGTCAACATTTCATTTCAAGTTTCCCCATTTCGTAACTAATTTAAAAATTTCAATCTAATTTTGATATTCTGCTCACTTTATTTATTTCATTTTATAAAGTGGGCTTTCAAAGTGCTCTCTGAAACCAGGCCTGGGATGCCTTGTGTCGATGAAAATGAGAAAATTAAAACTTTGTCATAGAGCTAAACCAAAGACATCGTTAGAAAGGTCTCGACCTGGCGAGTAACTTATATCAGAATGAAGATTGAACATAGCTGCTGTGTCATACAAACTTTTGAACCTTGAGCTTGGAGCACGTTTGAAGGATTATAATTTAGCATCATAAGGGGCTACACACGTGAACAAATTGTTTTAGAGAGCTCTCGACCACAGGTATCATGTGTGCATAGTCAAGAATTGGATGGTTTGTCAAATATGAGTAAAATATGTTTTTTACCCAATAAGCAATTAGATAGCCTATGTAAAATCTGATTACACAAATGTGTTTAGCATCCCCTGAAACTCCTCACTGTACTCTTACAATTGTACATTGTTTATTACTAAATTCTTTAAAACGATTTCCCGAGACCTGCACCATGCAATTTGATGCAATTCAGCACCAATGCTGTAGTTTAGGGATGCAAATAGGGTGACAAAAAGATATATCTACTGAATATATCAAATATCTAGTACAGCTGAATGAGTAATAATGCTCCATCTACATGACCTATTTTAAGAAACATTAAATATGATGGTTTATGTCAGATATTAAAGCTAGTATTCAAGAACATTAGGTTTTGGGTTGGCAGTTCTTTCAGTTAACACAATAGAATTATAAAAAAAATATGTCTATATCGTATATATCAAGTATTTTGTACAGCTTTATTAGTGATAACAGTGCATCTGGATGATCTAAAACTCAATAGTAAACAATATAGTATCAATAACAGTATCATCATAATAATGAAAGTTTTGTAATGTAATGCAGAGGGGGAATAATTCAAAGTGATGGCCTTAACAATAGTCTGCCGTACTGTTGAGCTATCAAGCACACTTTCAAGTTCTTATGTTGAGAGCTGTTCAACAGGAAAGTGGTGACGGTGAGGAGAAGCAGCTCGTCTGTGGGTCGTGCTGCTCCTGCTATTAATTACTATGATAAGAAAAATAAATTAAAACAGATGGTCATAGCATTAACCGGTCAGATTGTTGATATATCAAGCATACATTTGTTACCTGCAGTGGACCCTCCAGGCCGATGTGGGCCGATAACAAAAAGAGAGGAAAACAAGGATAAAATCTTGTGATTAAATGTTGAGCAATGTAGCGGTTATAGTAAAAAAAAAAAAAACTGAATCTAACGTGCGAAACAACAGCACAGCTTCTGTACTTCCAGGTCCCACAGAAGGCCTACTGACAGAAAAAAAGACACGTGACACAGACAGGAAAAGATAATCCCATAGAATCACATTAGTTTGAAAATTGTGCCGAGGGACACAAAAGAAATGAGAAATTTGTGTCCATGGACACATTTTTATAGATTAAACTTGAATTCAATTTAATAGATTAAAATTTCTGTGAGACTGGGTTTATGGGACAGATGTATACTATAAAGCTTTAAAGTTTATGATAAATAAAAGGTCCTTGAGCATCAATTCTGCTGCACTCTTGCTGGCCCCACCCTCTTTTGCGTGTCCTCCTCTATCTATGTGACATTTGTCACTCCATTTTAGGGGTAAAGGTGGACTTCACACTGCTGTGCGCTTCTTTGTCCAAACTCAGATTTAGTGGGTAAAATTACATCCCTGCTGATGAGGAAAAAACTTTCTAAAGTCAGTCCAGACTTCTACCACATCTGTCCATAAGGCACCTCCTGGGCCTGATCTGAGTGACCCCCCCAATGACCACAGCTACAGCAGTGCTTGGTATGTGTAAGGCACTAAGCAAAATGACACAGACCGCGCTTTCTTGCTTCTCCTCCAGTTGTCACTTGGGCTCTGCACCAGAGGAACCCGTCAGGTCTTGATGGATGTCACTCAAGCAGGTGTCTAAGGACTGTGCAACTTTAAGGTTTGACTTTAGCAGGGAGAGTAACTTATTTTGCACCACATGAGTTCATCCAGACTGCTTATTTCTGGCAACTGTCAAAACCCAAATCGTGGTTGCAAGATTTTTTTTTCACAAGAATGGTACAGTTGGATCATTTTTTTCCCTCCACCCTAATCTTTAGCAGGGAAATGTGTTGCTCGTTTGTTGTGCATGCTAAAGAAAGCTATGCGGAATTAAAAATCATGGAGAGATTCACACAACGCTGCCATGATGGATTCACAGCAAAGCTTGATCCCGGCAGATCCCCTAACACATGAACACAGGTGGAACTTCCTGACCTCATGACCCATGATTATTGGCTACAAAGTGATTTTTGCTGATATCTCATCATGTAGGCCAGCAAGCAGCACATTAGCAAATTTCCAGTTGCTGTTCAACAGAGGACAGTAGTGAAACATAACAGGGTGTTTTAATACAACACAATTCGTGAGGTTTACTTTCCACATTCTAATACAAATGACCATCCATCCACTACAGCAGTTACTTTGAGAAATGGAAACTTTGGTGATTTATTCTGTGTGCACAGAAATAACTGCAGCTCTCGTGACAATTTCCAGGCACAGCCATGTGAGCACTCACATTATCTTAACTGTGCTCTGCTGTCTAACAACTTTTTACAGCCATTGCTTTTCTCTGTCCTCCTGTTACTATAGACATAACTGCAACCCCTGGATTCACTCATGGAGTCATCTCTTTTGTCAGTCTTCGACATTTAGCTCACAAAGGTCGAGGGCATATGGGAGATGGTACAAGATGTTCAATAAACAATGATTAAAAAAAAGAAATACTGTTCCTATCAAGACACACAACAATCGACAAACTGTTGAGAAAGGTTGTACTTTCAGTCATTAGTGTTGCTATGAAAGCGATTTCCTTTTTCTTACCTGAATTCACAACACAGTTGAGTGGTACCGTGTGGTCAAGGCAAAAAATCGTATTTGTAACAATGATGGCAATTTGATACTTTCAGTAAATTGTCTATTAGTGATGATAAAGGCCGAAACAACTCCATCTGTTTCTTTGTGCTCTAAAATGCGTGGAAGGTGGTTTTAAACTGATAATAACAATCATCCTGTAGCAGCAGCATGTATAGCATGGTATACCATCTGCAGTTCTCTTTGTCAATAAACAGTAACTCTGTAACAGTAACTGTCCTCTGTTTTGCTCCATTAGAGCCATAGGGAACGCCAATAGGAAATTCAACAATGATCAAAACATTTTAACACCATTTTTTCAGACAACTAAAACTTACAGTTGGCCTCATTATCAGGATAAACAACATCGTTGTTGGGACGCTGGAAGCACTGCTCAAAAAATAGGAAGTGCTGATTTAATCTGGACGTCTGGTCATATCTTTTCATACCCGCAGTAACTGTAAGCACTGTTTTAAGTGTCGTAAACAATGTTAGGGTTCTTTCATTTCACAGCTGAAAGGGAAAATTAAGATTAATGTGTTGCTACTGTAATGCAGGTCCTTTCAAACACTCAAACGCACACACTTAGAATATACACAAAATAAATTCAGGTTTTACTCTCATGAGGTTATGCTTGTTTGATTAAACACTGCTGTTGGGCATGAATGGTGTGTGGATGTGCTCGTGTTTAGCCCTGCATTTCAGAGATCTATTAAGTGACTTCTAAGTGACTTGCATAAGGTTGATAAGGTTGATATATATATATATATATTTATATAATATGTGTGTGTGTGTGTGTGTGTGTGTGTGTTGATGGCTGTACTGTCTAAAGTCTGGTTGAGGTCCTGCCCATGCTTTTCCTGCTCAGGAAAAATAGCCTTCCATGAATAATGTTGAATACAGACTGTGACAAAACCTTGAGGTAACCAAACAAACATCATGCCCCAGAGAATATTGAAGATCAAACACCACACTGACACCTCACGGTGTGGGAAAGTGTGTGTGTGTGTGTGTGTCTGTGCGGTTACCCATATTAAGTGACTTTACCACAGCTACTGAGCATGCACATGCCCCAGAGAGCATGAAGAATAAAACTAGCATGACACCTTAGCACTTGCATGAGGGTGCCTGTGTGTGTGTGTTTATGTTTGTGTGTGTGCGTGTCTACCCAAATCAAACCACCGTCGCACAGATGTATTTGGGCTAAAGCAACAGGAGATGAAAAGCAAGGCACTGGTCTCTTTGAAATGGTGCTATGCTTAAACTCTCCAAGGACTGTCTCATACAAACCAACAAACGAGCCTGTCATCAATAATGTATTAAACCCATTCATCCAAGGCATTATGTTTCTCAATACTTTAACGGTTCAGTGGGAGTACAGCAGTGCACTGCTCTCAAAATGATGGCTCTTCTGGGGAAAGTGATTTTATATTGGACAGTGAAACTTTAATATTGATAATGACGGTGCTTTGTTCTCTTCTGTGCTGCTAAGTTGTGTTCGGTTTTTTGGTCCACTTGATATTCTCTTTGTTATCACCATAGGTTTTAATGACTTCTTACTGATTGTGGTTTGTACAAGGCAGAAACTTCAGGATATTCACTAACAATAAAAAATTACAGTGTTTCAATATATAAATGTGTATTAAAGAAAAGCAGAATTTTCATGTTCAAGCATAAAGCCTGGGCTTCTCACTGTTTCACCAGCTATTTTATGATAAAACGGTACCATCTGAGCAAGTCATCATGCTGCAATCCATTTGCAGAGGTAGTTTTTAAGTAATGCCACAAAAGGTGTGCTGGGTGTGCAGTACTAGCCATGCCTCCCGATCTCTGAATCACTGCCCACGTGCTCATTGACAGGTGAATGTTGGAGAAACAATTGACCAATCAGAGTATTGTGGGTGGACTTAATTATGGCTACTTCCACGAAATAATAGCAACAGAGAAAAATGGTCAAAGTGACCTAAAGCATTGATGACATGGATAAAACTTTAGAGATTTTCATAAATCAACTTATAGATAGAGCGGCTCTTAAATCCACATATTTCTTCAAACATGGAGAAAAAAGTTAAATGCTCCTTGCAAATACTGCAGTCAAGAGCACAGAATCACACCCATTCTGCATATCACATTAATAAGGCCAGCATGTATGACAATCCTGCTGTTTGCTAGATTCGTGTTTAGTGAATTAGTGTTACATTAGTGCTAAATCAGTTTTCATATTAGATAACTGCAGCGTGCACAAGCAGACCTTCGCACATAACTGACTTTACTCACAACAAATGTAACTGTTTAATCATTTAACAGCCGCACAAGATCATGTAAAGACTGCACACATTCTTGATCTCTGAAAAATGACAAGCTATAAAACATTATGCATTTTCCATCCAAAGCCATCAGTCTACGCTTCTATCAGCTGTCACCGTGTTCCACACTGAAACTCTAAACGCACTTCAAACTGATTACCTCATCATAGAGGCTGACAAATGTTCACACAATTCATTTAACAGCCATTAACACAAAGGAGCTATCTGTCATTAAAATAAGACTTTACCAGGTTCTGTACAAAACCACCTTCCAGTACTTTGCACCATATTTCCATATGCTAATTGATAACTCTGCTCTCTGAGCTGACAAAGGTTTCCTTCTTCGGGGGAATAAACATTTTCCATCAGTCACTTTAGTGAAGTGCGTAGTTTAAGGCACACAGGACAACTTTTTATATTGACCCATGAGGTTTCCGTCATGTGCGCTGGTTGGCTAACACCTTTGATCGCAACAGGAAATCAGCTGACAAGAACGCGGCGTCAGTCATGAAACGCCGATTCATTCTGATTACCGAGCGAGTGAAGCACTGAAAACCAAATAAGCTTCTGTCACGCCTTTTATGGATAAAATTGCCAATTTGTCAGAGAATAAGAACATCTCCAGACTTTAAAAAAAGTGACCAATGCAGAGCAAGACTTAACTCAACTGTTGAATAGTCTGTTCGAACAAAGTGTATTACACAGACACACATAGATATAGACCACATATCATTTGAGTTATATTTGCTCCTTTACTACCAAGAATTTCAATTACAATTAGGACTTTTTTTTCCCCACTAACTTAATAGCACAGTATGACATCATATTCATGATGAAAATGCTGTATCATCAGGATAGGGTCGGAACTGTAGTGGATGCAAAATCTCGGTTGAAGCATTTTCGTTTCTATCAACAAAAAGATTGCATCATCTGAGGATCAGCCAGGAAGCTGACTGTTGACGGACTATAGGAAACTATTCTAATTACAAAGACCTCATGATTACACACAATTCAATTTGTCTGGACTGGTTGTGAGATTTTACAGTTCCGTTGAGCACCTCCATCTCTCAAAATTTCTAAGTTTTAAGCAAATGCTTTTCAGTAGGACTTTGCCTGCACACTGACTATAACCAATGGATTGGAATGTGTGTCAGCTCCTTTTATGCTGAGAGCTGGAGTATTTTCACCGTGCCCTTTTCAGCAGTACTGAGCTGGAGATAGACTGTCGCCAGTGGCTAGTCTTACCAAGGTGCGCGAACTCAGATTTGCCCTTTTCAATTTCTGTTTCCTCTATAGCGGGAGAATGATGCTGTATGCATTTTCTTTTATGGAGCACAGTCTTGGAGTAGTGCAGTCTCAGAGTGATATTTCTCTCTTCTCTCTTCTCTCTGCTCCTGTCCTTTCTTTTCCACCTCTTTTATCCTCCATTTTCTTTTCCCTGTCATCTTCCTTTATCGCTTCCTTCTTAATGTTTTCTGTCTCTTGCACTTTGCCTTGGAGGGATATATATATATATATATATATATATATATATATATATATGTATACTTTATGTATGCATGAGGTGAATTTGAGTGATTCTTAAGGACTTTATTACAAAAATCTTGGGAAATGTGTGCATCCATTCTGGTTTAATTTTAAGAGTGATTACATCAACTAATACACACACATGTAATATCTAGGTTTAATTTTAGCAGCGACATTCAGTTCATTCAGTTCTCGATTCATGCAAATCACTATTTAAAATGAGTGCTGGAGTTATATCTTAATTGAAGACACGTCAATTTGAAGTAAAACTTTTCATCTCCTAATTATATCCTGCTAACACTGCTAATCTCTTCCTTTATGTCTGCCCTGTTTTTTTTTTTTCATTCTACAAGATTTTCCCACAAGAATTTCCTTTCCTCCATCATCCATCTCACTCTTCCTCCATCCTCCTTCCCTGTTCATTTCAGAGGCACATGAGAAATGACACTGGACAAGTCCTTGTTGCTTTATTAATCCTTTAAGCTTCTGAAGGGAGGCACAAACAGCTACTCCCATTCAAATCAATGGCAGTAACTCCCAATTGCCATATCGGTGGACTGCTTAAATATGTTTCATTTTCACACAACCAGACGTCAAGAGCATGTACACACACACACACACATATATACTATATACCAGATGCACACAGTGTTGAATAGCATTGGCTTCCCTTGGCCAGGGCTCTGCTAACCAGCCTGCTGCAGGAGCAATTCATGGGCTGCTCAGTCAGATGGAACTCTAACCCATGGGCCTGTGGAACAGCCCCGGTCATAAAGTATCACACACACACACACACACACACACCCTCGCATGTCTATCCACACAACACACACTCACTCTCTATCTTCACCCAGACCATAAAATCATTGCGACAGATGAAGGCAGGGAACAGTGTTTCTGTGCTGTTGTGCCCGTCACAGATTTCCATTACAAAGTCTTGCCATGAGTGTGGGAGAGCGAGGGCCTATTGAAAAACGGACAGGCTACAAAATGCTGCTAGTCAGAGCCCATCAATGTTGCGTTTTCCCCGCTGAATGGCTTGTCAGTGCAGGGTGGAGATGTGCTTTGTGTGAGAGGTAGGACTGAGCTGTGTTGGGCTAGACAATGGGTGGAGAGCTGATGTCAACTCCAGAGAGTGCATTCAGGGTTCATCATCTGGTGTGTTATAAAGCTTCTGAATTTTTTTTTTCTCCTTTCATCTACTCCCAAGCTCTCCTCTCCTCCTTTTCTTCAAACATTCCAGCTTTGTTCAGCATTTTCTCCCAATCAATTTTTTGTGGTTATGCTTCTTTTCTTTTCCTGCACGGCTGAGAAGAATGCCATGCTGTTACGTACATTAGTGTTATTTTGCAAATTGTGAGTGGAAATGCAGTAATTCTTTGGCAATTTTATCTCCTGAATACCAGGATTATATAAAAGCTGCCTTAACAGCCGCTGATTTATCAGTGTGTTTGATGGAAACCAAGCAGGCTTAGGAAAAAATAAATCATATTCCTGAGTTTGAATGAAAACAAAATCTCAGCAGAGCGGAGGGACAGCGGGACAATGAACTACTACCGAACCACTGCCTTTTTTTTACATATTCTGTGGTGGCATGCACATTCACAGACACACTCTTCATCATTTCCTTGATAAGCAACTTTGTGGTCCTGCAAATAATGAGTGTCTTCTCTATTTAGCAAAACGTGGAAGTAGCACGGTCATCCTGTACTGTGGCAGAACGTCTCAGCAGGTGTTCAGTGAGTTCAAAAGATGCGAGGGACTGACAGTATGTTTTGCTGAAGCAAAAGTTTAAGAAGTTTGAACTACCTAGACAACCTTATATGGTTTTTTTTTACCGTCACCACTAAGGAAAAGCAATGGTTTTATTGAAATAAAAACACTGATGTGGGTCTCAACTCAGCATTGTGGAAGAGGTCAGGGTGGGCTGTACAAGGCTCTAGCTATTATTCACCACTGAATAACGATGTTGTGCTACTGAAATTAAGTAATCTTCAGGGCTTTGTGTTGTTGAAGAAACCTGTGGCACTATCCAGTTTTATATGCACATTCTTGAAGATGACAGTTTATGTAATGTGCAGAGAGAACCCTCAAGCAGGTTAATCTGACCATATCGTCAGATGCAAAAATGTATAATTCAATAATAAACGATTGCAGTTTTTTTGTCCTGTCTCTAAAGTTAGGTTTCCCTGAACCTTAACCAAGAACTTGCAGTTCCCTAAAGTGAATTAAGCCTGCAGTTGTGGCAGGTCAAACACAGTTATGTAAGTCATTTTTGAAAAAGCCGTATGAGTCATTTTAGGAGGCACTGACAAACAACCCATTCTGTCATTAAGGTATGAGGACTTGTTACGTTCAGAGGCAGTGGAAGAGAAAAAAAGGTCACTCCCTGCCAACTGTGGCACATGAGGTCACAGCCTTGGACAGGGCGCAGACAGGAAGGGCACAAACAACATAAATCTGTCACAAGCTTGCTCTGCTCATTCAGAGGTTCTGTGGCTAAGTGGTTAGCACTGTCAGCTCCGGCGAAAAGATCCGAAGTTTGTCTGTTGGCCCTTTAGTGGCACAAAGTTCCCTCTGGATTCAAGAGACTTGCAGGACAGATACTTATATGTGTCAATGTTGCTGTCTCTGGCCCATTGTACGCTGACATGCGTTCCAGCCTCCATTGACCCTTTATTGGAATATACTGACGGACAGCTTGTCTAACTGAAGGCATCGTCGCAGTTATATCACGGCTACAACGTGCAAGAAAATAAGAAAATTACAACAAAAAAATACACATTACATTGCTCAGTGACTGATTACCAACGGATAATAAAACTCCGCAGAAATCAATTAACATCCTAAACACTGACATTTATTTGGCTACAGACACAGACGCACACACACTTGTAAACGATTAACACTCCCTCAGTTTGACATTTATTTGGCTGTTCATACTCAGCGCCTTGCCTCACTCTGTCGCTCTGTCTCGTCCAAGTGAGAAATGAGCAGCAACACCCTGATCAATGGGACATTCATACAGCAGTGTTGCATTCAAACGACTCCCCCTCGATGAAATGACACCGCAGCCTGCGCGGCACCATAAATTTCTTGTGCAAACACTTTCCCCTGATTCTTCTGGGAGACAACGCTCTTGTGCTTTATTTAAGGGGAAAAGGACGTGAGGAAATAACGGTGGTGGGATGTATAGAGGCAACTGTTTAGGCTGTGTTTGTTTTTGGTTCCCCTTGAGGAGACTCTTGATTTTGTGCGAATAAGGGCCCTTCTGTGTGAGTCAGAATGACTGTGTGTGGCAGCCAGGACACATATGGAGACCATTATGATGCCAGGATACAAGGGACTGCCAATTTTTTGTTCAATAAGAACACTGTTAATTGTGTGTGTGTATGTATCTGTACCATCAGATCTTATCAAAGGTACTTTCCCACCATTTGACATTCGTATAGTGCAACTGAACTCCAGTTACATGACCTGTATGAAATAGAAATAAACTGTGGTATTCTATGTATGGTCACTGGTCAGTAATGTTCTGGCCATCGGACACAACATATTTCGGGAATCAACAGTTTGTGGTTTGGGTGACTGTGACCGGCATTTAAGGGTTGCACTGCAGCTGTGGGAATGTGTGGGAGGGATAATGGGAGCGCGGGAAGGAGGGAGAGAAGTGTAATGAGATGAATTTAGAGAAACAGAAAGAGGTGTCAGAAGTGATGGATGTGACAGGCTCGAATGGAGAAGCAGAGAAGGAGAAGGGGTATAGAGGAAATCAGAGAGGACGGTAAAGAAGGGGAATGACACGAGGTGTTTTCCTGGTGAGGAGTAAATTCCTTTTAGGAGTCTGTTATGAAGATGTCTAAAAAAAGAAACAGGACAGAAAAAAAAAAATCCAAAATCAAAACATACGGTGAAAAAAAGCATTTGATATGCTTTAACCTTGCTCTTTGACTTCAAACTGCTGTGGCCTCTGCCAAATTCACTTTCATGCCTTATGAAGCGGCAAAAAAAAACTGTGGAAAAACGCCACTGTGCGCTTTCACATTTGGGTTAATTCGAACGATATATTTCTGTCTGAGATATGGGTGAGTTGAAACAGAAGTTGGGGTTTGAAGACAAATAGCTTCAATTTACAGTAGCAAATTAAAAGTCTTATCTTGAGCAGTCAGAGCGTATTTCCATTTCCCTTTACATTAAAGAATTCCCTGAGAAGTCCTCCTGGAAATTGGAGAAGTGTAACTTTGAAAAGTGCATGAATATCTAATGGAGATTTGAATGAGGGTGAACTCCTTCATAGCTTCGTCATGTGGCTGTTACAGCCAGGTTAGAGGACATTCACAGACGTCTGTGGTTATGAGTCAAGAAAAGGAACTCACCCTCTGATGCTGAAGAGTAGCTCCTAAGTGCAGTTAAACCTATACCACACACACACATTCACACACATACACCCTGACCCCTCTTTACTTGGATAAATAATTGATGTCTCCAGTTAAAGTGTCAGAGCCGGAGCAGTAGCCAGCACTTATTTATCGTCTTCCACATCATTACCAATGTCTCTCTCTTCCCCTTTCTGTCTCGCAGAGCAAACATGCGGATTTGCTTTCATAATAAACATGTGGATGTTTATCCTGAGCACACTGACATGGCTCTCCAAGGATAAATACTTTGACATGTTTCTCTCGGAAAAGAACTTCATTCATAGCAGAGAGAGAGAGAGAGAGAGGGGGGGGGGGGGGGGGGGGGGGGGAGAGAAGGTAACGATAGAAACAAATTTCCATTTTATAAATATTTCATTATTTTCTTTTCCAAGTATTTTTATGGCTTGTATAACCACTGATGCAGGCAGTTCATGTAAACATTTAATTAAAGCATCTCGTTGTCAGGAAGACGCCATGCCACAAGTGACATGAATGTGCCAAAGAAGTATTCATCAGCTGTGCTACCAAGGTTATATATACCTTTTATTTTTTAACAAAAGGGAATTTTAGTTTGATTCTACAAGGCACAGTGAATCCATTGGGATGGTATCAAATGGTTGAAAAGGAGCCTAGAGTTTAAGCTCTTAGGATATTACAGGTATTAAAGAAAACATGTAAGAGGACAACAGCTAAAAGGTGATGGAAAGGAGTCATGGATGAAGGAATACGGGAGAATACCTGACATAGTCCTTAAGACCTAACCTTCACTCAGCTTTGTGACTGTACAAAAAGCAACTGAATGAGTTTCCTGAATGTTAAATGTTAAATTAAAATCTGTCAAGGATTGATTAATACAGCACTAGTTATTGCAGTTCTACAGTCCCAGCTAGTCTTGCCTATTTCATGTCCTTTCCTCCAAGGATAAAAAAAAAGAAAGAAATGCACTCGACAGCACTCTAAAACACCAACTAATAACTTTTGAATTTGGCCAGTCTTGCAAAATGTGTCATTATTGATACAAGCCATGTTCTTCAGTCAAAAAAAACATGCAAGTATGAAGAGTTTTTTTCACAACCTTTTTATTTTTATCAAGTTGTGAGATCTTCCTCCTGCTTTTCTAACTCAGTATGTCATGATTAACGAAAACATATCTTGTAAATCCAGCGTATACCTTCAGGGGGGGGCTTTAAAAAATATCCAAGATCAGCACTTCTACTTATCCTGGAAGCCGTGATGAATAAGAACTACCTCCCACCCTCCGAACTCTCAGTTTCTCACCTCCCAGTGGATTACATGTTAACTCCCCTGAATGCGTGTGCGAGAAATGTGTGACATTCCTTTAGTGAGGCTATCCATAAGAATGTTTATACAAGCTTGTGCAGATTTCCCACTATCCCCCCCTTCGCCTCCCGCAGCCACTCTCTCTCTTTACAGCTCAGGTAAACCATTATCTCCCAAGAACTAAACTTTGACCTGCACAGGAAGCTCAACCAGAAACAAATGACCTCTGTGAAGAGAAAGAGAGAGAGAGAGAGAGAGATAGATGGTTTATTGTGCATAGTGCAGGGAGGGGGGGTGCAACAGAGAAAGCAGAGAGCTGCATTTTTTGAGGTTATTGAATAAGTTGTTGATTATGGCTGGAGCCAGTGGCTTGAGAGAGTGTGTGTTTTCTGCCCACGGTAGTTAATGTAATTGAGTGCAGCTGTCGGGCTTTTCTGCACAGAGCTTTGTGTCTGGGTAAGGTCCAGTGTTACTGCATGTTTGGCCAAGACATGCTTACATTGGGAAACGGAGCAAGAACAGTGCATCTGTGTTTTATGTGCGTGCACGCTGGTGGAAGTTAAGCACAGCACACTCTGAGGCGCATGCACAAGGCTAACACACACATGCTCACTCGCAGAGACTCCCTGACTGGTAGGGGTTATACATGAATGAAAACGTGCTTGCCAGTTAGAACAGCAGTGAACAACTGGGTAGCAGCTGTGCTGGCGGAGCACTCGGTGAGAAAAGGGTGTGAGGAACGCTGGAACAATAACATAAAAACCAAGTAACAATCTTCTCGGCGATACAGCGCCCTGACAACAATTTGCAACTCATTATATCAATTTGCAGGAACGAAAAAAATCGAATCAGTGTTCTTCAAACTCAAACAGCATAGAAAGTACACTCACTTTGTTTTAAGGTCAAGCATAATGTAATGCATAGCTAATCGGAGGCACGCACGCTCTTATCGACTTTTGCTGCAGTACTGACCTACAAAACAAGATCAGATCCACTCCCTTGTATTAGGTCAGCAATTTGTGGAACCGCAGACACATTTCCAATATCCTTCACTCCAATCAGCCGTCTTGATTGTCCTAGTTATTTCATGTAACTCAGTCAGAGAGAGAGCAAAGCTGAGACAAAAGAAGAGAGAAAGAATGAGAACCAGAACTTCTTCATTACTGGGTAATCCTGGCTCCCGTTAGTTTTCCAATCAACGCTTATTTTAGTGAGACCCAGACTTGCAGGAAGAGAGGGTCAGAGGGTTTCGGGGATCAAGGGGTCACACATGTGCCGGATTAGATATTCTTGTGTCTGTGCGTGTGTGTGTTTGTGTGTGTGTGCGCGTGTGTGTGCATGCCAGCTCAACCGCATGTAAGTGTGATATAGCTGATTCAGGCAGAGACTGATAATAGCTGAACAGAAACATGATGGAGACGGGAGATAAAGCTGCAAACACGCAGATGGAGGGGAGGATAGCAATTAAGCTGATTCAGGAGAAAGGAGGCGAGAGAATGAAAGGAGGACAGGGCTAAAAAGAGCAGCAGAAAGGTCGTTAAGTCTGTGAGCGGTGGAGCCGAGACGCTCAGAAAGAGACTTGGAAGAAGGTGAGGGGAATGAGGTGACGGAAGTGAGATCGGGGACGAGGATAAAAAAAAAACAGGAGACTGAAGGAAGTGGTGGATGTGGTGGGAAATGATTAGTGGGGAGAACGAGTGCAGGGAAGACATGTTAAAAAGATGCAGGAGTCAGAAAACTGCTTCTGGTTCCCATGAACTCTAAGTCCCATGAGACCTCAGCATGGGGTTGAACTCTAGGGTACGCCACTTCCTGTGGATCTTTAAATAGACACAGATGGAAAATCCCACAAAGATGAAACAAAAAACTGAAAAAAAAAAAAAATAATGAAGGAAGCCCTAACTGTTACAAAATCAGCACAGGCACAGTGGTCAACAGAATCTTCCCAACCTTGTAAAGCACCACAAGCATCTGTATTTAGCTGCTTGACTTCACATGGGGAAATGGAGATTCTCCCTTTTATCATATGCCTAATGGAGCTAATTTGTTCCACTGAGGGAAGTGTTCCTTATCCACAAACACAGCACTGCAGGAGTGTTTCGATTAACGCAGTGAACCGCTCAGCAAAAAGAATACTAGAGAGTAGTAGTGTTGCCGCTAATTAGCGTTACCTTCACTGGGAGCGTTTTCTCCGAAATATTTCAGATTAATCAGCTACATGACACATACTGTAAATCTACACGCTTTACTGCTTAATATATTCACGCCTTATGAAACATTAAGCCTAATTTCTCCCCAAAAATCCACTCAGGCAAGTGGAAACTTTGAGACTAAGCTTGCTGAATTAACATTTGGTATTCTAAAATGCTTCCATAACACTGTGCTAAATTCTTTTCCCCTCTCACTGCATTTCAGTTACTTCTTGAGGGCAAGAAATGATTCAATAAAACAAGAAAAATGAGTGGAGTTTTTTCCCACTTCTGGGTAGGAAGTGATTGTCTTCTACAGTTATTATTCTTTCTTTTCTTTTCCCTTGTTATGCTTTGAGAAAATGGCCATTTTCTAAAAATAGCAGCCATGCATCTTTTTGGCAGAAGAAAAAAAAAAAAACAAAAAAAAAAACTCTGAGCCATGTGTTTATTTCTCCCCAGGACATATTGTGAAGTAGAGAAGCTGACGATGATTTGGTGTGTTCGTGTGTGTGTGTGTGTGTTTGTGTGCGAGGTAGAGTGGGTGGCTGTGAGAAAGAGAGAGAAAGAATTTTCATGAGTGTGTGTGCTGTAGTAAAAGGGTCATGGGACTTCCTGAATGGAATGTATCACATGGACACACACACTGCATCACTGTAGATGTTGTAGACATTGTCATTGTTTCCCAATAACACAATACCCCCCCGGGGCAGCTGGATATTGGAACCAGCTGGGGGAGAATGTGATCCAGGTTTGTTTCAATATATCTTGAACACCATCAGATAAGAAAGACTAGAAAGAAAGGAGGAAAAAAAAACAGCATCGCAAAGGTTAAAAAATGTGTTTCCCAAGTTTCCCATGTTCGCATGAGTTTTGTGAATTCTGAGCTTTTGAGATTCTTCCTCGGTGCTGAGTTGACACGCAGTAATAACAGTCCTCTTTGCTGATTCTTTTCCCCCCTTTCACTCAGTTAAAAACTGTGGGAGCATTGACAAAGCAAAGTCCTTCCCTTGACCACAACATGAATTAAGTCACAGTTTTATCTCTGCTGCAGGTTCTTTGAAAAGCAATCATCCAAATAACAATCTGTTGAATTCTCACTGAAAAGAATACTCAATCTAGTCAATACTAAGGTAGTAAATCAAGGCCACAGCTCATGCCCTAAGCTCAAACAATAATAGTAAACCACACAATAAAACTCAATACCCTCCATTGATGGTTATAGGTTCATACACCTCTGAATAATTTCCTCTCATTTAAGCCTAAATACATCAAAATAAAATCCTCCTCCTGTTATTTCTGTCAATAAAACGCTTCAGCGCACCTCAATATCCTCACAGCATCACCCCATACGGCAACCAGACTTTGCGCCTTAAGGGCCTCCGGAAGACAAAAAGAGCCTGAATTCATTTGCATTCTATTGCTTTGGATGCACGCATTCACTCTGAGCTGATCTTTTCTTCACAGAGAGGCCACCGGAGTCATCCTGCAGCCATTGTGCTCTGTTTTTTATCACCTTCACTGCAGTGAAAGTTTACAAAGTGAAAGATGAGACATCAAGTGGCTCATCTAGCGATAAGTGCCTTACCTCTAACTTTTAAACCCTCGCTATCATCAAGTCGGCTGTTTGCAGTGCTTAAAGTGAATGAGTAGATCAGCAGTTAATCCTATGGGCTTGCGCTGCTAAGTAGCTCATCGCTGTCTGGGTGCTAAAGAGGGCTTGAATGCTGATGTTGTCAGATGCGGACAAGGGGGGGGAGTAGATAAGCTATTGTTTTCCCAGGGAAAGCACAGAGGGCTCAATGTTGCAGCGCAACACTGATGCAACCTTCCGAAAGAGTGGTCGCCTTTGGAGTTCTTTTGGAATGGGGATTTCACCATCCACACACACACACACATATGCACATACTGTATATTTGCATCCACGAATCAACCAGGGCATGCTTGAATGCTGTAACCCTCATGAATGCAGATGCAAGTGCAAGCATGCAGCCAATCCACACACACACACACATGCATACACACTTCAACTGCTTGCCTCAGCTGAATACGGTAACTAAGGACGCTGTGTGTCAGAAGCGTGTGTCATTATCACAGAACATCAAAACGGAGCGTACGGCAACCTCTGTCCACCGTAGCTGTTCTGATTTGCTTCAAAATACCCATTCTGCATTCTTTTTGATATCAGCCAGCTCCAAATGTGTTTTGCTTTCTCTTTTATCAGAGGCCCCTCTTCGCCTTTTTTTCCCCTTTTACTCCGACCCTTATTTTCAAGGATGGAATATAGCGCTCTTTTTGTGAGACACTAATAATGAATGTTCCTCCCAGCGCTGTTCCTACATCTACTATTCTTTTCCTTTTTTCAGTCATAAACAGATTAAACAGCCTAACTGATTCCAGATCAGATGGTGGTGATATCACCAAGTAGTGATGATGTTGGCCACTTGATCGTGACTGTTACTGTCAGACATCACGTCGGATCATATTTATGCCTTTTTTAGTTAATGCGTTTTTCCTTTTTTTCATCTAGACTATCAATGGGATCTTTCTCAATAAGAAGAGAAATGGGTTTGTTTGCAATCATTTGTATTGTGTTTTGCAGTTGCATATTATGCATTATGAAATGTGATGCAACATTTACTCCAAATGAGCCCCCTTGATGACTACAACTGAATGACATAAATTTCAATATAACTATAAATTTTAAACCTGTGCTGTTTGTTTGGTTGTATTGGCAAAGTCCCGAAGGTGAGGGGTGTAGTTTCACTCAAAACGTCAGAATTGCACCTTCTTCTTCCCAAAAAAAAATGCAAAGGGTTTGCATTAAGTCTTCTTGATTAATCATAGGTTGAGTTTTGTGCGTAACATGAATTAAACCAATCAGAGTCTCATTTCCCCATCTCCCATTCCCTTTAAAAGCCAGGTGCACCGGCACCTGGTGCATTGCTATTTAAATGTGCACGCATCTTGCTAAGAGGAGAGACTCGTTTCTGCTCCGGCGAGTGTAGTTGCTGTTTGTGCCTGATGAAAATGATGAAAAACGAAGCTTAAAATATGCTCACAATTTAGAGTATGTAATTAATATTTTTTCATTCATGATGTATTATTTCACCCACCCGGAACCCATCTGTTATTAATCAGAGTGTTAATTTTTATAACCCAACTCGCGGATTAAACGTGGTGTCGATTTAACTGCAGTCTGCGTTTTAAAGCGCGTCTTTTCTGAATAATACAAGAAAATACTTCATCATTGACTTTCGACCAGGTTCTTGTTTGTGAATGGCGCAATCACTTTCTGCTGCCTCAAGACGGTAATGTGCCATCGATGCACTTGACCACACTTCATTTTAAGACCACCACACCCATGGGACGCACAGATGGATGTGAGTCCATTCATTACTTACAAATATGTGGGCGCTGGGTGTGAAAATGCTAGTTTTTTACTAATGCAGTTAGGAATTTGCATGGCATATAGTATAAGTCTGAAAATGTAAGTTTATCTCATTGTATGTGTGTTTTGTGTTCAGACGGAGTTGTAGGTTGCAAACATGAAATGTGATTTTGGCTGCAGTTCAAATCAAGGCAAACTTTTTAATATAATGCATTTAAGGAAGAAAACTCAATGTTCTCTCTACATGAAAATTAAAAGGATCCATTCACAGCAGCTCTCTCACCAAAATGCACACAGGGAAGCATGCACATAAACATGGGTGCAAATGGCCATGGTACAATTATCATAACTGAAAGGCAACAGAAAATGTTCTGAGGCTGCTTTAAAAAAAATTAAGAGTCTGAGCAAACCAAATTCTCATGAAGGCTATTCCGGCAGGAGCACAGAAAATAAAAGCAGGTGAACCACTCTTTGAACTGACCCCCGCTACCTCACGCTGACCGTTGCCAGATGACCTGAGAGGTATGGGTGGCTCTTTGCTTTTAACTCCGCCATGTATTGTGGAGCAAGGCCATCCAATGCTTTGTGGACAAGAAAGGGAAGCTGAAAATCAATTCTAGTGTGTACTGGAGGCAGAGGCAGTGATGTGAGGACAGGTAGAATGTGCTCTCGTCTTTTAGTCCCTGTCAAAACTCTGACTGCGATGGCAACGCAAGTTTTATGTGGAAGACGAGAGGAAGGCTGTTTTCTAAGGCATGCCTGAGACTCCCCAGGTCTTGTGTATCTGCTTTTATAGTAAATGGAAATGAATCCGATGGGAACAAAAGGTAATTCACATCGAGTTGACATCACATCACATTAAAATATTAGTTTTGAAAGCAACAAAAGTAACTTTCCCCAGGAAGTGTTTTTTTCTTTTTGAAAAGTCAATACAGGTGTTCACGCTTAAGTTTTGGCAGCTTTTTCTATTAGCACATGTACCTCCCTCTGAGCATCAAATCTGTTTATGCTGTTACAGTTTCAGTGAGCATCGGTTGTCTGTTCTCTGTCTGTTCAGCCTTAGTTGCTTTCACAACTAATGCTAATAACCCAGATACTCTCCATCTGACGGCAACAGACCCAGTCGTTTGCTGAGGGATTTTTCCAGCTGCTTGGGTGTGCACAATACATCTATGAAAAAGTGACTGATCTTTAACAGGAAATTTGAAGGAATAGTTTGACATTTATTGAAAATACTCCCATTTGCTCTGTCATATTTGCTCATTAAATGTGAAGCTGGGGTCGGGAGCCGGTTAGCTTAGTTTAGTAATAAAGGCCGGAAGCAGAGAGAAACAACTAACTTGCCTGAAATTCACCAACCAGAACCTGTAAATGTCACAAATGAGCAAGTGTTGTTTGTTCAATCTGTACAAAAAGTGAAGTTGCTGAAGTCTTGTCATAGTCATGAAGTTACCAGGTAAGCAGCAGAGACTCCAAGTCACTTCCGAGTCTCCATCACATACAGTAAAACCCAAACTTGTAATTTTTGCACTTATGTTTTTAGATCAAACAAACAAGCAAAAAACTGTGGTAAACAGTAAGCTTTAAAAGTGCTACAGTTTTCATTTCATTATCATTGGTTTACAGCCAGGCTATCTGTTTCCTCATTTCCATTCTGTATGCCAGCTAACCGGCTGCTGGCAGTATCCTCATATCTAATGTACAGACATGAGAGTGGTATCGATCATCTCATCTAACTCTCCAAGAATAGCAATGAGCATATGTCCAAAATCGTCAAACTATTCCTTTAAGTGGTTTTTTTTATTCTTGAAAAGGTAATTCGGAACGCGTTCACACTTGGTCAGTCTGTTAGTGCGCCCATCACCTGCGATTGATTTATTTCTCTTGATGAAGCGGGCGAGTTGTTCTGTATCTGTCCAGCCATCGTGGCTATCACTATTAATGCTAACAACCCAGATCTCCCCCATTATTTTAAGTCAACTCGCCACTGCTGCTTGTTTTGCTAAAGGATTTTTCCAGGGAAAGACTTTGGCTGCTTAGCTGTTAAAAAATAGAAACGGTGAAAAGCTTTTTAAAGGATCTGAACCACTTCTGTGTTCACATGAAAGAGAATGTTATTGAGAGGTGCAAATTGTAGTTTATAGCATCAGTATGATAAAGCGATTGATCTTTAACATTAATCTTAATCACACATACAGACACACACAGATACGATTGCCTTCCACCCAAAGCCCACCTGTTCCCATGCCCCTCCGCCCCTCTCCGCTCTGGTTGACTGGCTCTCAGGGAGCCTGTTGAACGGGATGGTGATTCAGCTGAAGAGTTCTGCCAGCGTGCTTTTGGCCGGGGGTTGAAACAGATCACTCTATGCATGCATGAATATATTACTTCTGCTGCTGTTATAATCCCTGGCAAGGCTGTGGCATTGAGGACCTGTGCCCTATTGCCTTCCTGGCTTCTGAGCTCTCATTGTCACTGCCACACAATAAAGTGTGTCTGAATGTTTGTTGTCAGGGTTTCTATTTAGATAACACCCTCCTTCATCTACAGAGAATCAGCGATGTTTCTTACTCGGGGTTGGGGGAGGGAGGCTTATATGATGAAACAGTGACAAAATTAAAACTGGCTGGCAAAGGCTTTCTATGACACTAAAACTATACTTTCATGAGTACAGCTCTGATCCACAGACAGCATTACTGGCACAGTAAGGACTGATCTTTTTTCTGCCACAGACTGCATTCAATATTGATGGATTTACTATACTGTGAAGCCTCCGCTAAACAGAGCTGTGGCCATTTCTACACTCTTGTGATCATCTGCATTTGGTCCCCAGGATTTAGGACAGCGCCCACGGTGGCTTTAAAGATACCAAAAACCTTGAAATGCACAAAGCCCCGCACACTGTCTCCCCTATCAGGCAAAGTCTCCGAGGATCTGCCTGTCTGTTCAGCCTGTATGTCACCCCTCTCTGTCATCATCACCCCTCAAAAAAAAAAAAAGTGTGTTTTTTATGCACGCATGATGGTGATGTTTATGAGCACTCATGTGCACACATCAATCAGTCCTCTTGCAGACAGATGGAAACCTTAGGCACGACGCTGGGGGTCTCTCTTTTGAAGCACCCTTCATCCATCCCCCCCCCACACCCCCCATCTTGTCCTCCCTCTCTTTCTCCCTCAGTCCTCCCTCTCTTTCCCCATGGCCCTTTTGCGCTCACCAAGCAGAAAGGAAAAGCTTCAACCTTGCACAGGCAGGCCCCAGAACCTGGCTGCAGGCAGGGAAGCCATCCTCTGTTACTATGAAGAGACAAATCTAGCCCTGCACTTGACACAATAACACAGACTGAGAGGGGAAGGAAGTGCAGATGCAATATTCATATGAAAATTACAAGCCTGGCAGCAATGCAACATGGCACTGTGGCACTTAGGAATATGTTAGCATTTTGCATATATGAGCACTTGGAGGTATTTTGTCTTAGGCGCTGTGGTGTGTTTGTGAGTGCACTCATACTGTTTGAATATGATATTCATAAAGTCCATGTTGTAGCACTGTAGGATTCGGTAAGTACTGTAAGCATAAAATTTTCAAGTGGAACGAGGCAACATCACTGTCTAAAGTGAAAAAAGGTAAGAATACGAGGCAGGAAGCTATTGTAAGATAGAAAAAGTGAAACATTATCTCACACTCTTTCATTTTCCATGAATGTGTAAATACTTACACTGCAAGAATACCACTTTTAGAATGATAGTCCTACATAATTGATGACAGCACGAAATATAGAACAGGTGGAAACAGCAGCCTGTGATTAATAATACTGAACATGCAATGAACAAGCGGTGATGAAATATTTACCTATACCACAGTGCATGGCTGAGTGATCAATACACTGGGACCCTACTGAATTGATCTTAACCTATTCCGGAGCACAGTGGCTGTCCTCCACGTTACCTTTTAGCCAGCCTGCTGTCAAATCTGTTCCAGTCTACAACCTGTCAGATAACACAGCTCAGAGCCTTTCACTCTTGAAATCAATGTTAATTTTTTCCCAGTTTCTGGAAAGAACGCTCCATAAGATGAAAATATAACTGAGGCATACATGTAATTGAAGTCTGAACCAACGTTTTTTACTTGCTTCTTGCTGAGCACCTCAGAACTCACATGCTGAACTGCACAGTTGTGATTCATTCGTATGGGGGGGGGGGGTGATTGGATTAGCTTGATTTTTGAAGATCAAAAAGGACAAGAAGCAATTAAGGCACTTCAGTTAGGCGTGGGTATACTTGGTATTCAGTAAGTCTCTATCCATTTTGCAGATATAGATGGGTGACAAATTGAATGAAAAACTAAAGTGTCTCAGTAAAGTCAGTTTGAAAAGATAGTTTGAATTGATAAATCTAGAGACGCATTCGACAAACACCAGAAGTTGCATGAACAGCTTCAGTGCTTTGTGTGGTAAATTATCCAAGTCTCTGGATTCTACAACGTTTTTACTTAAAGAAACTCTCTCATTTGGTGTTTTTTAATTATGTGGTGGAAAGTGCCGTCTAAAGTTAAGACTGAACACAAAGTGCATTTTAGAGGTGTTATTGGATTTCTACACAAGGCACATGCACTAGAACTGAGTGCAAACTGAGGCAAAATGCACGTGTGTCACACAGCGTGAAGTTTGGTGTACCACGCATCATGAATGAACAGATACAAGGAGGAAAATAGAGGGGTCTGCAGTGAAATAACAGGAAAATAACAGAGGGAACTGTTTGTTGGTAGGTCCAGACATTTGTTACGTGTACTCGTTAATGCATGCAGTGCTAATGGCTGTACAGCTGTTACACTGGCTGTTTGTGGCAAATAAACACAGACTGCACAAACTGTCCAGTCTCGGCTGAAAATCTCCCGTAGGAGTTCAGTTTGACTATAGTTTACTTACAAACTTGGCACAATTTTAACAGAATGTGGAGACAATCATCAGAAGAAAATGCCAGTTAATGTGCGTTTCCATCCACTACTGTAATGCAAAATCACTGAGATAAATAATTGGTGGCGCTTACTCTCCAACCGGGTGCCATTAAACCATTGCACGATGAGACGATGAAATTAAAAGAGCACTACTCAAAACCTCAACCGGAAACTATGAAGAACATGTGATGGAATCTGGCCCATATAAGAAATAACACAGATCTCATATTTTAGTCTGCTTTTACATTTAAATCATGTGTTTCATGTACGCCCTGATTAATTTACTAAGTCTGTTCCCACTGAAGTTTTGTTTTTATCACTACACCAATCGTTCCACCATTGTCAGGTGGAAAGCGTTGTTGCAATATTTAGGCTTTTATTTCAAATTTGATGCGTACATTTTCCATGCGTATAAAAACAGGTGGATGGAAACACACTTTATGGAGAACATATGGGTCATATCAAACCGTTGAGTCGCACCTCAAGCCCTGTAAGAACGTATTTACATTTGTTGTGTGTTTCCATTCTCCATCCATTTCTTCAGGTTTCTCCTTTGTATTTTCTTTTTGTATTTTTTCAAGGGAATCAACTTAGTAATTCTCCAGACATGAAGTGACATGGAATATGTGTAAGGTTATCATGAGAATGATAAAACACCTGTCACAAGGGGTGCCAACAGGTCACAGGATCCACACTGGCAGGTCAGGACACTTCCAGTCAACTTCCAGTCAACTTGGGAGAAACTCCCAACATCAACTAGCCTGATCCTCGGGGCCTGGCCACCATCTGTGCACATCACCCATCTTTGTCTCTGCTCACAGCTCCATTGTGACCCCTGCTTCCATGTTTCCCAGTTAAAAAAGAGGAAACTGGGTCTCCGTGTCTCCAAGTTAGATCCCTGGAGCTGAAAGCTACACTGAGTCCCACATTCATCATTTCCAAGGCGGTGGTCAGAGTGTGTGTGTGTGTGTGTGTGTGTGTGTGTGTGTGTGTGTGTGTGTGTGTGTGTGTGTGTGTCTCAGTGTTCCCCGTAGTAGTATCAGCCCTTCATACTGGAGGACAACTTTGTAAAGGATAATCTAGTCCTGTCAGCCCTCCCCTCATGCACATACACACACAAACGCGCGCACACACACACACACTGGAGGTAAAGCTTCATTACGATCACCAGCTGGAGAGACACCTCACTCCATCCATCACACCAGTGCAGTCTGAGATAGGAGGACACACACACACACACACACACACACAAGCTCTCTTCTCACACAGTTCATATGCACTCATACAGACACACATGCACCCAGAGGCTCAGCTCAGAGGTCAGGAGATCAGAGATGTTTTCCAGCTAACAGAAATTATGCAGTACAGTGATTAGCTCTGATACTGATCTTAAAATAATGGTGGATCATAATACAGAGTCTGGATGGGAAGTCTATTTATTTTGGCCTCTCCCTCTCCTCCTGCAAAATTGTATTCAAATCTCAAGAGTGGTATTCATTGATGATAGTCATGCCTTGATCATTTAAAGGGAGTCATTATAAAAAAACTACTAAAAAACCGTTTTAGAAAACCAATTGTTTTCTACACAAACAACATTACTACTATTAATACTGTATATCTTAGAACAGCCTGGTGCTACTCAGTATAGGACGCATTCTGAAATACTATCATGAATTTATGATAATAGTGACTAATAGCAGGCTTTTCCTGTAGCTCTGACAGTATATGTAAATTTTACTACTTCACTACATTCACTGTTACATACTTGGATTCCTATGTAAAGAAGTCACAATTCAGTAGAAGTCTATAAAATCCATTCTTAAATGGTTACTCCCTGTTTGCACACATTATGACCAGGTTTTTAGTCATGGTTGGTCCTGCTCACTGTGGGAAAGCATTTATATAATGTCTTCTGTGGTCCTGGAGGAGCTATATCAAGCCTGAGGAAATAACCAAAATTACGTTTTTTTTCCAACTTGGTCTTGAAGACTACAAATGAGAGCCTTCGTTACAGATTGGAGGGGTGAATTTTGATAGACAAGGATGTTTACAGGGCATAGAGGGTCTGATGAAAGATGGTGCAGAGCAATATTGGAAATGTAGGATCCAGTGGTTGGAACAGGATGTCAAAATATTGAGCAGCAGATGAAAAACGTTTCTTTCTCTCTCTCTCTCAGTTGTTTGGTGGATTCACCTGAAAGCTTGAGCGGAGGCCTTTTACATATAAATAAAGTCCGTTACATTAAAGCTTGCCAAACAGCTTCTCACAATGCTGATCAAGCCTATCACTAGATAAGTCTGTCTGTGTTTCACAGGATTTTATACTCAGTAGTTCTGTCTATGCTTGCATGGGTTCTCTCCAGTTAATCCAGCTTCCTCCCACAGTCCAAAGACATGCAGGTTAATTGGAGAATGGTTGTCTGTCTCTGTGTGTCCAGTCCATGGTGTACCAGGTTACATTGCCTTGTTTCTGCCTTGTAATTCTATTTTTTTTTTTTAAAGCAAGGGGAGTCAGATCGAGTAGGCTACAGCACTTAGTAGAATGGTGGAGTCAGTGGTGGGAAAACCTAAGAGGCATCCAAGAAAAGTTTCTAATACTCCAGATAATAAAAGCAACTCTACTTTTAGAAGAAGCATTACAGTCGAACGTAGACAGAGATCACAGTGATAACCTGTAGGCGTGTGTCATGAGCACGCGTCAACAGTGTTTGTGTAATTACTCTCACTGCCAGAAGGGGAAGACAAAAGTTCAGCACCACCGGTTTAATTAACAGCCAGTTCACACCCAGCATTAATGTAAAAGCCTTTTGAATGCAGCATCATAGATGCCATAGCTTCTCATTCAAAGCTACAAACTGGGATGAATAAATTCAGTCAAAATTCATTTAGTGAAGGTTTTGTTTTATAGGTTTGCAGTATTGAGTGAAATCCACATCCTCTTGTGTCACACTATTTCAGCCCATCAGCAAAGATTCTTTGAGTAGATTTTCAATGGTAAACTGACCCAATTCTGACAGTCTAACACAAGACACACTGTCACAAAACAAGCCAAAGCTGTGTTTTGGCACTTGCACATAGTTTTTCAAATTGTCTGGATCAGAGTGTGTTTTCTCTGCAGAGGAAAGGAAAGTAGAGCAAGAACAACATCTGGCCCCGGTGACAGAATCACTCCGAACATGGCTTTCTTTTCCCTTGTTCTTCCACAATCTGTGGCATGCTTCTGCTCCACAAATCCGTGTAATGTTTTGAGTAATGATATCGTCATTGCTCTGGCTGACATCTTACACTGCCAAGACAAGCAAGCAATACACAGGTGGTTGGAGAAATGGGTTCCACACCCGCACATACATCATCCTGATGAGGGTTCGGTATGAAAGAGAGAGGCAGAAGGGCTGCTGCCAGATGAGAGGAAGGGAAATTGTTACGTTTAGCTTGAATCTGCTGATTTTTTTTTTTTTTTATATCTTTCTCTCTTTTTTTCTCTTTTCTTATCCTCTCTTCCCTCTCCCTTCCTTCAATCCCAGGAGTTTAGTATGACCCAAGGCTGAACTCGTAAATTACTAACCCGTTCGTCAACACACCAGGAACTAATTAAAAAGAGAGCGAAAGTGAGAGGAGAAAGTGTAGGGGGTCAACCAGGGAGAGGACATTGCATATTTTTAGGCTTTCTCACAGCTTGGGCATCGCTGTAAATGCATGGTATGTTGTACACTGTCAAAAAGACAGACTCTGACAGTTTCCTCTCAGCATCTCTGAAAGATGAGTGTTTGTTACAGTATCTCCCGGTAAACGCTGGTTCGTCAGCTTGTCATTTTGTTCCATGAATCCTCTCTAGGAGGGACGGTGTCACTTCTTCAAATTGCAGAAATTTCATTTTCAAAATCAAAACTGCAGCAAATCAGAATTTCAAAAGGAGGAGAAACGAAAGCAGGGCAAGACTGAGGGAGAGAGTCAGAGATGCCTGCATTAAAACCTCCCTATCCTGAGTGCACATTTGTTCTTGGTCGTTTTTTTTAATTGCGTTGCCTTGACAACCAGAACAATGCTGAAAGGCTCTTTCACTCCAATGCCGGCTGAAAATGATTTTCTCCATCATGCATTTAGCAAGCAATTAGTGAGACAGACAAGGAATTTAGCTTAATCCCAGTGTATCATTCCTGCTTTCAGAAAATGGAAGGGGAGGGGGGTGGGTGGGTGGGGGGGAGGACTGGTGAGCGGAGTGGAATTTTAATGCACAAAATAAAGCAGAGCAGAAAGAGGAAGAATGAGTCAAATAAAATAGAAAGGCAGATAGAGACACACAAAAAGAGGAGAAATAAATGGCCATTATGGGGAAAAATCCAAATGTTTTGGACAATGCTATTCTTTACTGTAAACTGTCCGTATGTGTGAATGCACGCCACATGAGTATATTCATCACACTCAGTGACAGTCTGTTTTTCCACCTCAGGGTTCAGAGTGTCTCTCTGTCTTTGTTATCGTACCATTCCCGCAGAGGGATCGTCACATCATATTTCTTTGTTAAGCCTCTGAAAACAACAGGTTCTGTCAGAAAATTAGGAGAGAGAGAGAAGCAAAGCATGACACATGACGAGGAGCAAAAAGGACACGGAGTCAGACAAACACATGCTTGTAAGCACAGCGTGCGCGCGCGGGCGGCAGGTGAGCGCTGAGACGTCTGTCATTTGGAATAATTTGAGCGGTTCAGAGGGATGCTTCCATCATGAAAACATGATAATGTCAAATTGGCTCCCTCAGAGGAAATTGCAGCAGGGTCATTGCTGCGCTCGGTACACTGATCCAAGAAAAGGACACAAAAAAAGTGATTTCAAGTTTGGCTGCAGCTGAAGTTTTTAGTGTTTATTCTGTAGAGCATTCTCGATGTGAAGTGCCGTTGAAGTACTCTCTCCACGCCTGCATTCATTTCGTTTTTTACAGATATTATTGCTTAAACTGGCAGTGATACATTGGGTGATGTGAGAATATATTTTAATGCAGAGATAATGCTCTTTACTATCCTGATGTTGAGTTCATTTTCTTGTCTTTCTATCAACTATACTCCCCTATAAAATTTATACTGAGAAGATGTTTTTTTCATTGATTTCACCCAAAGCAGCTCTACAGCTCTATCTTATTTTTGGTAAATGGAAACTGTCATGGCAACATCTGCACCTCTCTGGCTTCTTCTCCCTCTGTTTCCTTCTGCCCTTTTGGCACTGACTAGAATTAAACAGGGAGCTCATGGGATTTAAGAATTTACCACCCATGTCTGTGTTTAGTGTGACATAGTCTTCGCTTCACTCTTTTACTGACCAAATCCTGAGGATTATCTTGATTGTTATGGGTCTCCATGCTGAGTAGCTGGGGGAGCCACTCAAATGTGCACCCAAAATGGTCTTATTAATGATTTCCACTGTAGCTAAATAACTCATTCTTGACCTGGAATAACAAATTACACAGGAAAAATATGTTTGGAATGGAATTTCCTGTAGTGAAAGACAACAATCTCCCTGTTTCTTTGGACAAATGGATAAATCCTGTAGTAGCACAATTAACATTAAAGGAACAGTTTGGTGTTTTGGGTAATGTGCTTTCACATTCTTGCTGAGATGAGAAGATTGATACCATTGTTCTGTTTGTCTGAAGGAAAATTATACCAACAACCCTACACACACAAAGAAAGAAAATTTCAAAAATATGGGTACCTCACAAGTGGCCAGCTGGTGTTTGCTAAGAAATAATTAGCATGTAATATGTAATAAACACAAATTTGTCACTTTTACTTTTACCTGTGTACACAGATTAAATAAATTGGATGAAACATGTTGCTGGGCTTATTCTTTAACACTGGACAGAGCCAAGTTAGCTGTTTCCCTCTGCCTCCAGGCTCTATGCAAAGTTAAGCTTACTGCTTCCTGGCTCCAGCACCAACCTTCGCCAACAGACATGGGAGTGGTATTGATCTTCTCAACTCTTGATTAGAAATTGAATAAGTCTATTTACCAAAACGTCTAACTGTTCCCTTGAGGTAGAAAAGAGCACAATGTAACAACACTGAGGTTCCGCTAATATGAGGGTCGACAATTTCTGTAAGAATACTGGAGAAACTAGATGCTGAGCGATGCTTCTATTGTTGAAATATTGATTCATCACATTGCATTATACTGTTTTACAATTCATTTACTATTACAGTAAAGTATAACATGGCCCCAGGGCTTTCTGAGCAGTCATATTGTAGCTACAATCTGTCATCTGTGATACCGTGCATATGGTAGCATGATGATGGTACAGCCCTTGTGATGTATTTTTGGACTCCACCTCAAAGGCTTCATAAAACATCCTGATGTGTTCATCGTGTCTTTTTTGTAAAGAGTTGATCTTTAGTGAATCACTCTGTTTTACTGTTATTATACGTCAGTACACGACCAGCAAATGGCTTGTGATTTACCATCCATGTAACTTGAACGCCACATAATGTCCACTGTGTTACACAGTCAGTGGAAATAGCAGTAGATGCCAACTTGCAGCCTATAATCAAATCAATGTATATTTATGTAGCTTGTGTTTCAAGCCCACTGCTTTTGATATATGGCACCAGGTCCTTATATGTCTTGTGTGACTCATGTATATGTCACAGTAACACATTTTTGCCCTACAGTGTGTGTGTGTGTGTGAGACCGTGTATGTGTGTGAGACCGTGTATGTGTGTGTGTGCAGGATCTGTCGCTGACCCCACATTTTGGGACAAATTTTACACTTCCATCCATTTAATTGGAGATGTCTTGTATAACTGGGGACACAATTTGGTGTAACTCATCTGATTCCAGTGCAGTTGCACAAAGCACAGTGTGAAATGGCTTCTGCCCTAATTGGGTTGAGTTAAGGTGTGTGTATGTGTATATGTGTGTGTGTGTGTGTGTGTGTGTGTGTGTGTGTGTGTGTGTGTGTTGATAGGTTTCAGAGAAGAAACAGTACATGGGAAGGTGTAGGCAACCAACTTCATCCCTTAAATTTACAAAGATCAAAAAAGTCCTGACCTAATTTTGACTCTTTTACCCCTAATAAGCTTCTTTACCCACCAAGGGATCAAACATATCCAGACATATCCTGTCTCTGCTTGCTATATTTTTTTATTAGACTCAAGCAAGTAGAGAATGTGTCATCTTGAGAGAAAAAAAACCCTCACATAGGCTTGTAGTATGTAAAAATGGCAATGCTCTGCAACACAGCAGGACTTTTCAATGCAGCCTGATTACGTGTGCAGGAGACACACATGTGCTCATACACAAATACAAATAATTCACACACACACACACACAAACAGACAATAAACCGACCAACTGTCTATTTAGCGATGCTGGGTTTTGTCCACTGTAAAAGAGGCAGTGGCTCAGGCCAGTCTGCAGGACAAAAGGCAACAGAAGTCAGGGAGGTGGGCATTCGGAGAGTTGTGTTCTGCTAATAATGGGGAGGAGGGTGCTGGCATTCAACCTCATGGACCAGGGCCATGGAAACAGATGTAGAGGAGGGAGCAGGTTGGGGTGGCGGTGGTGATGTGTGGGGGCAGAGAGCTGGGACTGAGAGTGATTTGGTGGCAGTGAAACGCACAGAAGATAAGAATTAGAAGGCAATAGGACAGAAAATACATGATAGTCAAGCACAGATATGGAAAGGTAATGCAGGGCAGAGAAGGGGGAAATGATAGTCACAGCTGCTGAGCAGACAAAAAAAAGACAGAAAGTAGGAAGCTGTAAGTTTTCTAAAAAAAAAAAAAAAAAAAGAAAAGAAAAAAAAAGAAAGTAGGCAAAGAATCAGCTAATATATTAGCGTTGTGGAAAAATAACGGGGGTTTAAACTGAGATGGAGAGAGGAAACCAGGCTGTGTGAAAAAGAGGAAGCGAAGAAGAGCAGAGGCTGGGAATGTGAAAGGGGTCTTTGTTTCCCATAATGCTCTGTTATGACGCCAGAGTCTAAACCATTCATTCTAAATGGCAAAGGCAGCTAGCCACTAAACACACACTTACACACACACACACACACACACACTTACAC
Source organism: Pempheris klunzingeri (assembly GCF_042242105.1). NCBI lineage: Eukaryota > Metazoa > Chordata > Actinopteri > Acropomatiformes > Pempheridae > Pempheris > Pempheris klunzingeri. The sequence continues at coordinate 24,227,878 of NC_092014.1, read as the reverse complement.
ACACACGTAAAGTAGATGACAGAGCACAATCACACCTCACCCCCATTCTCCCAGCTCTCATCTCCCAGCTCATCTTGTACCACTTTCATACACTCTCCCCCAGCTACTGCCAATGCAGATACACACTCACTCACACACACACACACGCACATGATCAGCAGATAGTTCTCTTGGTGTGGTGCATATGCCTCCTCGTAGCCTTATCTATCTTATGCAACGCTGTGTAATAGTGTGACCATTATAGAGCAACCGCGGTGACGGCTCCACTGGGTTAGTGGGAGCAAAACTGGCAGCAATCCCTAATGTCTCCATCACTTTGGCTTGGCCTATTTTCTCTCCTTTGTACTCCTTGCTGTCTCACAGTCCTTTAGCCGCTTGCTGTCATTAAAGACAGAGGCACTTACATGTATACTTGCTATTATTGAAGTCACAGGCACTTATCGGGAAAAAGAGTTTTAGTTCTTTGTGCTCATTTAAATGGCAAATTTAAAGAGGCACTTTATAAGCAGTGCTTTTGTAGACACTTGCTTATCGGCACTTATCTGCATAGGATTAGAGTGACGGAAATTGTTGTATGTGAATGTTGCTAACATTAAGAGTACACTTGCGCAATTTCACACAAAGCTGGAGAGGACCTAAAATGTTTTTTTTTTTCTTTTCTTTTTTAACCAACTTTAGCGCGCGCACACACACACACACACACACACACACACACACACACACACACACACACACAAAGAGACAGTAATATGCGTTCACATGAAAACTTCAGAAGCAATAAGAGGATAGTTCGTAGCACTTCCTGACCTGCTACCTCACTGTGTGCTCCCTGCTTTGGCTGTCAGATGTGGTTAATGAGAATCTCTCTCCACTCCCATAGACTGGTGTTTTCTATAGAGTGCAGCCTGCTGAGGCACACACACTCGTACATATACGCACACACACACACACAGGCGCTCACATAGGAGCCTTGTCATCACACAGAGAGGAACCTGCTGGCCTATTGTAGATCCTCGTGGCACAGGGATCACCTCTCATCCCCTGCAACCACACAGCGCACAGTGGGTAACTCAAAGCCACAAACAGACACGAACACGCATGCGCTCCACACACAGTCCTGAGTCTTTGTAAGCACACTTTTTTTTTTTTTTTGCTTATTTTCTCACATGCACTTTCTCTTCAGCTTTCATTTTAATCACAGTTCTGTCCCCCTTCTCTCCATCTACCCCCTGTCTCTTTCATTTTCTCTCTCCCTCTCTTAATCCCCCCTAACATCCATCTTGCTAATGCCCCCCATCATCCATACACCAGCACCCCACATCTTTCTGCTAGCGAACCCCCCCACCACCATCCCAACCCCTCCCTCCGGAGACGACTTCTCCACAGCTTCTGCTCTCCCATTCAGCCTGGCTTGTCCCCATGTATTCATAGAGACCACTGATGGAGTGGGAAGTCTTTGTCTGCGGGTCAGCCTCCAATGACCCCCCCTCTGACCCCCACAGTCTACTCACACACACACACACGTTCACACACACCCACACACACACTGGATCCCTCTCACTTGCCATATGGCATAGGCAATGAAGGGCTAACAAAAGAGAGCTAAAGAGGTGTCAGAGAGGTTTGTATGTGTGTGTGTGTGTGTGTGTGTGTGTGTGTGCTGCATGAAAAGAAGGCTAAGCAGCCAGCCATGGGGCAGGGTCCAATAGATGAAATTGATTTCTGTTTTTTGGACACAGAGGAGAGGGAGGGGACTTTCCATCTTTTCTTCTGCAGTCAAACTCATTGGCTCAATGAAGAGTAATGAGAGGAGGCCCTGATTGGAGCACAATGGGGGCACACTTGATGGAGTGTTGAGCAATGCAGATCTATCTTCATCACCGGAGTGGATGTGTTGTTGTGACAACAATGCCATCATCATCGTCACCGTGTCATCATCATTACAATTTTCAGCATCAGAGTGTCGTCATCAGCATCGTCTTTTTCTGTCCCCATTCATACAGTACAGCGTAACAATGGCACGTCTTTACATGGCAGTTGCCAAATCTCAAAAATAAGACTCAAATTGTCATAAACAGAAATTAACCTTTGAGCTTTCCTAATCTTTTGTCAAATTAGGTTCTGAATTTGGAATTGCGCTCCTATAAATTTGCCAGACTTGCTATAGACTCAATGCTGCAATGCCAGTGATGCTGTCTATTCTGTTTCTACGCATTATCCTTCCTTGTCCATGGTGCCTACATTACCCAGAATGTAAAGCAGTAACAGTTTGGTCAGATGTTCGGTTGTGTTGTGCTACTAGCACATAATGTACTCTCAAGCTGCTAGCCACATGCAGAGATGAGGAGCGAGTTGCAGATGTCTTGTCTTATTTTCAAACTTGTAATCCAACACGGACTCTAGTGTCGGGATGCTTTATCTTTTTTTTTTTTTTTTTTTTTATCACTAATTTAACAGATTTTGTGCGGCTCCTTCGTGAGCCACAAAAGGCTTCACACACCTTTTTTTTTCACATATGCAGTAGTACTCACGAAGACCTTGATGTGTGAAATCAGGGGCATTTCCCTTTAAATATGCAGTTGTGCCACAACTGAGGCTGGTGGCGACAGCTCACAGGTGTTGGTTGGAGTTTTCTAGATGCACAGCAATCAGAAATAACAACGGAGCAGTGATGGAAAGATTTGTCACAGTAAGCAGCTCTCAAACAAACGCTGATACATTTCATCCGTCAACAGTGCGAGACTTCCAACAGCTCGCTCAGGAGGGACTTCATTTAGAGTGAACAAATATTTTATAGACATGTGCACAAGAAAGATGAGAAATGTGTTTGGCGATTAGACCCCATCACAACATCGTCGTATCTCACGAGGGATAGTGACGCCAGGAGTAGTATGAGGATACCTCCCTGTTAGTGCCTAAACACTGGTGGTGGTGGTGGTGGTGATCTGGATGCCCCAGCAGAAAGCAGTAAAAGAGAGAGAGAGAGCGGGGGAGAATATAAATGAATGTGGCATAAATATAGTCCTCCAGAGTGAACTTTGTAAGCTAAATTAAACTGTTGAGTGAAAATAATTTGGTTTACAGCTTTTCATAGTTACGGGAATTAGCTTAAATTATCAAACAGTGTAATCAATGCATGATATCGTGTGTGTGCGTGTGAGCTAATATTACTTTTTGAATGAATTCAACCAACCAGCATACTTTGGTTTGGTGCTTTGGTTTAAGTTCAACGTTTACCTGCAATTCTGCACAGCAACGTAGCCTTAAATTGCTGGATGGGATGGTGCCATGGAAAAAAAAAAAACTATAAAGGGGTTCTGTGGTTTGAAAAAAAGGAATCACTACTTTAAGTCATACCTTTCCTCTGCTCTCTTGAGGCAAAGAGTGTTTGTGTTTTGTTGCTCAGATAAGCCAGGCAAACCTGCCTGCTCCCCACCTACAGGAAAAGAAAATGCGCATGTGTGCGAGTCCTCACACATCTGTGTGTCCACAGCGGGATGAGCCTCATGCCCTATTTCAGTCAGACCTGATATGATCAGACGTCAGATCGTGAGCTCCTCGTCTCTCTCTGGCCCTTGGCGTTTCTGCTTGGAGGTGAGAAAAGGTCTAAACGCTGACATAGTGCAACATTGCCTTTGATACCCCGGCACCACAAAGATACAGATCCACTGAAAACAAGCCTCAACAAATCCAGCAGCTGAAACTCAGACATTGGGTGATATTATACTGCAAGAGAATAAGGAGGGAGGGAGGTCAAGTGGGCTTCAACAGCCTTGCTCTATGGAAATGCTCTTAAATATACCTACGTACATAAAGTGGATGCTTTTGTGTGGTCATTTTGGAGAGGGAGTACACACAGGTTGTTTTGCTAGGTCAACATCATTATCTCTTGAAAATGTCCTTTAAAAAATGTCATTTTTGTATCAGAATATTTCGTAATACCTGCAGAGAAATAATGAAGTACTTGGAAATATTAAAACAGACACTTCATCTCCTCCGCTATGTGTCTCATCTCATCGCGCTCAGGAATTGTAGCCGTTTAAATTGCATTACTGCATAGATCTGCTGTGTCAATGCAAATTTCATTTTCACTTTTCCCCTTCAACAAAGGGCTGCAGGTCCATGTGGCAGCTAAACAGAGGATGAAGCAAACAGATGAGGCGGGAGAGATAATTATCCACAGGATGTACACTTAGCAGCAGATGTAGCGCTCTGATCATAGTAATGTGGCAACTTTGATGACAACACATCAGTTTGAACGAACTGAGCCTTTCAGCAATTACCACATAAGTACGGTCTCACCCTCAGCGGTTGGCGAGCGAGCGACGAGTTCCGACGTAAACTCTCCTAACATCCATCCATTTTCTATACCGCTTATCCGTCAGGGAGCTGGAGCTGGCGAGAGGCGGGGTACACCCTGAACTGGTCGCCAGCCAATCGCAGGGCCACATACAGACAGACAGACAGACACACTCACAATTTAGAGTTACCAATTAACCTAATGTGCATGTCTTTGGATTGTGGGAGGAAGCTAGCATGGGGAGAACATGCAAACTCCAGACAGAAAGACCTTCTTGCTGTGAGGCAACAGTGCTAACCACCACACCACCATGCTGCCCCCTCTCCTAACATACATGTGCATATCGACTTACACATGCAAGTCATGAACCCAAACTCGACGCATAAGAAAAGTCAGAAATCCAGATACAACTGTGGACAAAATGAGCATATGTACACAAAGTGGTAATTTAATTGATATAGTGCTTATGTGTAATGTATTTTCATGGAGGCTCATTTGATTAGCTGGCAGTGACGCAAGCACAGGATTTGAGACAGTGTCGGGACAGAAATGTGAGGAAATGTTAGCTTTTCCCAGCACCGACAACACTGGGGAAAAAGAAAAAGAAGAAGAAAGAAATCGGATTATTCAAGAGGAATGGCAGACATCAGATCAGCTCCATCCCTTTAGATACCCACTGCAGGGATTTCTCTTTCCATTTCTTATACATTTCCCACACATTAAGCTATTTAACTCAAAATAGTTTAGTGAATTTTTCAACAGACTGTGATTATTAAGTAGTTTCACTCCCACACTCTTTACTTGATTTCAAAGCACTCAGGTGAAAAGAATATGGGTGATAAGAATAAGAATAAAAAGGATAAATTAGACGTCTTACAACAAAAAGAAACGTGTTTGGTGGAGGAAGAAACACATTTCCTGTTCATATACACTCCCCCCCTTCTCAATCTATTTCTCAGTGCTCAGTCTCTTTTCCCCTCTCACTTACTTAAACAATCATCTTCCTCAGAGAAATCTATTTTCCATTTCGCATATGTGCGACACCTATCAAAAGCTTCGGATAATTGTTAGTGCTTTGTATTGAAATAGAGCAGTTGGGTGTTTAGCATTCCGCCACAGTGACAGTGACTTGCACAGTTTAAAGATGGAGGTGCAAACATACTGTATGTGCATATATATATATATATATATATATATATATATATATACACACATGCACGTACACACACACACACAAACCCACAAATCACAGGTCTCATTTAGTTCCCTTTCTGTGTTTTAATTAGAGCCGAAGCAGGCTAATCACCTCCTTAGTAGACAGCATCGCTAATGAGACAGAGAGGGAGGAGCTGAGAGGGAGGGAGGAGAGAGATACTAATAATTGAGAGGAGAAAAAAAATGAGGATGGCGGAGGAGAAAGTGGCAGGGAATAAAGAAATGAGACATGAGAGGTTGTTAGGAGTAAGTAAATTAGATGGAAGGAAAGCGGGAAGGGAGGGAGAGAAGGATGGATATGTGATACAAAGAGAAAAGAGGAATCAAAAAAGACGGAGGGGAGGAGGGGAGAGGTGGGTGGATGAAATAAATAGGAACCGTGGAGAAAATGAAGCTTGAGTTGACAACAAACGGATTGAGTCAAAGAGAGAGACGGGTCTGGAGAGACACAGAGAGAGGGAGATGGACTTAGGGGAAGCAAACACAAAACAAGAAAAGCAAAGGAAACCTAGAGTGAGATAGAGAGAGAGGAGCCTGAGAGAAATAATGAGAGTCCCTTACCTCCCACAAAGCCAGCCATGTCTAGGCCCTCACCCCTCCCTCACCCCTTCCTCACCCCCCCTCCCTCTCCCGCCTCTCTGTGGCTGCTCCTTTCATGCTGTCATGCTGTGAGTGCCTGAATAGCACTTTATTATTCAACAGTCTGGGCAGGTCGTGGGGGTCATCGCATTGGCCCACCACCCTGCCACCAGCAAACATCCAAACATGCGCGCACACTCTCAAACGTGACCCCACGTGCATTCTCATGCACACACAAAGGAAAAAGAAGCCATTCATGCTTCCAAACACACACAAAAAAATTGCGAAAATGGCGGCTGGTAAGTACTCAAAGCTGCACTAACTTCAGGCACGCCAAGTTGACAACGTGTGACAGTCCCTGATGCATTCATTATAACACTTGTCCACCCCTTGTTAGCCCGCTATATCTATCTGTCCAATGCATCTGTAGCGCTGGGAGCTAGTACCCTGGCATTTTCCAAGTGCGTGCTCGTGTGGCTGCGTTGTGCATGTGTGAAGGTATGTGTCTGTTTGCGTGTGACAGGAGGAAAACAGAGATAACAGTAGCCCGGTGGTATCAACTCCATCTTATCTCCTACACAGCCAGAAGCAGGTATACAAGCTAATTGGAAAGTGCCAGACACACAGTAGACTGGTATAACACACGCTCACCTTTCCAGCGAGCGAAGCAGATGAGAGAATTGGCAGCCAGAGAGAGAACGAGAGAAACGGGGGGGGGGGGGGGGAAACTATTGATGGAGGAGACCAAAATGATACGGCGAAAATGAGACAAAAGGAAGGAGCGGAGGGAGTGACGGAACAAGAGGAAGAGATGGGGATGGAGATAGACGTGGGGGAAAATTGTAGGAATGACAGCATAGCTCGCAGATATAATATCAACAAGACAAACGGTAACTAAGGCACTGTTCAGTTCCGAAATACCACAGGTATTGTGCTTATTCTGTCTGTAACTGTATTGTCAGCGCCAAGCATAGAGGAAGAAGGAAAACAAATAGCATCTCCTGCATCACTCTACAGTATGTGGCTTTTTCCACTCCACTTGGTAATGAGTCACTCTGTCAAATCCTCCCTCAAATGTCAGGCCCGGCGTATTTACAATGTGACATCCAGGCCCGTATACTTTGCCTGTGATGTGTTTGCAATAGATGTTGCAGTCTATCTTAAAAAAAAAAATAAACTAAAGCACATATCACAGCCTGGCCAGCCCACACATCAAGTATGTTTACTAAATGGCGGCTAAAGTGGCTCAAATACTGTCCATTATCCTTAAATCTTTCCTTGTAAGTGCAGTAAAAAAATCGGCCTCGTACAAACAGGTTAGGCTTCCTCCATCTTTAACAAAATGAAAGTGGACATTGTTGCTATGTGCATATGTTGCTAAGCTAGGTGTGCTGCATGTGCATGTGCACATCAGAGAGAGAATACAGTGGGTGTGGGTGTGCCCTGGGTTGTTTTTTTTTGCACATATTGAGCTACATCCCCTCAAAACGTCTATCACAACCCTGCCACACGTTACTCCACCAAAGAATTTCTTTTCCAGTGCTGTATTTCTATTTCTCAGGCTTTCAGCCATATGAGTCATTATGGCGCATCACCTCAGAATAAATCACCAGACCGGAGCAGGCGTTCCACAAGGCTAGACGCAGGTGAGAAGTTGTGATAATGGTTATTGATTAGCACAGCGACACACTGCGTCCAGTCTTGTGTTTATTACAGATGAAAGCCGGCGTTCCTCCGGGGCTGCCTCATACGGTCACTGAAGAGGAATGTGTGGGAGAAAGATGTTAAATGCGAAGTAGCTATCACTTATATATATATATATATATATATATATGCATGTGTGAAAGTAATCATGCATGAACCAGAGCTGGCGTTGTCGATGATGATGACGATGATGTGGCGCATGTGGGAATTAATTCGGCTAATTATGATGCACGCTTGTTTAGCTGGTGTCAAAAAAGAGGAAAAAAACAAAGAGAGAATGATAATCAATAAAAATGTGCTTGAAGCCACCGACTTTTCGGGATTCATATTTTAAGTGTGATTGCGAGTAACCTCCCTCACTCTGCATCACCGAGCCTTTGTTTTGTGCACGCATTCATTGAGATCTCTCCCTTCCTCTCCTCTCCTGCCTTTGATGAGGCCCCTGGGATCAACAGTTTGCACTTCAGCAACACGGTTGTTGTTTTTGCTTGTATCAGAGTTTGTTGAAACTAAAACCATGAGAGAGCCTCCTTGCCATTTGCTGTTTATTTGGCACAGTAAAAAAAAAAAAAAAAAAAAAAGCTCTGATGTGAATTAATTGCTTGTTAGCTGAGAGGAGCCAATAATAACAGCCTAGCAGTGATGCAGACTTGACAGGACTTGTATGATGATTAGCGACGGTGATGAACGTTTCATTTACAGCTATTCATGTGCTGTGAGAGAATTTTTGAAGGCAGAATACAAATGATTTTAATGACTAAAATTACATTTTTTCTCCGTTGGTGAACAAATGAACGCTTACTTTACAGTACAATGAGTTCACTGCTATGCCCAAGTCATTTTGAATATAAAATTCGATATTTCTTGACATTTATTTCATCCTCCCCTTTTTTTTTTCTCTCTTCATAAAACCTTTACGGGATAAAGCAAATCAAAAATAATTGCTTTCCACATTAATAAACATGGATCTAACGTTTGAGTTTGGAAATGAGACGTTTTGAAGGATAATCTCTTGTCAGAGTCTTCCGTATCTCAGAGAGACTGACAGTGATCAGACAGTAATGCAATGCATGCGCTGATGTGAGCACACTCAGGTGAGGCAACAAAACCGCTGGAACTAAATTAAACTTAGTATTCACTTTAATTGTCAAGAGAATGAGGAGTTTAATTGCCCTGAGACTGGATTCACTTCGCGAGATGTCATTTTCCCATCCATCTTTCGCTCCATCCATCCATCCATCATCCCCTCAGTCAACTTTGCCACATTTTGTCCATTTTCTAGTTCTCGTCTGTCTTTGCAGTCATCCGTTGCGAGAGTGCCCCTCCCCTCGCCCTCTGCAACTCGCTGCCTGCTGAGCTGATTGAACATTTGCTGTTTGCTGTTTGGATTTTGTCCCAAATCCCCTGCATAAACTTGAAACACCGTGTTAAGCATTCCTCAATTGAGTCCAACAGCTTGTGAAATATGTGGCAAATTTGTTCACGTTTGTAACAACGCCGCATCCCGGCAAAGAAATGATTGTCTAAATCCAATTTATCTCCCTACTTTGTATAACCTTTCCCAAGGTCTTTTTCTCTTTCTCCAAAGCAAATCAACAGGAGCTCAGGTGTGGCTGGGCTGCTTTGTAACTAATGGATCCATCCAAACGCTGTGTGCACACACACACACACACACACACACACACACACACACACGCACGCCACCCCTGAGCACACACACACACGTATATTCAAGCATGCCAGCACTCGACTCAAGGTTGTCACAAATCAGTCAAGAGTTGTGTTTTCATTAAGCAAAGGTGGGAAGTGGTGTGTGAATGAGAGTGGAAAAGGGGTTTTAATCATGAACATCTAAGGGGCCAGAAGGTACGCTGGAGAAGTCGCCTCTCTTTTTTCTTCTTCGCTTCACTCCTACGCCTCTCCCTCCCACGCATCCAACATTCAACATTCCGACATTTCTCTTCTCTTGATGCTTTTCAGTTCGGCCTTTGTTTCCCCCTGTGTCTAATTCCACGCTCTCCTCTAGCCCCTCCACCTTTAAACTCCTGCCTTCCTTTGAGGAGCTACTTTCTTGACCCCCTCCTCCCCTCCACTTCTCCCCGCGTCCTCCTCCAGACTTTTATCGTGCCCCACCATATTTCAACTTTTGCCTCCGCTTCTTTCCACGCTCCCGCCGCTTCATCATCCCTCTGCTGCTTCTTTCCCCTCGCTCCTTCAACCCTTTCCACTCCTCTTTATCATGCCCCCCCATCCATTTCCCCATTCCACAGCTGCCAGCTCTCAGAACCTCAGAAACCGTAAATCTGGTGCAACCCCAGGAAGTGGGTCACCAGGGGACACTTAAACATGTAACACTCTAGTGAGGGCCTAACCTCTGCCAGAAAATCGCCTCATGTGTGCACGCGTGCATGAACACATGCGCCCCTTACACACACACACTCACACACAGCTTTTATAGATGTCTGGGCTTTAAACAGAGCAGCCTCAGTATAGGTCTGTGTTATTACAGCTCATGTTCTTTCCTCTAATCAATCCAAGTTGTTAGGATGTGTGTGCAGGAGAAACAACGGGGGCTTTGTGTCACACAGACCCAGCAGCGCTGCAGCACCTTTTCTGTGCCTGGCTCCCTCCTGTATGAACCCACACCCATTACAGCCTGGTGTGTGCCAGCAAGTCTCTGGAGCTAGTTATGTTATGTTTATAAGTGTGTGTATGTGTGTGTGTGTGTGTGTGTTTGCGAGTGCTCCACAAATCTCTGGTTTGAGTTAGGCTGTGTGCTCTGTGGCTGATGTTGCTATTTGTTCTACTTCTTTAACACACTGTTACAAGCTAACGTTTCCTAATTCGAACATGATGGGAACACCCGCATAACTCTTTGATTTTTTTTTTTTTGTCTGCAGCAAGACGCATGTGACTTCCAACTCATTACAAGTTCTTAATCAAAACCACACAGCTAAGAAAAAAAAGAACAACTTTGTCCATGCATCAATCAAACGGGGTCTGGAGTAGCGCTAATGCAAATGTTCGGTTACTGTTCACTCATGTTTAGTGACACGTTCAAAAGAGCTGTCACTGTGTGTTCAAAACGGGTATCTCGGGGATGATGGCCGCCTTCATGTGAGAAAGACTTGGCCTGTCCTCATTACCAGCCTGACACACATGTTCTGTCAAAGAAATCGCACCAAATGAAACCAATCGAGGTCAGATGTGGCATGTCTCTGCGAGAGTTCCTTTTCTAAAACACTAATCTCTCGACCACAAATTAGCTGTCAGTCATCAGCTGTAGACAGACATCGTATCGGGGAAAAGGCAGTCCCCAACAAATCAACAACATGTCAATCAAGGAAAAAAAACACGCGCTGGCAGCCATCAACACAAGGCACACACTCTTGGGCCTGCACATGTGCGAACACACACACACACACACACGGTTGGTGTGTCTTACATGTGATAGCACTTACTCCTCCTGTAGACTAATAGGCTCTAACTCTGTTTTCTCTATTAATTCAAGGTGACTCCTGCAAAGCGTTACTGAAAGGATACAGAGTCGAGGGCTTTCAAGTGCCCTCTTAATTAATATACATTTGCAATGTATATTACCCCCTTCGGTTGCTATATAATTTTATAAAGGCTTTCTTATCTCCGGTGAGAAACCATTTAAGATTCAAGGAAATGTTTCTAAGCATCAATTGACACCCATGCCTGCTGATATGAGACGGCACCTTGATAGGCTGTGGAGTTTAATGGCATTGAATCAACACTGAATGGAAAGTACATTTTCCACTTCAAGCAGGAAAGTGTGCTATAGAAGACTATAGAAGTCGTGGGAAGACAATGGATGCATGATGGGATGTAGAGATGTTAGCACGGATTTCCCAGATACACAGAATGTTGTGAATATAGTTCAACATTTTGGGAAATAATATGCTTATTTGTTCTCTTACTGACACTCAGGTGAAAATATTGATACCACACTCTGTATTTATATTAGATATGAAGCTACAAACAAGAGGTGGTTAACATAGAGACTGGAAGCAGAGGGAAACTATTAGCGTGTCTCTGTAAAAAGGATAGAAAATGATCCTACCGGTACCTCTGAAGCTCACTAAAAACATGATCTATCTTGTTTGTTTAATCAATTCGAAGTGTAAAAAGAAAAAGTTGAGTTTCTATGAGGCGTTGGGACTATGTCTTAGCTATAGGGGCAATAACGGAGACTACAGAGCTACAGAGGTGCTGGCGGTGTTTCTTTTTTTTGTTAACCTTTGAGAAAGAGCCAGACTAACAGTGTCCCCTTGTTTTCAGTTTTACTGCTAAGCTCAGCTAAAACTCTCCTGCACGGAGCTTTATATTTTACGAACAGATACGACAGTGGTTTTGATCTTCAATCTAACTCTTGGCAATAAAGCGATAAGCGTATTTCCCAGTATGTGGAATTATCTCAGAATCATCTTATCTCATATACACGTATTACATAGAATTAGCTGTGAATTCCTCTCAAAACAACTCATCGAGTTTATACCTTGAGATCTTGAGGCACAGTGAAAGCTTGACTAGGCACAGAAACATTGGCATTCAGGTGATCAAACAGGTAGCAAACAACCCCCCTACTGTACATGTCAGAGCTTTGTGGATCCACAGATTTCCTGTGCAAACAGTTTGAGGTAAAATTGTTTGTTTCTTGCCCACTTTGTTGTTGAGAAGTCATCGCGTGTCTAGATCTCAGCAATTATGTTGCTCAGCACACCGTCATCATAACCAATATGAATTATTGATGCCACAAAAATGAGACCTACAGTAAATTGCAATAAAGTGGAATCGTCCTTTACGGTGTGACAAAAGAATATGAATAAAAGTGATTATAATGAACTAGTAAACTTTCATATTAAATGTGAGGCTGAGCCTTAATTACATACAGAGACACAGAGAGAGAGGTTCAGCCCTGAGTGCTGTGGCGCTGACTGCACGGGAAGCCTTTGTGTTTCTCTGTGCCGTGTCTCGGTGGGGCAAAGCACTTCACTGTCACTGCCATTCAGTCAGATAAATGTGCGTGTCCTTGCATGTGTGTGTGTGTGTGTGTGTGTGAATACATAAAGTCAGCTAGGTATGACTCAGAGAGAGAGAATGAGGCCAAGGAAAGAATGACTGGACGATTGGACACCCAAACTGCTCCCCAAACAAACACAGAGAGTCACCATCCTAACAGCCACAATAGAATAGAATACAGTAGATACAGAATAGGAGTCTCTCATTTGATTTGGCGACACAGAAAGGGGTTGCCTCAAATGGGGAAATTTACTGTCAGAACTCAAAGCCAAGCACCGACTGTTCACAAAATTCCAGTAACCAAGCGTAGAACAGGACAGAATAGGAAATGCATTGGTCAACCATACAGTATATCCATGCCACAGTTAAAATGACACTTTGTACTGGTCTTGCAGAGGAAAAGGTATGAATATTTTATACACCTCTCCCACTGCATAAGTCAGTAAAGTCGGTAAAAAGAAAAGTAATAACAGCCTGTTCTTTTCATTGGGAGCCGGGCTGAGGGACTGGCAGAGCAGTGGAGTAATGCGCCCACTTTAAAGGTGACCAGACACATTCTTTCTTTGCCCCATAGTTCCGCCTGGGCTATAAATTTGTCGCCCAACTGTTGACATCGCTTGCAATATGCTGCGCTCAGACCGTGATCACCACATGCACTGTGAGCAAGAACAAGGCAGTGCACTCTTTCTTGTCTGCTCGCACTGATACACACACACACACACACACACACACACACACACACACACAGACAATGGTGACCAACAAGTCATAAAGTAATAAAGCTCCATGGACCCCTAATGAAAGCAAAGAAGAGGGGGAGAGGGAAGAAGAGACTCGGATGAATAACAATCATTGCTCTGATGGGGGTGGTAGTGTGTGTGTGTTTGTGTGCGTGCGTGCGTGCGTGCGTGTGTGTGTGTGTGTGTGTGCAGGGGGGGTGGCATCAACTGCTCCCTCCAGCAGCAGTGAAAGCAAACTCCCAGTCTCTGTCTGTGGTCCTACTCCTCCCCTCTGGAATGGAATCCACCAAATCGCTGCTAATTGAATGAGTGACAATGAGCGGGCAGACGAGGCGACAGATGCTCGCGTGCCTTTACAACCAAACCACCAGTGCGCGCGCGCACGTTGACTCACATCTGATCCGAGGTCCAGAGGCGCATTTCTATGGCTGCTCCACCTGCTGCGCCTATTGACTTAGGGTGGGGGGGGGGGGGGGGGGGGTGTGCGGGATAGTTATATGGCGAAGATTGCAATGAATGTTCGCGACAGACGTTTAATTCTCGCTATCACTTTATGGCCACAATGCTTGGACGCACAGAGGCAATAATGAAGAGAGCCGCCCGGGCGCTGGAGCACTTTGCCTGTTTGTTTGTTTGTGCTGATCGCATGCATTTGCAGTGATCTTGGCTTCAGAGCCGCCTATGGATCAATAAAATCATCTTCTGGGAGCTAGAAGCAGGAGAAGTTTAACAAGATCTCGCCCAAGTCCAGAGACAATATCTTTGCACCTGCTGCAGAGGAGGATGAATATTTTGAGCCCAATTATTGGTCCTCTTAAGCAGCAGAAAGGCCATGTTTGTTCAGCTCCTCTGGTTATGTAGCGTGCCTAAATGTATTAAGCCTCCATCTGCTTTTTACTTAGATTATACCCCCTCTATACATTAATTGTTTTATTCTGTGCAGTGTTTAAGACTCCAGCGTGCCCCCACCTCCTCCGGTCCCCCCTTTTTATGCTCCCTTCTTCCATAAACTCCGGAGCTGACTTTGTTCTCCAAATGTGATTAGCTTCTCTGGGACGCAGGGAGTAATTGCATTACTGCATTGTGAGCATTTGGAGCTATGGAAATGCCGGGCGCCCGTATCAAACCTGTTTAAATACCAAGCGCGCTATGGTGAAAGATGTGCAAAAGAGGAGTGAATGCAAACATTTTGCAGACATGGCTCGGGCGATGAATAGACACAGGGAGTGGGAATAAAGGTTTTCCGCCAATTTAAGTCTCTGGGGTTTGAATGAGAGCTTCTGGTTGGTGTCCGTGCACGTTTTGGAATATTTAATAAGTTATTGTTTTCAGGCAAATGAGCAGAGGGCTTTAGAAGCCGTGCAGATGCGCTTTAAGATCTGCCCACACTGAATAACCTGGTCTGAGTGGTTCACATCGAGTCTTGAGCTGTTTTTATATCACATTTCTCAGACAGTCGGTAGCAGCTGGTGATAAATTATTCATTTGTTTTGCAGATTCTGTATCCATCTACTTCTTAAGGTTAATTATGGTCTTCTAAGTTATTCTAAAAGTGTTGACTGTGAAATCACTGTAGCCAAGCATCAGTGAGGGTGAGCTGGACGGTCAGGAGTCTCGTCTTGGCGATTTGCGTTGTTGGTGTTGTGCTCCATATGGTCATCTTACAGTGTCTCATCTCCGACCTCTGCTTTAATACTGGATTTGAGTGCGTTTGAGGGGTTTCAGCAACCTGTTGTCGCAACTGAACTGAAGCCTCCGTTAGTTGAGCGCATTTTTGTTTCACTTTGACGCACACGCACACACACAGCATCCTCAAGCACGCACACGCAAAATGTGTGACTGGATCTGGAAAAGCTGCTTGGTACTCTAAAATCCCCCCATGACAACTCATTTCCTCACAGTTGTGTGGGGTTCGGGGCTCCGCTGGAGTCTTGTTTGGTCGGCTGTAATCGCCGGGTCCTGGTGCCAAACAAACCGTGCCAGATGGTCTCCAGAATGCGCGGTCCCAGTTGTGCACATTTGTTAGACCTCAGATCTCTCTCTCTCTCTCTCTCTCCCTCCCTCTCTTCCTGAGTTTCTTCATCTCTCTCTCTCTCTCTCTCTGCCCTCGCGAGTGCGTGCACGTGAATGAGGCTCTTTTTCTGGGAAACTAAACGCCCGAACTGGTGAGTTTTGGATGCTGTGCTCGTTATCAAAACACCCTCCTGTGGGGAGTTTTGAAGTGATGTTGAACAGATTTGTGCACGGGGACAGAGCTGTTCCTCGGCGTGACCAACTCTTTAAAGGCATTCATTAGAGTCCGGCTCCCTTTCTACACGATTCGCCACACAGCTTACCCGGCTTATACTCTCACCCATAGACGGCCACAGATGAGAAAAAATATATTGCACTCAAAACATCAAGCTCTAAGTGCCTGTGCACGGAGAAGCGGGTAGTCAGCTGCCACTTGAAAGAGCAGAAAAAGACTAGATGCTTTAAGCTCATGGCGTGCATACACATTAATGCCAAGGCACCCAGTGCGTCAGTCCTACACGGAGTAGGTGAGTGGTGACAGCTGGTTATGGCAGGGCAGGATTATATGTTATTTATCAAAAAAGTGTGCCTATCAAGGCTTTGAAGGCGCTGGGAGACAATGCTGATGATTGAGGTGACTATATTTGTCTTGCCTGATGAGAATTTAGACTCTTAGTGTTTCCACGCTGTCTGGGGAGAACAGACCCGAGGCGAGAAACTCGTAAACCGTCCTGTGGTTTTATGGCAGTGAAAAACGGCAGGGTAAGCTTTTTGAATGAATGTTTTCTTCTTGAGTTTATTTCCTCCCCTGTCCATTGTTGGGGCACGATCGTTGTTCTGAAAAGTAGGGAGAGTGAACCCCACAGGGCGGGGTTTTTTTTTTTTGTATCCCCCACTTTCTCTTTTTCCTCCCCTCTTGCGCCTCCTTCCCCTCTCCTCTCCTCTAGAGTTTGAGTGGCCACCAGCCAGCTTTTGATTTAAGGAGCGTTTGTCTTACCCGGAATGTGAAACGGGGCCGTGGCTGATGTACAACTAGTTGGTTTGAGGCGGGTTATTTTGGGCAAGTCTGTGTGCAGAGCAACCTCAAACGGAGAGAGGGAGCGACAGAGAGCGCACGGCGCACAGACCAGAGGCAGGGAGAAAGGCGCACACATTTCAGTGGTGTTCAGCTGGTTCTCCCGCACAGAGGATGCGCGCAACAGATCTGTAGGACAAGGGAGGATAGGTAGAAACACACTAGCTTGCTTTTTATGGAAATTAGTGCAACTTGAGCGAGCTTGCGTTCAACAATCGAATGTTTTTTTTTTCCTTCGGAAAAGGCAATGCAGTTGCTGGTTGATGGAGAACACCATCTAGTAAGTTAAAGCTGGAACTGACCTGTGCTTTGCATTTTGGAGCTGTTTTTTTTTTTGGATGTGTTTTTGGTATCAACAAAAATGCAAGCAGGGAAGATGAAAGGACTATTCGTGGCAAGAATGTGGAAAGTTGTGGCTGTTTTGGCGCTGGCGACACAACACGTCACCGGTAAGACACTGAAATATCAGATTTACGAGGAGCAGAAGGTTGGCACGGTCATTGCCCGTTTGAAGGACGATGTCGCCGACGTGCTGGCTAAACTTCCGAGCTCGGTGTCGCTGCGCTTCAGAGCTATGCAAAGAGGGAGCTCGTCTTTCCTCACGGTTCGCGAGCAGGACGGAGAAATCAGCATCAGAACCAAAATCGACCGCGAGAAACTCTGCGAAAAGAACCTCAACTGCTCCATTCAATTCGACGTGCTGACACTCCCCACGGAGCACCTACAGCTGTTTCACGTTGAAGTGGAAGTGTTGGACATCAATGACAACGCGCCACAGTTCGCCCGAGCCGTCATCCCCATCGAGATCTCCGAGAGCGCGGCCGTGGGAGCGCGCATTCCCCTGGACAGCGCCACGGACCCCGACGTCGGGGAAAACTCACTGTACTCGTATGCCTTAGAGCCTAACAACTTCTTCAAGATTGACATTCAGTCCAGGACGGACGGGGCTAAATATGCAGAGCTGGTGGTGCTCAAGGAGCTCGACCGGGAGGTGCGCTCCGGTTATGAACTTCAATACACGGCCTCTGATAGAGGCGTTCCCCCAAGAACAGGCTCGACCCTCCTCAAAATCAGTGTTGCTGACTCAAATGACAACAGCCCAGTTTTTGACAAGTCCTCCTATGTGATCAATCTACCAGAAAATTCACCTGTTGGGACTCTGCTCATTGACTTAAACGCCACCGACGCGGATGACGGCACGAACGCCAAAATAGTGTACTCCTTCAGCAGTCACGTGTCCCCCAAAATAATGGAGACTTTCAAAATTAACCCCGACAGCGGTCACCTGACCCTCATCAGGCGCGTGGACTACGAGGCAGTTAACTCTTACGACATTGATGTTCAAGCGCAGGACATGGGTCCAAACTCCATGCCAGCCCACTGCAAGATCCTGGTCAAAGTGGTGGACGTGAACGACAACAAGCCAGACATCAGCATCAACCTCATGTCCTCTCAGGGGAACGGGGACGCTGCTTACATATCCGAGGCTTCTCCTCTGGACACCTTCGTAGCTTTGGTTAGGGTGGAGGACTTGGACACGGCGCTGAATGGCGAGGTAGAGTGTAAACTTCATGGTCAAGGATATTTCAAACTGCAGAAGACCTACGAGAACAATTACATGATTTTGACCAACGTGACTCTGGACCGAGAGAAGAGGTCTGAGTTCAGTCTGACGGTGGTGGCAGAGGACCGGGGGACCCCCAGTCTCTCCACCGTCAAACATTTCACTGTGCACATAACTGATGAAAATGACAACCCACCACGTTTTGAGAAGGGGCGGTATGAGATCTTTAAATCAGAGAACAATGCCCCCGGAGCATACCTGACCTCCATCATGGCCACTGACCCTGATCTAGATGGCAATGGGCAGGTGAGCTACTCCATCTTGGAGAACTCTGTTCACGGGAGCTCCATCTCCACTTACGTCACCATCGACCCCTCCAATGGCGCCATCTATGCACTGCGCACGTTTGATCGTGAGGATGTTAGTCGTATCGCCTTTGTTGTGCAAGCCAAAGACGCAGGGAAACCACCCCTGCTCAGCAATGCCACAGTTATTCTGAACATCCTGGACGAGAATGACAACCCTCCAGTCATCGTGGTCCCCCAGCTGTGGAACTTCACGGCTGATGTGCCCGTTTCAAAGTTCACAGAGGCTGGACACTTGGTGACCGTGGTCAGGGCGACGGATCGTGACACCGGGGTCAACGCCGAGCTCATTTGCTCCATCGTCAGTGGAAACGATGAGGGTTTCTTCATTATTGACCCAAGAACCTGTGAAATCCACGCCAACGCCAGCCTGGAGAACTTCCCCCATGAGCACGCTGAGCTGATGGTCGGGGTGCGAGATCAGGGAAGGGAGAGCCTCAGCGCTAAGGCAGTGCTGAAAATCACCCTCTATGAGAACATGGAGAACCACGTCCAAGTGATGGACCAGGGGGAGTCTGCCCTCGACGCATCTCTCATCATCATCATCTCCCTGGGAGCCATCTGTGCCGTGCTCCTGGTCATCATGGTGGTGTTTGCTGCTCGCTGTAACCGGGAGAAGAAGGACACGAGGCACTCCTACAACTGCAGGGTTGCCGAATCAACCCATCAGCACCATCCCAAGAAGCCTTCGCGCCAGATCCACAAAGGTGACATCACCCTGGTCCCCACGGTGAACGGCACGCTGCCAATCAGAGCTCACCACCGCTCACCTTCGGCCACGCCCCCCATGGACCGAGCCCAGATGGGCAGCCGGCAGAATCACCACAGCCGCCAGTCGCTGAACAGCCTAGTGACCATCTCATCCAATCACATTCCAGAGAGCTTTGCCCTGGAACTGGCACATGCAACTCCACCAGTGGAGGTGAGCACACACACACACACACACACACACACACACTGAAGAAAATTATTCTTAGGAATTTCAAATGTGGTCCCTCTCTCTCTCTCTCTCTCTCTCTCTCTCTCTCTCTCATATCTCACACACACACACACACACACACACACACACACACACCAGCCTTCTCATCCTCACACAGCTGTCTCCATTTGAGAAAATTAACTCATCTCCATATGTGACAGTGACTTAATCAACACTGCCCTGCAGTTCAAACTGACTCTCATTAAAACTGTTGATGATTATAGATGTGTCTTTGTCTTTACCTTGTTTACACCCCGTCACCATTACCTCCACCATAACTACGACTCACCCCTCAGTCATATGTCTCCATATTCATCTAGGAACCCCTCCCCTTTGTTTATTTTAACGTCATCCATTTTGTCTCATCCATTTTTAGCAGCCTCTCCATCATCCATTTTGTGTTTACTCATCCATTATTTTGTCTTCTGTGTTGTGTGTCTCTTTTTTTTTCCTCCACCTCAATTTCCCATCTGTTATTCATCCCTCCCTTTTTTCTGTTTCTTTTTCTTTTGTTTTATTTTGTTTGTTTTGTTATTTTTGGATGTAGCAAGTCTCACAGCTTCTGTCCATGCTCCATCAGGGCCAGTACCAGCCCAGACCCAGTTTCCGTGGCAACAAATACTCCCGCAGCTACAGGTAATTTACCCCTACCCCTCAGTCCCTCCACCTCCCCTAAAAGATTATCTTTTGTTTATCTTTTAAATCACTTGTTTTTCATTGTGCACTACATGTTTTTCGAACTACCTGTTGTGAACTGTTGCCTGTGAGCTGGTCAGTTACATGTAGATCATTGGTTTGATGGTCTGTAAATGTACCTTCTCATATTCCAGTTGTTATCATGCCAATGTCATTCAGTTCCAAAGTATGCAACTCATTTGTCTGAATGTCACAACAATTTTCTTGGTACGTCTCTTTGCGAAAGAAAGAAATGGGGCTCACGTTGTAAAGTGTGCATCCATCATTACTTTCATCACGCTATCCCCTTATGATCTCAACATGATAGATTTATTGATGCCCCTAGTGGCTGCTGGGGATAGATTTATTAGTGGGATCTACCTGCATGTAGGATTTATGGCCAGAGTCTTGTCTAGAGACTTGACAGGTTCCAGAAGCAGCCTTAAGTTTCATATGATGGATTTATTTGTCATTAGTCTTCTCTATGGACAGATCGATCCTCTCAGGCTGCAAAACAGAATGCACTCTGCTTTGTATTTGCAAAATGTGAACTTAGGTGGCTCAGGCTGACTGATATCGATGCGCATTTGTGATCCTTCACAGGTATGCATTACAAGACATGGACAAGTTCAGCCTGAAGGACAGTGGCCGTGGGGACAGCGAGGCGGGGGACAGTGACTGTGACATGGGCCGGGAATCCCCCGTGGACAGGCTGCTGCTGGGGGAGGGCTTTTCTGACCTGATACACCTCGAAATGCACCACCGACTCCACCCAGGTGAGCTATCGGTGATGTAACCCAATCCGACAGTCTCCCTCCACCTCGGTGGTGCGCAGAAAACAACCCCTCGCCCCCTTTTTGCACCTCTTCTTACTTTCCAAGCACCACTCAACAGAGTTACATACCAAACACCCTCTACAACAGCAAGCCACACTCAACTAGCACCTCATCTCCATAGCACGGTCGCACCTCACCGTAATGTTATCTCGCTAAAGTTGTGAAGTCATGACTATAAATGGATTCATCTCAAGGTTTGGTCGACTTCAAGCCAATTGAAACGACTGCAAGCTCCAGAGAAACGAACTTAAATGACCCAGCAGGGAATAGACACCTTCCTCCGGACCACACCCATCCTTCTAATGTCCCTCCAGCCTGACAAATTTCAGCACCATGGACAGCATCAGGCCTCAGCCCATTATTTGTCTGTACACCTACCTATACAGCCACTCCATTCACCCAGTTGCCAACACAATCCCCATTGTGCTCAGCCCCATTCTTCCACACAGCCCTCATTTCCACGCTCGTTATCACACTGAGAGAGGTTACAGTGTGTCTGGCTGTTTGTGTTTCTGTGTGTGTGCTTGTGTGTGTGTGTGTGTGCGCGTTATCTGCCCCTAAGTTAGAGTCGTGTCTGTAAAATCCTCCCTGGAGCGGAGATGAGTCGCCTGTCACTCATCGGTATGCGACTCACTGTGCTGTTTTTTTTTTTTTTTTCTTCCTCCTTTTTCTTTTCTTTCTCTTTTTTTCCCCCCGGTGAGTGACAGTGGTGCGCTTTCATGTCTGAACTGAGGAGAATTCATAGTAATTGCTTTTAGAATGATGTTATTCTCTCTCTCTCTCTCTCTCTCTCTCTCCCTCCTACATGCCTGAGAGCTCCTCAGCATCTCTCTCACTCTTCTGTACCTGTTAATGTATTCTCTATCTTTATTGAGATAGATAAAGGGAGGGGTGGTGGACATGGACTGTCTTTCTATATCCCTTTTTTTCTCCCTTTGAGAAAGACTTGGAGGTGTTGCCCCCCCCGCCCCCCTCTCTCTTCCTACCCTACCCATTCTCTATCTTTTATGCTAATATGAAAAAAGGGGAGCGGAAGGAGATAATGGGCCGAGAGGGAGGATTATCCTTGTTTCTCTTCAATAGATTTAATTTGTTTAGATTTTTCTATTTAGATGGGCAAATGTGGCTATTCATGCTGGATGTGATAAAAGAACTAAACAAGCAAATCCCTGCCTCAGCCGCCTAGTCGGGAGATGCGGACATGCTTGGCAGAGCAGCCAAATATTGCATTAACATCTGCCTGTTATGCCATTTGGGTGGGATCTTCCAATTATTCATTTATTTATCAAGTTCCTGTGATTTCCATGCCTGGCGCTGCGTGGATATTCATGGTGTGAGCTGTAAATGTGACCACTTCACTCATTGGAGCAGGAATGTGATGAGATCAGGAGAGAAAACTAAGCACTGCCAAGCTGAGCTGTGATTTTGATATTAATGAAAGGCCGAAGCGCTGCCTTATCAAATATTTAATAGGTATTGTACATGGAGCATTTATATGCTAACAGCATAAGACGTGGTTTGTCAGACTCGACAGCATACCTGCCCTTGTTTTCATGCTGAAAAACCAGCATCTTGACCTCCTGCTGAACTGTGCATCTCTTCCAAGTCAACACTGCCAAACCCTCCTCACAACAGTCTAAGGGTTTACATTATTTTACACTTGTAACAACCTCGATTTGATTTACCACAGTTGTTTTAGTCATTCCCTGCTCTTGTCTCTGTTTGTCATTCGGTTTGTCATAAACAATGAATCTGCTGCTGGACCGCCTCCTGACCCCTTCTGTGCCCTTCTTTTGCTTTAGCAATGAGACTGTGCACGGATGAATGTCGCGTCCTGGGACACTCTGACCAGTGCTGGATGCCCCCCCTCGCCTCACCCGCTTCCTCCTCTGACTACCGAAACAACATGTACATCCCCGGGGAGGAGTCCTCCCAGCAGCCCCAGCTCGATGATGACCAGTCCTCTGTTGACTCCGAGCACCGCAAGAGCTTCTCCACTTTTGGCAAGGAGTCTGGGAACGAAGAGGCGGGGGCCGGGGGAGTTGTCGCCGGAGGAGGAAGTGATGCTTGTGCGGCTGGAGGAGGGGCTGGCTCCCTCCTCACAGAGATGAACTCCGTGTTCCAGCGGCTCCTCCCCCCTAATATGGACACATACACAGAGTGCACTGAAACGAGCCCGCCCTCGTCCTCATCGGCCCCTGAGAGAGGAAGCGGGCGTGGTGGCAACATTGCTGGTAACCATAGTAACAATGCCGTTCCTCAGGACAACCGGAGAGGGTTGCTTCCAGGTGGGAAAGGCCCCGCTTACCCGCCAGGTGTGGCCGCATGGGCAGCCAACACCCACTATCTAAATCCTGGAAGTGGATCCATGGGAACCAACAATGTTTCCTCCTCTTCCTCCTCCTCCTCACCCTCCACCTCCATTACCACCTCCACAAATGGACAGCCGCCACACCTAAAATGGCTGCCAGCCATGGAAGAAATCCCAGAGAATTTTGAGGAGGATGACTTTGACGGCGTCTTCCATCAGGGCCACCAAGGTGGCAAGCGCAACGAGAGTCGCCACGAGGCCAGCATGGACGCTAGCGAGCTGGTTCACGAGATCAACAAACTGCTGCAGGACGTCAGACAGAACTAGAGACAGGAGGAAGACGGGGCATAGCATGGTTTCACGTTTCACCACATTCTGGCAAATGCTTGTTCTTTGTGCCAACATATATAAACTTTATGATGACTGTTCTTGTTCACTGTAATGCTTGTCTTGTTTATTCTACCAAATATCCTCCTTCCCGCTCAGTGCTGAGAGACTCGGAGAGAAAAGTAAAACACGGCACTGAAGTTGTGATTGAGGTGACTTAAAAGCATCAAAGCGAGCACTCGAAGAACAGATTGCTCAGTTGTTATTACAGTCTCTCTGAAAGTTGCTTGAATGAGTGATTTCAAACGGAAATCCACCAACGAAAACTGTACCGTTTCTTCATTTGTAATGTTTACAGCAGCGTGAACAGACTCCACAGGGAGAAACCAACAGTTGTGTGATCTAATTTCTGCTTTTACAGTGTACAATATTGTACAGCGTCTGTGGAAAAAGGCAAACTCACTTGAATATTGTGCTATGTCTCCTGTTTTGTTATTATGGAATGTAACTGTACAATTTGACCTTTGTATTTTAAAAATACACTCTTTTCTACTTCTATATATTTATATGTGTCCATGTATGTTTGTACAGAAAAAGAAAAGAAATGTCTATTTTTTATATTTGTCACTGCATGTCTTAATATCACTTAATGTGTCTCTTTTCCTCTACCCTCTTTATTTTATAAAACAATTGTATTTAATTTTGTTATTGAATGTGTGTGTGCGTATTAAAAATAATCACATTCCAATGCAGTTCCATGTTGGAAGTTGGTTTTGTATGGTAAAGTTGTGACCACTGGATGATAAATAAAATGGAGGGATTCATAACAGTGTCATGTCTAAAAATGATTATTGCTGCCTGACACTTCTTTTTTATCTCACAACTTTCTCTATTACGTTCTAATTCTTTTTTCCCCCTGATTAAGTGCATCCATTTGCCCCCCTGTCTCTTAGCACCCCCTAATGTCCAGCATCAGAACTGCAGCACCCTCTGTATGCACAACCAAAAACCTGCAATGTGCTCTCTAGCAAACCCTCCCTGAGACTCATTATACCACAATCCACATGCATGACTCTCCTAATAAACACACCATTAGCTGTGAATTTATTCCCAAATGATCTCTTTAGATTAAAATGCATTTAGGCGTTAATTTAGTTTTTCAAGCAGGGATTCTGTGTGTCACTGTCTCTCTCATCCATTAAGCATCGCGCTTATGGTAAATATGCTTAGCAAATGAACAGCATCTGATAATAGCTGCACATGATGAGAAATCAAAAGCATGATATTGTGCGCCGCAGCCATATGGACTGGTAATACAATTAGATAGAATGAGTGTAGCGAGCCCCTCCCTTCACTCATTTTGCTGGTGATCATGAGGAGTTAACTTGGGGATGATACACTCGCGGGCGAGAAGACACACATGTTACCCACACACAGTCAGGAGGAAATAGAGCACTGAGTCACATGTAAAGGAGGGAACATTCAACAGCTAAGGCTAAATGATGCAATTAACCTCATGAGGCAGAGCTTTAACAAGGTAAAGGTTAGAATTTGCATACACACACACACACACATACACACAACCTCTAAGCCCACACTGACTTTTGGATGCAGAACATACAGTAGACCTGCAGATGCATGTAAACACACACACACACACACACACATACAAACACACACACACATGCAAACACTTAATAATGAGCTCATTTGTCTTCATCATTAAAGAGGCCAAGCCTCAATAAACATGAAAGCACCGGCTGTAAGTGAGTGAAGGAAACTAAAGCGTGCTAGGTGCTGAATTAGCATAGCCTCATGTGAGCCAAAACAGCTTAATATCTACAGGCCAGGACATGACGTAGGAATAGTTTGGAAATATGCTTAAAGTTACATAACAAGGTTAAAAGCACTTTTGTTTCGGTATGATAAACAAAGTGCTTGCTTAGCTTAGCATAAAAACCAGAAGAAGAGGCTGATAGTTAACAAAATCTGACTACCAGCATGTTAAATCTCGGGCTAATTGTTTTCCCACGCTTCCCGTCTTTACGCCGTGCTAAGCTATCTTGCTGCTAGCTGTGGCTTCACGTTTGGCGGTCAGATCTGAGAGTGATGAAGAAGTATACTTCCCAATACGTCAAAACTACTCAGCTTCAGCTCAGCTTCAGCAATGTGACCCGGGTAACATGAGACAATTCACGCTTTGCAAAGTAGCATATATGGGACGCATTCCACCAAGTGTGAGTCATTTGAAAATTAGATCGGCAATGTAAGATGGATGATCTTTAGCCACTAGAAATTTCCTTGGCATTGGGTAATGGTGTGTGTAATAGAAGAAAAAAAACACACTGGGTGAAAGATCATTTATTACCACTCAGATAATTTTACACAAATGCAACAGTGGCACTGATATGATGTTGAAATATGAACTTCGGCTTATTATTGTTATTATTGTTGCAAATCCACTATTAAATTGTTTGTCAGTCTCACTTGCCTTTCTCGCATTTTTTATTCCGAAACCTGCTCTCTTCCATTTTCTCTCTCCCCCCTGCATACCTCCATATCTCACACTCATCTTCTGGCTATTTCTGTCTGTCCATCTGTCTGTTTGAGACACACACACACACTCATAAATATACACACACACACACACACACTCATAAATATTCTCCTTCACACATCCAAATCCCAGCAGCTTTTTCAGCTCGTATCACAACCCCCGTGTCCCCATAGACACTCAAATGTTTTAATGCTCTTCTCCATTTCACCTCAGCTCATCTTGTCACTGTCTGATTACTCCCTTATCATTAATTTCTTAATTGTTTCCTCATTATCACCAGAGGCACGTGACAAGTGTAAAGTCACACCTGTTGCAGCTTCGCTTATTTCTTTCATTTGTGCCGAGCAAACCTTGAAAGTCTCCACAAGCTCCGAACTCCCTCCTCGTCTCTTTAGCCCCTAAAGTGTCTTTGCTGATTGTTATTATGACAGGAAATTAAGGAGGCGAAGGCTCGCGTAATGCGGGGTTATTGTGTCTGCTGGCATGGAGTCGGCTCTCATCTTAAGTCAAACACATGACGGTGACCCTCGGTGCACACACACGCAGCACCAGTGTCAGGGAAAGAGGATATTGGCAAGCCTGTAATATAAACAGACCTCAGATGTTGTGTATGCCACAACAAGTCACTGTGATAAAGCTGCCATGATGGAATGCCTTATGTGCCTCATGCCTTATTGTTTAAGGAATTTCATATATTAGCCAGGTCCAGTTTTGTAAGATCTTTCTGTTCTCGCTTCGTCACAAATGCTGTGATGCGTCGCGGTGGCTTTTTCCCAGGCATCGGCACAACCAATCCTTTTGAATGAGTATTTATGGCCTGAGAGATTATGAGGCTACCTGCTAGGTTGACCTCCGCACCAACTTTGTTGTGAAAAGGAAAAAGGACACAGATGAACTTCTTTAGCAAAAGGGTGAAAACGCTGAAGATGATGAGGGTTTAGACAAATCAGCGGCTCTCACACTCTGTGTGTAAAAAACTTTAACGCCCACCACAAGACACAGAGGGTTCTCTCACTATACTGGCAGTAAACTCAAGAGCAAGATAGGGGTCTTCATATTATGGACATCATAGGCATTAGTAATCTGTCTTAGTTTTACTGTCAAAATGTTGTCATTTTGTTGTCGTCAGACATTAAAACTGAATCATTTGTGTAATGAATTTTCTGGCTTATTCCTTTAATCATCCTGTGACAAGTTCCCCTGATTAAGAACCACTGGGTTAAGCGTTCAGTTATATTTTCTGGAGATCATTTTGCCAACATGACAGTCCAAATGCTGTTTCAAAGCCTTCTCCACACACGAATGGCGTAATTCCTAAAAGGAGTCAAATATAAAAGTTGCGGAATCACGATGTGCAATTGTGAAAGCATCTTTTATTTCGTTTTTTTTTAGCATTTCCTAAATGTCTCAGACACGCAGACCTTTTCCACAGCAGACATTTTGACCTGTCATTCCAGGAACAGGGGAGATTAATGCAATGCAATTAGAATCATTATTAGTTTCCCCTGCGTGCGATGAGTCCAAATGTCTGCTTTGAAAAGGGCGTGTTCAATTTACAGTAAATGTCACTCCACGTGTGTTCACAACATGTTTCTATAATACAAAGTCAACCTTTTTGTTTTTTACAATACATACTATTGTACAAGCACAACTTATTACTGATGTTACATTATAGGTGCTGTGGCTGTTCTGAAGTCATTTAGAAAAGGATCTGTCCAGCAGATGGCACTGTGGGACCTATCTTCCCACAAGAACGGCTACGCTGTCACAGCAGCAGCACTCAGACCTTAAGATACTGCCACACCATCAACAAGAGCTGCTGAAGAGCTGCAGAGAGAGAAAGAGAGTGAGGAGAGAAGTGCTAAGGCTGAATCATTTTGTAATTCTAATTGCATCTTGGTTTATGCATCTACAGGTTTTCATCCCATTTGATTTTATGCAGCGAGGACTGGTGGGATGTTAATTTTTTTGTTTTGTTTCGTTTTGTATTGCAAGCGAGCGTGCACTCGCACTCATCGCTCTGGCTGTAATACATGGATGTGAGTGAATGGGTGCTTGTTTGTGTGCCTGTGTGACGTTGGTG
Source organism: Pempheris klunzingeri (assembly GCF_042242105.1). Taxonomy (NCBI): domain Eukaryota; kingdom Metazoa; phylum Chordata; class Actinopteri; order Acropomatiformes; family Pempheridae; genus Pempheris; species Pempheris klunzingeri. The sequence continues at coordinate 24,199,509 of NC_092014.1, read as the reverse complement.
GGCGTGTTAATGTGAGCCTTTGCACGTGTGTGTGTGTGTGTGTGTGTTTTTGCAAGTGTGGGGGTGGTTGGGTGTGTTTGCTGTACTCTCACCCTCTAATAAATATCCCCATCCGGCTTGCCATTTAGAATTGGACAGCAGCCAGTTGTAGAACGGTCTGTCTCACTGACTCACTCTCTCTTTCTCTCTCTCTCTCTCTCTCTCCCTCTTCCCTCTCTCTCTTACCCCACCTCTCTCTCTCTCTCCCTGTCTCTCTCTTTCTTTGGACAATTGGATTAGTGCAGAGTGATAGAGACTAAAGACAGAATCTCACTGCTGCAGCCAGGAGCTTGGCCTTATGCCACATCATATAGACACACGCACATACGCATGAATGCAACATGCACATTCACACACAATGCCACTGCTGTCTTTCTACCCCGAGGCTAAACTAGCTAGTTTGATATCCAGATGGCCTAATCACTGCTTGCATATAGACAGTCGCACTAGAGCATCCTTGCGTGTGTCAGTTGATATCGGAGGCGACTTCTGTGTTGTGGGTTGTGACTTTATGCAGGGCCAAGTGTGTAATTATGCAAAAGTAAAAATGTATCAGACTGAATAATGGGGATGAGGGTGGAATTTGATGCGGTTCCAGGGTGTTCTTGTATTTTAACTAAGAGGAGATGCATTAAAGAGAGACATAGAGGGAAGGAGAGGGCTAAGAGGTCCTTTCATCTGTCTTTCTGAAAAAGTGAGACATGTTCCTGGGGTTTACTAGTCATATTTTCAGACAAATCAGAATCCTCTACAGCACACGCTGTTAGAATTTTATTCCAAAGTGATTATAAAACAGCCGCAATATCTCCCGTCTAACATCACGTGTGTTTTTGCATAGGTAGTTAAAAGGAGACATATGAACGAAATAGTCTGACATTTACAAAAAAAAAAAAAACACAGGCATATTGACTTTCTTGTGGAGAGTTAGGTGAGAAGATTGATAGCAATCTCGTGTCTGGGCGGTACACATGGAGCTGGAGCCCGTTAGCTAACTAACATAAAGACTGTTAGTGGAAAGAGAGAGCTTAGGCTTTGTCTTAAGTTCAGTTCTAAATCTAATAAAAATGTTGATGTGTCTGTGTAACCTGCACACAACTGGAAATGTGAAAACAACAATTAGCGGTTTTAGACGACATAACGTCCTGCAACGCTGATTCTCGAAGCTGTGTCGTCACCTTGAGGCGACTAGCGGAAACTCCAAGATGTCAGGACTTGAAGGAGCGTATATATCAAAATATCAAACTACAGTCTGTGCTGTAGAACTGGGGTTTTTAGTAGGTTACTGTGTAATTCTAAATGCTGCTTTGAATGGGGTATTCGCACATCTGGGACAGCGCTCGGCAGCGCTGCTTCCATTTTGTCTCTCCGTACGAATGAAGTGACTAAATATGTTTTCACAGCTGCAGATATGAAGGGAAGACAGTATCCTTAGCAGGCTCAGGTTCACCGCTCACCGGCTGCTATGAAATGATCCGTTTTCAGAATTGCAATTGCGTCTTTGCACTGTTTTTTCTCCGTCTTGGAATCTTTTGAATACAGCTTCAGCTACAATATTGCCTTTTAGGGGCCCTGCTGATAAAATAACTGAAAGTGAAGTGTTATAAGAGAAACGTAAAAATGAGGCGATAGAGAGGGAGAGTGGAGAGAGAGGGGAAAAAAAAAAAAAAAGACAGTGATACTGAGAGGGGGATACAGACAAAGAGAAAGGTAGTGCAACTGCAGTGTTATTTCCCTGATGACCTGTCTCCCCCCATGTGACCTACTTCCACTATGGGTTGCGTCAGATCCCATCCACTCAGTAATTCATCTCCCTTTGGTGTATGTGGGTGTCTGTCTGTGTGTGCGTGTGTGTGTGTGTGTGTGTGTGAAGGCAGAGTAGAGCATGAATCTGTGCTTATGCCGCGTATTTTAGAATTATTCGTCAAGCTTTGTAGCAATATGGAGATCCGTTGTGTGCGTTCATGTGTGTGTTCATGTGTGCGCTCATATACTCTGTGTGTGTGTGTGTGTGTGTGTGTGTGTGTGTGCTCATATATTCAGAGGAGTAAAGTGATACCAGAGGCCATTTATCCAGAGATCACAGCAACCCTGGGTCTGCTTGTACTGCCTCATTCTTACCAACAAATCATGTGTGTGTGCGTGTGTGTGTGCGTGTGTGTGTGTGTGTGTGTGTGTGTGTGCGTGTGTGTGTGCGTGCGTGCTCTCAATAGCAAAGAATCAAACAATCTCACTACAATGCTTCTCTCTTGTCTTGCTGAGGATCCTTCATGTTGTACTACAGCTCGAGCAGGGTGTCATGTATTCCTCAAGTAAACAAGTGAAGCTATTTTGGACATGTTTTTGAGTTGCACAAAGATAACAGCCAGCCTGTGATGCTTTTTGCCAGTTACAGCACGTGTCAAACATGCTAGCTCTTTACTGTTACATTATTTAAACCTTTAGAAAAAATGTCATGTCCTGTTCCAGACATGAATACTTGAAAACTGTGTAAGAAATAATGAAAATCAACGCTGTTCAAAGTTAAGTTTTCAAAGCATCGGGGGTGAGCTAGAAAGGAATTTATGGATTAGCAGGTGCTACAACGGAATACAAAGAAGGTGGTTTTAAGGTTAGTTGAAACTTATTATGATTTCAGCTTTCACTTAATTTGGCAAAGCCTGTGATCACTGAAGGTGATGATAAGCGTGTTTTAATGATATGGGTCCCAGCGTTGCTTTTGAATTCGCCCACTGGGGGCAGCAAACAAGGCTCCAGGGTTTACTGTGCATCTGTGTGTGGCTGCGCAGCCAAATAAACTGTGGGCTGAAAGATTCACATTGTTTTTGAACCACACTTTGCTGAAAACAACTGCTGCCAATAGCAGCAGTTGTTTTCAGCATTGTGTCCAATGCGTGCATGATCTGAATCAGTCATTTGAATCCCATGTGTTCTTAAGTCAGAAACACAGGGGAGAAATCAAATTAGATCTGACTTAGAAAAACGATCACCAGTTTTTTTCTTCTTCTCACTTCCCTCTCAAGGCCTCCGTGATGAAATTATGACATTTATTTTGGTATAATTACATTTGAATTTCCTGCGACATCTGAGTAAAAGGCCCTAACTCATTGCGCCGAAGCAGGAGATATTTACTGAGATGTTATGTGACGTTTATTTATTTCTAATATTACATTCAAAGGTTACTTTGCTGGTAGAGGAGCAGCTGATGAGCAGTAGTGAGGCTGATGACTTACCTTCTTCCAGTCTTGGCAAAAAAACAAAAAGGATTCTGTCTTTGTCTTTTCTTTTACTTTCTCCCCATTCCTCTCTCCTCCTTTGTCAGCTCCCTGTTGTCAGAGATCTCTCTTAAAAGTATATGTCAGAAATGGAGGGAGAAGATGAAGAGGTGGTAATGGTGGCAGGTGTTATGTTTGAAAGTGTGTGTGTGTGTGTGTGTGTGTGTGCCTGTCAGTGAGGTACAGGTGCTCTTGCAGTGTCAGAGAAAACGGCAGGCTCAATCTGGGGTCGGCTGATTGGCCAATTAGGGACTGTTTCCATCTGACATGCGGCAGTCAATTTACTCTCCCTTTTCCACTGTCGGTCCCTCTCTCTCTTACACCCTCATCCTTAAGTGCCCCCGTCTTAGACGCCATCCTATCTGTCTCTTCCAGTATCTCTTCCCCTTTTTCTTCCTCCCATTCAATTTGTCCCCCCCCCCCACCCTCGCTTACCTAGTCTACTTCTCCTTTCTTCTCCCTCCAAGCATTCCTCCCCAACCTGCTGCTCCCCCAGCCTCATATCTCTCCTTTAACTCCCTGTTGCTCTTTTGTCATCTCCAGTACACATCTCTCTACCTTCCCATTGTCTCTCGCTGCCTTTAACCTCACTGCCAACACGCTCAATACAGCCGGCCAATGAGAGCTGCCGTTGTCTCTCTGTGGGCTGGTCTTCATCATCCGGTTGCACACTTGCGTACATGTCTTTAAATTAAAACGATCAAGAAAAATTAAATTTAAAGGAGACACACGACTTGATTAGCCTGAACCCCCTAATAGCGGGGGAAATACTTCACAGTGATGTGCTGGCGTTCTTTTGCAAAATTTATTCCATTTATTTTCATAGCTTTAAATGCATAAATGTTAATGTAATGAATCATATCATGTTTCATTACATTTATAATCATTGTTTATAACGCAGAGTAATCTTAAAATGACTCCAGTGGCCCTCTCCAGAATGCATAAAAGAAGGCAAAGCCTTGCCTTTATATGATAAATGCCTTTGGGTTGCAGAGAGTTGTAGTGTCAGGACAGGGACAGAGGTAAGAGGACAGACGGACGGAGAGAGGCGGCAGGTGTTTCGCTCATTGGAACCACTGGCTCTCAGAGGTCCTGATCCTTAAGTCACTCCAACTATTTACAGGGGAGGAGAAGCAATTTCATCCGTGTTGAGGTGTGGGCAGGAAACTGTCTGAGAGATTAAAACAGAGAGAAGGGATTATAGCACCAATCATTACATTCACCAACCAGCTGGTTATTTGCCAGTTAAGCCCCTTACTCTTGTGCAACAGGAAAATGCTCCTCTTCAATGTTTCCCGGTAATGTTATCTACTCTGCAAAAAAAAAATTCAACTGTTTAGTTTAATGTCAAAAAAAAAAAAGAGAGAAAGAGGGCATAATATCTTTTTCCGCCAATTTCTGACAGATAAAATTCACGTATGCTCTCCATAATGGCCTCGATCACAACACAATGGCGGTGCGGTTCAATAGCTGCAAGGTCTGCGCAGAAAATGCAACAAAAAAAAAGCTGAGGTTTAATTCAAAGAAGACTTCCGCTATTGTTGTAGCTCAACTGTTTTCAACAATCTCTCCCACAGTACACGAAAAAATTCAAAGGCCTGTTCTTTCGGGCACGTCTTTGTGCTCCCGTTTTAATGTGGCTCATCACTTTGTGGGTTCAAATCCTGCTCACGGTCTCAGCCGCACGTCTTAGTCAACACTACGCATTCGAGCAAAAATGAAATAAAAACATTCCCTGGTCGTTGTGGGGAAATCTCTCCGCCAAGCTGTTTAACATCCTCATATCTAACTAAACATATTGTTGGTGGGACCTCTTAGTCTCAGCTTTGTTGGCATTTTGGCGGTCTGCCACTTGTTCGCCGCAAACCGTTTTGTTTTCCAGCATCTCCGCTTTTGACCATCTGTGTTGGTAGCCTCGCTTTCTGATGCTCGGACAAGTTGGGCTGCCAAGGGCTCGTGGGCACATTGAAGAGAGAGGAGAGCAGTGATGTGTTTGCTCTGTCAGCACTCCAGAATTTTTACACACACACACACACACACACACACACTCACACACAGACACTAATGCAAACACAATGTACATATACAGGAGACTGCTGTCGTGCAAAGACTCAAAGAGAAACAATTATTAGACATGCACAGACTTGGGTATGCATACTTGCTTAAAGTACACGCCCACACACACATACACACACACACACACACACACACATAGACAGACACACACACACATGTCTGCGTCTTTGTTGCCACTCCAGCTCTTGTCTTCTCCTCTGGTGCCCCTTGTTGAGAGCTTTGATATTGCTTCCAAGCCTGGTTTCCTCTGACCCGCTTTGATGCTGCTGTCTAGTTGTCTTGTCATCTCTCCTCTCTTCTCTCTCTCACTCTTTCTCCCTCTCTCTCTCTCTCTCTCTCTCCCACCCTCTCTCTTTACCCCTCTCTCTCTCAACAGGGGCACTGGGAGCGACTCACCACTCAGCATTCTTAATCTCTGTCTTCCTCTCTCGACATCTTATTTTCTCCTTCTGCCTCTGTGCATTTCTTCCAGCTTACTTCTTTGTCTGGCATTCTGATGCATATTTCTCTCTCTCTCTCTCTCTCTCTCCCGTGTTGCTTTCAGTTTCTTCGCAGCTGAAATTTTTTCTGTTTGTTTCGTTTTGTCCGCGTCCTTGCACCCACCTTTCCACATTTTGTTTCCTATCGCTGACTGCTTGTGTGCCTATAAAAAAGACTTTCAAAGTAAACCCACTTTTTCTCATTTTCTCAGCAGTTAAAGGTGCGTTGCATGTTTTTAAGGAGTGGAAGTAAGTGGGGCTCTACACTGAGATAATGACCTCTCACTCTATATTCCGAATGCTGAAAGGTGGTAATGACAGACTTGGGTACCTGATGCTCGACTTTAATTACAGTTTTTTTTGCACACAATTCTGAAAACCTGAAGTTTATGCATGAACAAGACTCCAGACTGCTAAAGCACCAATCCATTGCTTTCATTCAAGGAGCAATTCTTGGTCACATGTTTGCAAAAGTCAAAGCACCGACTGCATCGTTTAGCACACTTTGTCCACGTGGAAAACACTATCCTTTCATAATGCCACCCAATTTCGACCAATTTTTCTCACTCACGTCTCACCATTTCAAACGCCATTCTTGTGTCAGAGCATAAAAGAGGCCTCAGGCGACTGCGTGTGAACAGGGAGGGGTAGGAGCTAATATTTTTTAGTGAAATCTGTGCAACTTTGGTTGACCGTGTAGACAATCATGGCCTAAGATGGGCTGCTAGTCACTTCAGAAGTCTTCTATACCCTCTACTGTAGTTACAGTAATGTTGTGTAGTCATATGTTTTTCACTTTTCACAGAGTAGAAAGACTCTGACCTCTCACCATATTCCCAAATCACCGTTGCTAAACCCTGTTGAAAAATTCTTTTCAGCATGGCGGTGAAAGGTGTGTAAGCGCGTGAGGAGTTTTGATAAATTAAGCTATGATTTTAGGAAATGTGTGAAAATGTTTGGGATACTATGAAATGAAAACACAAACTGCCTCAGTTCAAGATAATTAAGAACCACTGCATCTGATGAAAACGTTTGGCGAGTATTTCTAAGTTGCTTTGGGTGGCGTTATATAAAGTTATATAATTATTGTTCTCAGCTTGGAGGTTGGGATCCTTTGATTAGTTTATTAGCAGAAAGGCAAGTTTGATCGTCATTAAAGGGCCACTTTGCCACTTTTCGCACGAATCTTCAATCAGTGTTGATGGTAAATGGAGTCCATATAAAAAATAAATGTCTCAGTCGGCGCCTCAGTGACTGAGAAAGTTGAGTTATCCTGCTCACCTACATTTACCATGATGCATTGTGCATGAGCTTCTGACTCACAACCCCCAGAACCTCTCTGCTACAATCACTCTGGGACAGCATCAGCTACAGGCAGCTCAAAAACAACAAAAACCAAGAGTTAACAAAAAACTGCCTACATTGAATACTGATTGAAGCAGAGCAGGGCAAAGCAGAGCTGCGGTTAGTGTAGAAGTAGTGTAGCCTGTAGCAAAGGTGTTTATTTCTTCAATTGATTTGATTTAATTGATGTACTTTCAGACTGAAACAGTTTTTGATGACTTGCAGCCTCTTAAGGTTAATAGATGTGACGAGTCAGCGGTCAGTGACCAGGATTTTTCAGATGTATTTCGAGTTGCGCTGCTGAGTTTGTTTAACCTTCTTGCGGCCACAGTCTTTGGCAAGATGAGCCACACCTGTGGAGCGAAACTTACCTGGCAGAGAAAATCAATGTGCGCAGGACAACAGAGAGAATAAAGGAGTGCTGCCCAGAGACGGAAGAAAAAAAGAGAGAGGGCAGAGAGGAGAGTGGAAGCAGGAGCGGGTGGCGCTACGAGGTTGGAGGGGGATGATGGAGCTGGAGAGCTGCATTATGTCTGGCCTGCGGTTCATCTCGGTGGCATGTTGGTTGTACCCCCAGTGCACCTATGGCCGTGAGGGAAAAGGAGGACCGGCTCGGAGAGCATGTCACAGGAGACAGCGCAGGTTGGACGGCACTCTCCGGGCTCCACCAGCATCATTCCGCCCCCACGCCAGCTGGCCAGAGTCATGGGGGAGCCACGACAGACACATGTGACAGAGACACAGCGGGACATAGATAGCATAGGTAGCTATGATGAGCACAGGCTGCAACCAGCAGGAGCCGACAGCACGAGCTAGAAGGCAACCGTAGATGTGCCTCCTACAAGACAAGGCCGGTGTCGCTGGACGGCCCTCTGTACAAGGCGGCGTTTCAGCCCTCATGGTAGTTTTAAGGTCATCACCTTTTCTCCATTTGAAGCTTTCACATTTTTATGTGGAACTTTGGTGCACCAATTAGTATTTATGCCACCCGAATTGTGTGGTAAAACGATAGCGCCCTCGGTCATTGTAATAATCTCGGGCAAAAATTGGCTCACTTACATGTCTTTAATAGGTTTTTGGCAGCAGCAGCATGGAGCTGTATTGCAGTGGCTCCCTACATTCCCAAATGGATTTCTTTCTGCTGCACTTATCTCATCATGCCTCAGATTTATTTTGTGACCCCTCATTGGGGAAACACTGCTGTATAGAGGAATAATGTGAGCTATCTCAGGCCTAAGTCACCCACGCTTTGGTCTTTTTGAGTGATCTGTTAACAAAAAAAAATACAGAACGGTGCTCCTCCTTCTCTCTACATTGTTTTTGTCAGTTCCCTCTGTTATCTAATGATCAAAATGCCATGTTTACAAGTAACATTTTAAAAACACAATCCTCCGAACACAATTAATAAATTGTGTCCTACACACAGAATCATCGCTCAGCATCACACACTCATTTACCTTTCAAGCACGTTTAGGTATTCAGCATTTATCTGACACCTTCCTTCATAATACATTACCACTAGTGTAAAAGTGAGGAACGGGAAGATCAGAGCATCAAAAGAGAGAATAAATATCAAACAGATCCTGACCCAGTAACCTCCTGGAGAGGTCCTCTATCCAAACAAATGCCACTGACCATGCTTCAAGCTGATGCACAGACTGTAGCGTAGAATTACTGAATCACAGATGAGATGGAATCCATAGTCGTCATGCTCCCCCATGACATATCGCTTTTTCTTTGTCTTATTTTTTCTAAATAACATATTCATCTCGATCTTTTAGGAATAACAGTCGGGTTTTAGATGACAACGTTGCAGCTGAAAGGGAAATGTTAAAGTTTAAAACACGAATCAAAGCCGAAGAGATGGAGAAGGAAGTCAGCCACGTAGCCGCATAATAGGAATTGTTAAAAAAAAAAAAAAAAGTCATCAGGAACAAATTACTCTTTTCTGATTAACTTTCCCCACTTCCGGTGAAATAACTGCATATCTGTGTGTTTTTACTTTGCGTCCCCGTCGTCCTTGAGCGTGGCCGCGTCCATTATGTGCATGCTTGCACTCGCTGGTTCATCAGACATAGATCATTTGGGTTCAGTCTTTCCTCATTGCCCCACAGAGTGACGAGCTGTGAAAGCAAGCCACACAGACAGGGGTCACAATGTAATTCAGCGAGAGTATTATACTGGTCACTGATAATTACATTATTATACGAGAGCAGACAGGTAATGCAGCCAAAATGACCAGGCAGCACTTTTATTGGGGAAGCGATGTGGTGGTGGTGGTGGTGGTGATGGTGGGGAGGGAGGGGGGGGTGCTGGGGAGATCTTTAAAAATCTCTGTAATTTCATCTAATAGCTGGTGCTTATTAGGAAATTACACTTCTGCTTTGCTGTGGCTGTGGACTGCAGGGGACGAAACCTTTTGTATAAATCAATGATATGGAGGCTTTTTTTTTTCCCCTCACCAGACTTTAATCATTAAAAATTTTCTATATTGTGACAGCGTGCCCGTTCATTGCCTGGTTCATTTTGTGGATATTTGGGTCGACTATTCAGATGGGCCATTATGCAACCCTGACCCTCAACACCAAACTCCTTCTGTTGCTCCACTACCAAGAGGAAATGTGTAGCAATGCAGAATGTACACACGCACACACACACACACACACAGACACACACAGGAGGCTGTAACGTCACTGGAGTTCTTCGCACAGTTGAATGTCCTCTGTTTTGATGGAAGCTAGTTAGTTCTGAAATAATTTGTTCTGGAAGGATGCACATCCTCGGGTTATTATGAGACACACTGAGTTTTCCAGCGTCCCTCACTTGTACCATCCAGCACACACACACACACACACACACACACACAGTAGGTGCTTTCAGCGATAATAACTGAGCAGAGGTCTTGGCCCTCTTTATGAAAAGAATCTGGCCTCGGGATTGGATATGTCTGCTCCAATCAGATGGTAGCTTTTTGAGAATGATTACAAGAGCCACAATAGTCTTAATTGTGGCCTCGAGCTCTTAACAATCTTAATGACTTTGGTATGTACCAATAGCCGTGTGTGTATATTTTTGTATGGGTTTGTCATATAAATGTAGTCGCAGAATGAGATGTGTGATATTCCAAGGAGGCACAGCACTTTGTGTGTATGTGGGCTGTGCATTCATGTCTTTGCATTGCACTCACACTGCCTCTGAATGATATCATGGTTGTGTTGGTGTATTTGTTTTTGTTCTTGTATACAAGATTGTGGGAATTTAGCCAATCAGTGATGGAATGTAACTAGGCGCGTTTACTCACATACAATTTTGAGGTACTTTACTTGTTTTGCTTTGTTTTTTAATTGTTTTATCCATTTTATGCTATCTCATACTGCATTTGGGAAATGCTGTATCGCTTTATTTGATAGCCGCAGTCAAACAATATCCGCTGTTTTGCGCTTTAACCTTCAGATGTGAGCTGCGTTTGCTCGCATGGGACAAAACGGGAATGAAAACCATGTGGAATCTGATGCTTTGGGCTAAAAAGGAGCCGTTCACAAGATTACGGCTTTAATTCACCAGATACAATTTCTAATATGAAACCTCTCCCCACACCTTAAGTGACAAAGCAAGACAGTAAATAATCGAGATTCAACATACGATTATTGTAACGTATAGTGATTACTATGTTTAATGCATGATGTATGTGTGTTTATTCATTCTCTGCTTACATTTCTTTGTCCTCACAGTAGTTTGTGTGAAATTGTAGTGATATGGGGAGGCTGCCAGTTGCCAGTAACAGAAAAAAGGCACACATTTTCTTCCCATTCTCATTCTCATTCTTTTCTACTCTCGCTGTCATTCTTGAGGACCCTCCACTAGGGGTATCTCGTTCTTGACAGGTGAACATGAACCCGTGTCAATGAACCCATAAGCATCATCATGCCACCATCATGCATCGCTCCATTTTTTCCCCCCACTCATCTAGGTATGGGCTGTGCTGGAAAAAAAGGGCAAGCAAAACAAGCCAAATGTCATTTTTTTCTGGCAACTTCATCCAGCTGCTTCTGGGGAGTCACAGATCACTTCCAGGCCACCTGAGAGATGTAATCCTTTCAGTGCTCTGGGTATCCTTCCAGTCAGCCTTACCTGTTTTATGTCCATAGGGAAACACCTGAGCAGCACCCTTACCGGGTTCAACTGGCTCCACTCAGTGCCAGGGAGCAACTCAGCTTACAGGTCCTCTTGGACTTCTGAGTGTCTTGCCCCCTGACAGAGATTGTGCCAGCAGCCTGCAGAGAGGCATCACTCTGACAGCTTGAATCTTTGTTCTTATTCTTTCAGTCACTGGTGACCGTAAGTGAGGTTTGACAGGGAAACCTAACACTGAGAGGATATATATTGAAAGCTCAGCCTTGTGGATCAGCTCTTTATTTACCTGCACAAGCCGATTCAGGACTGGCATTACTGCAGACTTTGCACCTTGGCAGCAGGCGATTTTAAGATCCTCTTTACTCTCATGTCACACTCGTGAATAAGCTGGTCGTTCTTCACCTCAGAGGACAGAATACTGTTTTCCCTTGAGGAAATCGTGCTGCCTTGTGAGCAAGTTTCCTCTTAACTGCAGTTAACAAATTATATAGAAAAAGATAACATGAATGGTCAAAAGAATGGCATCATCTGCAAACAATACACGTGCTTGATTAGTCAATGGGAACCATTGACTAATTGTCACCATTTGTCAAGCATAAATGCAAATCATTTCCTGCTTTCAGCTTCTCAAATGTGCAAATATCCTGCTATTCTTATTTTCTATCATTGAAAACTGATATCCTTGAGTTTTGGACTAAAGCATGCAGCTTTAATCAAAATCGTGACTTTTCTGCCAGAGGGACGGGAGGGGCTGATCTGATGTTGAGGCTGGACTGGTTTGAGTAAGATAAAGAAAGCAGGGCTGAATGGGGATCAGTGATGGGGGTGGGCTGAGAGGCATCATGGCCCTACCCGTTGGTCGTGTAATGAGCACAAGGATACTTGCTAAAATTTTAATAACTTCATTAAGTCCGGCTGCCATTCAGGGAGATGTGCCAGTTAATATGGTTATTAGCAGTTAGCTTATGTGGCTAATAAACCTTTCACAATATTTAAAGACCTCTTGCGAAAAAGTAACATTAGTTAGAGAAAAATATGCCCCCCATGACCAGCAGCAGGCTAAATAAAAGAAGAAAAATATAGAATTAAAAAAAATGTTTTTTTTTACATAAGACAGACTAAAGACAGACGTTACATCAGAGGAAGCATTTGCGCTAAATACAGACTTTCACCCCTAATGTGTTTAAAAATGTCTTTCATTTGGTTTTTATGTGATATACTCTTGCGTGCCCACCAACAAAATAGCTTTACGTCATCAAGTTTAGATACGTATTGAATAAGAAAACACCTGCAGTTAACCTAAACCTGCAAATTTTGCTTTAACAGTTGAATAGACATCTGCAGCAGAGCTGTCACATCCACCACTGAGTGTAACCTGAGGCCATAAGGAAAAGCAGGAATAAATGAGGACTTTGCTGAGATTTTAAATTTGTGTACTGATGTAAGACACACTTTACTGTAAAGTGAAAGTTATTTCACTGTCAAGCAAAAAAAAAAAAAAAAACTTTTCCTTAGCAGCTTTATTTCCCTCAGTGTGCCTATAAAGACGTTTTAGAATTCAGAAGTCGGACTATCAGGCACAGTGTTCTGGTGCTGAACCAGAAAACACCACCATGTTGGCGGAGCAGCTTTAGTGGCTCGGAACTGGAACATTAAATGCCCTGTTCCTAAAATCCATGTGATACCGCAGGGGTGTGTTAACCACAACATGCAAACATTATCCAGAGCCATTTCAGGATAGATCTCATCCACCCTTTGGTGCTTTTTCGCATGGATAAGAAGGCAAATTGCAGGGTTCTATTAATGAGTGCACTTTTAGAGAAGAGAGAGAGAGCAGGAGACACAGAGAAAGAGGCAGTAAGGAGAGGCAGACATTTGCAAGTCTAATAGCATCCTGGCTGTAATGAACAGTGCTCCTGGTCATCCTGGCAGCGGGGAGGAAATAATAGCCTACAACAGGTTAGAAATAGGCAATGGACTGAGAGTGAGGTGCTCAGGTCAGTAAAGGGTGCCAATAATGAATACCAAACAGGACAGGATCAATAAACAGCTGTGTATTTGTTACAAAGGGACACGGTGTGCTTTCGTGTGTGTGTTGGTGTGCCTGTGTATGTGTGTGTGTATGTGTTTCAGTGTGTTTCTGCATGTGTGTGTCCATCTGTATAGATGCACATTTTAGAAGACAGCACACCAATGATTTTACATAGATCACTTCAGTTCACTTGTTCACTAGCTTCATTTTTCCCAAACAAAATTAAAAATTGATTTTTGCATGCTGACAGTATGCAATAATAGTGTATGTGCGTGTGTGTGTGTGCGTGTGCGTGTGTGTGTGTAGAGACTTAAGTCCACCCACTAAAATGAATAGTTTCCAGAAGACAGATGACCATTTAAGCATGTGCAAGAATCTGCTCTTCATTAAAAATGATTCATGTTTTACCATCCAAATCAAATGAAAATAGAAATAGAAACATTTCAAAGGGGTCATTTTAAGCCACACATCATTTTCCCACAGAGAGTCTGTAGCATGTATGTGTGTGTGTGAGTCTGTCAGCCTCTCAGTGGCAGCATGCATGTGCCCATGCCGTCCAATAGGTCAATAGATACCCCATTTGTATTTGATTATCTGAGAGCAGTGTGTTGCATTCTTAATGACGGGTTCCTTCTGCCTCCAGAAGATGGCAGTAAAGCCTTTCCTCACGGAGGAAGCTGTGGCTCCTCTTTCATGGAGGACTGTGGCATCAAAATAGGGAGCACTTTTATAGTATATGCACAGAGGGAGAAAATGTGCTCCTAAAATTGTATCTGTTTGACCATACCTTTTCACGTCTCTTCTTTTTTTGTTCATATCCACAGCATGACTAAAAAAGAAGTTTTTGGCCCCTAATGAAACTTCAGAATGAAATTTTCATGTAGAGAGATATAGAGTAAAACTGTTGAAGGGTGAAGGTGTACCAATAATTGTCATAAATCACTGAAACAAGAGAAAATGTGAGAACATCTGTATATTAATTCTCTCTCTCTGCTCTCTCTCTACTCTCTCTGTCTCTGTTTCTGTTTCTCTCTGTCTCTCTCTCTGTCTCTGTCTCTCTCTCTCTCTCTCTCTCTCTCTCCCAGCCTCACAAAAACAAGACATTAGGGTTGTGCAAAATGTAATTCTGGAGGTAGACAAACAGCACGTGTTTTATACTGTCACCATAGCAACAGCTCACAGTAGGAAAGAGCAATCGCACACACTAAAACGCTCCCACTCACACGCACTCAGATACTCGCATATATATATATATATATATGTATATTTCTGAGATAGTCTTTGTAGAAAAATATACATCTGATAGGGAACTACAACTTCAACTACAATGTAGATACATGTGCGTGTGTGAGTGTCTGTGGTGTGTGTGTGTGTGTGTGTGTGTGTGTGTGTGTGTGTGTGCGTGCATGCATGGCCGTGGCCCTATTTGTTCATATGATGCATGTTAGTTCATGTGATGTGTTTTGATTCATTAGCATGACGCATGGCCGCTGTGGGTTAACAGATGCTGTTGACACATGCAGGCCTTGTTTGAGCTTGTGCTGCATGTGAGACTGGTAACAGCAGCAGTGCTGTGTACCAACTAATGCGATCACTACCGGTGGAGGTGAGGGGGTTTGTCACTTTGCCATTTACAGAAAGACCTGAAAGAGGTTCAAGGGAAAAGGATGCCTTAACGCAACATCATCAGCTGTGCCACTCAACACTTTCTATTTCTAATTTGTATTGTGTTCTGTTCTGTTTGCCGTACCGTCTTGGCTGCTGTGCTGGTGAAAAAAAAGTTGGGAAAATGAATGAATGAAAATAGGTTAAATCCTGACATCCTCCCACTGTTAATGGATTTTGTCAATAATATAACAGCATTCATTTTCAGATTTTTTTTTTTTGGGGGGGGGGGGGGGGGGGGGACATGGCCACTAGACTGTCGGCGTGACCCCTGAGAGCCAGAATCCTGTCTTTTAAAATGATTAGAAACGCTGATGTGAGCCATGATCACATACCCCTCTCCTCTAAAGCTGCTTTATAAATAGAACCTGTGTAGAGCAGTAAAAGCCAAAGAAGTGCTATTGAACAGTTAATCCCATAAAACCAACAGATTACTGAATATTCTTTGCCAGTCAAGGCAGTAGGCCATTAGCCCAAAGTGCCTTCTTAGCCTCTACTTTTTTCTATAATACTTTCCCCTTTAATCCTCTCTCACTCTTTGTCTGTCTGCCTCTTTTTCCCCGTGTTGTACTCATTACTGAACATTCCTAACCCACATTTGTCTCATAGCCTCATTATCACCATTATCACTATATTTGTGATTCTCGTCTTAATTAAAAGGTTTAAGTTTTCTTAATCCACTCTTTTTTTTAATATTTATTACACTAAGTGAGTGCAACAAGTGAAATCTTAACCAATCAGCCTTTCCAGCCGCTCCCTCTCTCCCCTACCTCCTATAAACTGCAATCCACCATTAAGCAGCGCTTTGGAAAATAGTAAATTTCAGCCGTCCCCATTGGAAGAAACTGAAAGGAGAAACATGGCTCTCGGTGGACAACATCCTCATTAGCCAGAGAAGAGAAATGGATGGAGGGAGAGAGCTGGAGAGGGAGAAATATCTTAAGAGGGGTTATAGACAGATGGACCAACTCTTTGCCATTGAACTAAATGGGTCGTGGAAGGCAGAGAAAATGAGTATTTGTCATTTTAAGCCTCTTGGAGAGCCCCTAGTGCTTCAGAAGGCTGTATGTTCAGGGTGCTGTTTGTATGGACGTTCAAAGTACAAACACTGTGCACACATTAGCACAAATTTCCACCAAATTAGATTGCAAGGATGTAACTGAAGCACCTCACACATGTGATGGGGTGTGATTCATCGGGAAGACGTGCGCACAGTTTCGGACTCAGGGACAAATAAACGTCCATTTCTGGTGTTTCAGCAATTGGCTTTGATTGGAAACCAAATTTCGGTTTTATCACACACATGCTGAGAGCGCTGCCGGTGTCAATACGGACATGTTGTCGCCGGATGCCTCTTCACACGTGCGTGTTGGCATTGGTGTGTGTGTCAGCTTGCGTGTGTGCGTGGGTGCTACATGAGAGCGAGCGTAAGAGCTAAACAGAGGATTTCAGTATCAAAAGTCCCAGCCTTCTCGTCTTTATGCTAAAATCGTACTTTATGAACTATTCCCATCTCACTCTCATCCCTTTCCCCCTCGGATTACAGGGAGAACCTGCAGGATGACAAACAGAGAGGGAGAAGAGGAGAGCAGGGTGGACGGACTGGAAGTATGGGATACACCTGTATTAAATCCTGTCCTTCTCCATTGATGGTGGACACAGATATGTCTTTTGGTTATCTGCCATTTTTGCCTCTGGCAGAGGACTGAAGTACACACACACACACACACACACACACACACACACACACACACACACACACTGTACAGGACTAGGCGGTAGCCACTGGTGCCTGGCTGTATCGATCAGAGGAGTAACACAGTTATTTCTGCAGATCTGTCTCCAACAGCTGTCCCCCCATGGCCGCGGGTGAAATGAGGAAGGGGGGGGGGGGGGGGGGGTTGTGAGGGTAGCCAGAAGATGGGAAGGAGGCAATGAAAAAAACAAAACAACAGCAGAGGGACTTTCCAGGAGAATGGATGGGAGATTGGAGTGAAAGAGATGGGAGGGGGGGGGGGCAAACATACAGATGGAAGCACGGGGAAGTGAGAGAAAAGGGAGAAGTGCAGGGCGAGATGGATGATGGAGGCAAGCAGGAGGGATGGGTCATGGTACAGTGAAGAAAGGATTGGAGAGGAGAGTTGGGAGAGGAGGAAGGAGGGAAACTTGGTGGGAAAGAGAGGAAGGGGCAGATTAAGGAACATGAGCCAACAAAGAGAAATAAGATGAAACAGAGATGCAAGAGAGAGGGCTAGATTATGGGAGACAGTAGTGGGAATAAAGAGGGGGAAAAAAACAGCTCAAAGCAGAAAACAGACGTTTTTTTTTCTTCAACATATGTCCACATCTATGGATTTAATGTGACTTTATACACTAGGAGACGCCTCTGATCAGTGCTGGGGAGGAGATTAAACAGTAACTCGCCCAGTGTGTGTGTGTGTGTGGTGTGTGTGTGTGGTGTGTGTGTGTGGTGCGTGTTTGTGAGTGTGTGAAAGCACTGATTGCACTGGAGTGAGTTATGGATTTGTGTTTGTGTACAGTAAGTGTGCCTCCACTTTGTTTGTGTATCTGTGTGAACATGTGTGTGTGGATCTGTGCATACATTTCTTTTAGGTCCCATCGTGTATTCATGCATGCGTTAGCAGGGTAGCTTATAGTATGTGTGTGTGTGTGTGTGTGTGTGTGTGTGTGTGTGTGTGTGTGTGTGTGTGTGTGTGTACTCCCACATTTTCCAGAGGTTATAGTTAACTGCCAGAATGGAGTGCCACTGACAGAAATACATTGATGTGGGACAAAATTTACAACTGCCGTCCCCCACCTCCTCCCTTTTGCCTCACCCTTCCTCATTCCAGCCACCCTGATGTGCCAAGGTCAGCCAATTACCCTTCACTGACCAGTACACACACACACACACGCACACAAAAGCGTGTGGCATGTCAGCTTGTGTGTGTCTGAGTGTAGTGTAGTGGACAGCGGCCTGGCATGCTAGATTCATGGGAAATATGTCAGCCATCAGCCTGGGCATTTCAAACAATGCCTCACAATGTGCTTGACAGCCCTGAAAAACAGCCTGGTGCTTGGAAACTGCCAGCCCATCATCTCAACTCCCTCATCTGGGCTCTCACTGGCTCTCCATCTCTCTCTCTCTCTCTCTCTCTCTCTCACTCTGTTTGTGTGCTCATCTCTCGGCATCTCTCTATATCTCATTTTCTCTCCTAATTCACCCTCCAAGCTCTCATTTTCTGTCACACACACTCTCTCTCAAATGCTTCCCCTCTGTATTTTTCGTTTTACCCATTCCCCATCCTCATACACATCCCTAATGTTACATTTCCCCCCCCCCCATCCACAAAAGCCACCATCATTGAGCAGTGTACCTTTTTTTCCACAGCTTTTTCCATTCCTCCTCTGCTCCTCCATCCTGTAAAACAGCACCAGATGCCCCTTATTAGGAGATGAGCGGCAGGTCACCCAGTAGTTAAGTACATAACATACACCCATACGGGCACGCACACACACATACGCAGGGTAGTTATGTACATGATGGTATTATCTGGCCAGGCGGTGATATATCTTGGTGAGACACCAGCCCATAAAGCTGCAGGGACATGCAGTCCCCTTCCCACCTTTCTCCCGCCGCTCCCCTCCAGTCACACGCTGTAACAGCCGGCCCTGATTCACAGCATTCAATTTACACAGGCTCGTAACAGGAGGTGATGGGCTCTTGGAAGGTGGAGTGGGGGCTAACGGTAAGTAGGGTTGGCCGGGGGCGGAAGAGAGAAAATGCTTGTAAGGTAGGAAGGAAAGGGAAAAAAGTGAGTTTTCACATGAGAAAGGATTAGCATTAAGCCAGACACTGTGGACCGTCTTTAACACCATTGTAATGAGCATGAGCGATGCCATTACAGATTAGAATGATGAAAATTTTATAGACATGTTGCAGTCAGATTAAATGGAAGTCTAAACAGACAATTATGTAACTCTGTTGATGCCAAAATGCAGCCCCAATGTCCTCTCACTCCCATTCCACATGCTCAGAAGTGTGTGTGTGTGTGTGTGTGTGTATGTGTGTGCTGCAGCTTTTGTGTCTTCCGTGCGTGCATGTTTAGAAGTCTGCACACAAGTGTCAACACGGGCGCAGAAAACAATCCAAAAGAACAGGCCGACCCCAATCCTATCCCCCATATGAATATGTATCATTCCAAAAACCTGATCCGTATCTGCTCGCTGTAATTCTGTAACTCTGGAGCCCCAATCCCCCCCCTTTTCCACTCCATGCACCATGCTATGCATATATAAACTTATAAATCTGTTACGGTTCAACAGCGCATCTACATCTGAGAATTTATTTGGGAACATGTTTTTTTACACTCGCTTCTGCCGAAAACTCTTTTCAGGTATTGTGATTTTGCCTTAGAGAGACTTCTTCAGTGATGGCTCTTAGAAGAAAATTAAGCTAAGTAAGAAGTAAAAAAAGGACTGTTTAACAGCCACCTGAACTTAGAAAGTGGAAATGCGGTAATGTGTATTCGTCATTCAAGGTCAAATGTGACCAGCTGGTACTGTCCTCGCTGACAGGAAAGAAGAATAACAAGAATTTGTAAATTTTATTCTTTCACTTATTCATTAATTACTGTATCGATTTAACTGCAGCGAGCATCTGCATGCTGACAAGGTCCGTACACAAGTAGTAGAACCATTATGCAGGCTGTTAAGTGTTGCAGACTAGTAGCCCCACCACAGTCTCCAGACAAGTATTATGCCATATTGCTCCCCTGCCTATGGGTATTGCAATGATGTGCATGGTGGGAGGTAGTAAACAAATAACATAGCAACTAAAACACAAGCCCACAGGAATATCATAACATCTACTCGTACGAGTATAGAATCATGAATGATGGGAGCTGTATTTATTTCTCATAGCGCCCTGACATTTAATTTTGAATGTATTTAATCAAATATGACTGTATGGAAAAAGGTGATGAAATTATGTGCTTACTATCAGGATGACAGATAGATATACAGCTCATCCTGCCCGGAGAGAGACATCCCTGCCACCTCGGGGGGGAGTTTGCTGTGTGTGTACATGTATCCCATGTTTTTTACGTTATTTGGATAATTGATTGCATGTGTAAATGACAAGAGATTTGCACACATATCACTCACGGACACGCGGGCCCGCTGAGCGAGGCCTGATCTTTTGATATATCAGCATATGAGAATGATGGATACACATGTGGGCACGATGGTTGACATTCATGCTCAGCTGATAATTCATAGGCTTCATTGTGCATGGATCTCCCTGTTCTCCCCGAGACTGACAATGCACCGAGGAGATATTTAGCATTCGCAATTTAGCATGTATGTGTGTTTCAAATGGTCAGTGACACCCACGGCGGTTGATTCATATTCACAGTGTACATTTGTGCTGTGCAGGTAATGGTTTTTGATGCATGCGGGATCATTGAGATTCACTGTGTGTGGGGTGCTGTAGCCGCAGACCTGTCAATAGATGGAGGATGGGGAGGTGGGGTGTGAGGAGGGGGGACAGAGCTGAGATTCGGCTGTCGTCTCTGTCATTTCTTACTTGGAGAGGCAGACCCTTGGGACGCCCCTTCAGCACCAAATGGACAGAACACACACACACACACACACTCACAGACGCACACAGCGTAGTGTGGACAGTGTCTGTGGCAAAACCAGTGAGACGACGTCCATATCAATGACATGTGCCCATCAGGAGGGCCACCCCCGCTGACACATTGTTGTGCCTGCCATCAGGGCCGAAAATTGTTTATGACAAATATTTGAGTTGCTTGGCAAAATCTCTGGCTCCTTACCATTCACAGTCACATTAGCAGCAAGGGAAGAAGGAGAATGAGAGACAGATTAGGGAAGGTTGTGACACTAAATATGTGAGGAAGGCAAATTGGGAGAAGATAAAGTCTGTAAATGATAGAGAGTCTAGAATGCAGAGAGACAAGAAGCGTTCGGCTGTTTGTTGGAGCACAGCACCACCAACACCGCCCCCCACCTCCCTCCCCACATACACACACACACACAAACACACAGAAAAACACATATGCATGCACCATCTTTCTACCTCTGTATATTTGTCTTTACCCCAATGTCTGTACACTTGACAATGCCTGTGATGCCTCAGAGATTTGACGCTTAAAGCACTCTTGTGCACACATCCACACCCCCCCCCTCCCCCCAAACACACACACACACGCACACTGTTGTATACGGCAGATATACAGAACATCACCTTCCTTATGAGGCTATTGTTTTAGAGCTGCTCATCCCAGAAAGCCATCCTGGCAGCATCAATGTTTATGTTCCGTTAGAGGAGGTTTTTACAGTGCATCATGTTTGCGAACATCTCAGTGGCCTCTTCATATTAGAAGCCGCTTCAGGTTACAGATGAGTGATCACAAATGGAATAGAACTGAACAAAACGAGGCCAACAGGTGTCAACTGTGCATGTTTTATTGCTGCGTGTCTGCACGAAATGTAGAAAACCGCAGAGAGTTCTGCGAAATGATGAAAAGTGTCCAGTGAAAGGCTGGTTATCCATCAAAACATGCTGGAATTGGTTGAAGTTAATATATTATCATTATGCTCACATATTTTCAATATATATTTTTACAAAAGCTTTTACAAAAATAAAGCTAAATATTTTTTCATACTATTAATGTGCGTGTATTGTGAAACGGTCGCTTCTGGTGTCAAACTCAAAGAGCATAATCGCCCAACTTTGCATTCAATTCGCTGTATAGAACCTGCCTGGAGTCAGATGCCAGACTAGCAACTAGCTGGTGAACATAGCGGATCATTCAGCAGCTGAGAGGCCCAGGAGTTGGTGGAGACCAAAACAAAGTCAGTGTTGGACTGAACTGTGTCGAGAAGCCACATGCAACGCAACTCCAACAACAATGAAAGCTATTGTTGCTCCGTCTTCTGCATCTGTTAATTGGCAAATGTTTGCTAAGATGCTAAAGTTAATATCAGCGTAGAGGTTTGCAGTCAGTGGCGCTGCCCACCTGGTGGTTAATGCAGCAGCAACATGTACATGTTTCGCTTTTGGTTTAAAGCTGGGCAGCAGCACATTTCACACCACATTCTAGTAAGGCTGTGAAGAGATCAGTCGGAGACAAAATATAATAATCCTTTCTTAAACTGACCGTTAGGCATAATTATCCAAACAGGCCACTAAGAACTAATCCTTACCAGACTGATCAACCTCATGTTTAATAAGCACTCTGCAGCATTTGCAAGAAGTAGAGGAATGTTTATTCAGAAATCACTCAGTTAAACCGCGATGACCTGCATAAAATCTGAAGGATTTGGGTTTTTTTCATAGTATATCCATTTGGAAATAAAATGAAAGGTTACCTCAGACTCATTGCTTAACAGTATTTAGCAGTGAACTTTATCTTCATGCCAGCATTCCTCGCGTCAGACTAGGTATCACGTTTTTTTTTTTAAATAAAATGGAACACTTAAAGTACTTTGACATTTGTGTAAGCCAGTGATAGGACTACTGCAGCGACTGAAGCTACAGATGGAGCCCGTGTACTCTTGTTGATGTAGTTACATCCTATGTTGGTACAAATTCATCAGTACATTTTGAAGTGGCTAATGTTAATGCTTGCAATGGGTCAAGAGTACTTTACTGTGGTTAAAACTGAGAGATGCAAAGATGACGGATGAATCACTTTGCAAGCCAGAAGAGGGAGGAGTTTTATCAGTTTCGCAGCATTGGTTCATACTTCTAATGCTAATAATGTACAGATGTAGGATAGGAAGAGAAATGGTGGCTTAGGGTCTACAGATGATGTGGGAAATTGAAAGCATTGTGATGTGAAACACATGTTGGATCCAGACATTCCCCCAGTCATTCATTTAGCTGGCCTCCAAGCCCCCTCATTAAAAGACATGCCAGGGTCTCTTGCTCGCCAAGCTGTGACACTGTTCGTCCTTGTGTTAAGCTGTTACTTGATTTGTCTTAAAATAGATAAAATGACCATGTTGGCCATTCAAGCTTGCGGTGTTTGCCAAGACACACCGCTGTAGAAATTGTAAAAATAATTTTATAATAACTATTCGGTGCTTCACTGCTTTAAATCAAAGACCTCCAGTGAAGCAGGATTAGCCTCCGAAGCAGGTTTTCCTTTCCAGACATGGTGTGAGATAAAAAGATTTCATTGGCCCTTGTCAGTTAATATTTGTGTTATCAAAGTGGATTATTTTTTCTTTTTTAAATACTTGCTGTCCTCTTTCCACACCAGTATTTAGAAGAATTCATAAGTACATAAATACAGAAACCTCTTCTACTCCTGAGCCAACAGGAAACCCCCATCCATTCTAATGAACAAGGTAATCAGAAGACTTTAGTTGTAGTGCAATGGCTCATACATCTCTCCAGTCTTAAACTATTTGCTTATCTGTTTTGTACCATTGTGTGTTGTTGCCTTTTGCTACTGTACAATAACAAAGTTTTCTTGACTTCCCTTTCCCCTTTTTATTTGGCAATACAGTGGAGGAGTTGGTACCTAAAAAGAATTTGACAAAACCGACACGGCTCACATAGCAGTAATTTGCGAAGATTTAAAAAGAAAAAGAAAAAAGGTTCCAACATTGAGAGGCAACACAACCTTTTTAACCACCTCAAGAGAAAGCAAATGTAACTGGATGCTGCATTCAAAGAGAGAGGGCATCCCACATGAGTGCATTAGCTACAACCATGCAGCCAGAGGCTACAAGGCCAAAACAAACATCTCTAACAAAAGGTATTTGAGAAAAGCACTCTGTAAGAGCGGTCCAGGAAGCGCAGGAAAGAAGTAACTGATGCAGTGACATTCTACCTGGCCAATGATATGATTTCCATAAAAAACACTGAAAATGAGGGTTTCAGATATGGCAAATTAGCTATACTTGTATAGTCTTCAATCACTCAAAGCACTTAAACCCTTTCATGCATAGAGGTCACTACAGTGTACAGCTATTCAAAAGCTGTTTTCTTCTATATGCATGAGTTTTGATGGCATAGTTGCACATCAGCCACTACAGTGGATGCTACTGCATCATCTCATACACTGCTGTCATTGCAAATGAAAAAAAAAAAAAAGAGTGAAACCAAGGTGGTCGACAGACAGCCAGAAACACCAAAAGAAACCCTTGCAGGTAAGAAAAATATGGTGACATCAAGTAACATCTAAGGAGTCATGCAATTGCTACATTTTCCAAGTATTGATTTTATATTGGGAGGAAATTATGATTAATCACATGTCCACTGAATTGTATATCATGCATCACTGGCTACATTTCAACTACTGGACATGTAAATATATCTTTATAAAATATGGGTTGAAAAAAAATTCAAACCTTGTTTGTCATGCCTAAAGATGAATAAAAACACTTTATCATGATTATCATAACACTGACATTCACACCACAGTCATGCACACAAGTTTGGTTTTAGTGTTTTGCCCAAGGACGCTGCTGAGCTTCTGTTTGGTGGACGACCTGCTCTACCACTGAGCCATAGCCATCACAAGACAGGAGACCGCTCACAATAGTTGATCCACCATACAGGCTACTGAGCCACAAATAGTTTTCCATTACACCCATTCAGCGTCTGCACTCCGAAAGCTGCGACAAAATTGAACACAAATTTCAAAAGGTCCAGTTTTTTGCTGATGACGTATCGTCAAGCTGCACTTCAGAACCATATTTGAGCCTGAAGTGGAAGCTGTGCAGTGTGTGTTTTCTAACAACATACTTACAATATGCTTATACTTGGACTGAAAGAGGAGAACATGACCTGCATGACCACAGACAGTGGGGGCTAACATGGTGGGGGCTTTGGAGCTGGACTCGTCTGCAGTGTTTTGTCCACAGGCCTCACTCAGCCACCGGTGGATGAAACTGAAATAAAAGATTGTCTCTAGCATTCAGAAAAAGAGTTGGTTCATACGAACAATTTCATGTTATATTAATAAAACAACTTGACAATAGGAACACAGAACAGAGTAAAATGATGAGATTATATAATTTTTATTATATCAAAATGTTTTGTGTATGAACAAGTAGATTAGGCTATTGTAGAATAACCACTGTTTTCAATAGAATAGCACAATTTAAAAATATGAACCGTACATTTGTTTCTAAAATCTTCTTTTTGTTAGAAAAGAAATTGCCAGTGTCAGTACATTCTCTTTCAGTTGGAAGAAAAAGATGGGCTTGAGTAAGGCTCAGACAGAGATGAAAATACTTCAGCAGAAACTAATCGTGATTTACCAACGCAATGGAGTTCCAGACTCAACATGATTGAGAGTCTTGAAGCAGGAAAAGGGCATTCTCAGGTCCTGATGTCAGACAAGAAAACAAGACATTTGGTGCCATCATGGCAAGAAACTGTGATGTGATGGGGTTTGTGAAGAAGGCCCTGAGTCCACTTAGGGAGTTCGCAGATGCATTCTCAGGAGAGGACTTGCGAGCGTGTCTTACATAAAGCCAGTGTTTCACCTGACTGAAGTCAGTATCTTGAATCCGAATGACTAACACAACCAGTGAAGACAACAATTCTTTATTACCTCGGGGCCAAATATCAGGATCCCACCACTACTAACCCGCTTGGATACGGCTTCATTGGCGGATCATTCATTCATTTGGTTTAAAACAGCGACAGTGCAGAGGGAATACGAGCCAGAGCTGTTTCTGAGCTACCTGCTTGACCATTCAAACACAACATCCAGCAGCAGCCTACATCTGCCTCCACATCACAGAGCCCTGAGGCGGAACAAACACCACTAAAGAAAGAGAAGAAAACACTGGCCAGCTTTTTGAAAACCTCAGGGGCCAGTTACACCAACACAGCTTGCGCCTGCTCTTAAGCTAAATCAGTCGTAGCTTGGCAGGTTAAGTCTAACCTAATAGTTCTTTTCTCTGAGACTGGCCGTAAATCTTAAGCTTAGTCCGGAGCAGGTGCAATGTCAGAATTTAGGCCATTTCTATTCTAACAGCACAGGTTGACAACGGCACGTCTCACGTTTAGATTTTACAACGAGACGGCATTTAGACAGGAGACAGCAATTAGGGACGGAAGCAGCCCACTAGATTTAGAATGATGAGGAGCTGATCGAGATATTTTGATTCTGTATGAGAGCTCGATTTCAGCTTGATCCATCACCAGACTTCTTAGTTCAACGCTCCCACCGGATCGCACCCACTGTAGTTAGTGCTAGTTTATGCTTTAAATCCCACCAGAAACACAGCGGCGCTTTTCAGAAGTGTCCCAGAGGTGCCTTGGCGTTCCTCTTCGCTACAGATACATACAGAGTCTATTTTTGATGGAAGCCGCGGCCCGTGTCAAACAGCACAGAGCAGATAAGGCTTTCAGGAAGTCATACAAACAAACAGCAAAGAGGATCAGGCCAGTTTTCAACATAAAACACAATGTGCAGACTTTCAATTGTATGTTTGCCTACCACATCAATATTATATCATAATTGGTGGCAAGACGTTAATATGTCTGAGGGGTTTTTTTTTTAACAATGTGGACAACGAGAGGTTCATCTTGGATGTGGAAAAACACTTGCTATTATGCTTTTTGTAGCTTACTGCTGTCAGTAAACTGCAACGCAACAAAGAAATAAATGCATACCAGACGCACATTTGAAACAGACAAAATAAGAAACGTAGCCTCGTGTTAGAAGCATGAAAATCATGGGAAAGACCAAATCAACAAAATTCAAGTCAACTAATAAGCCAAATGGTCCACTTTGAAACGCTTCTGAACACTGAACAGCTCCTAGTGGGATTCAAAGCCACGAGAAGGATGCAGTAAAACTGGACCACAGACAGAATGTGATGCAGAAGTGCTCTGTGGGTTTTCTGGGTTACAGTTTGTATTAAACCACTCAAAATATGTAAATATGTATACAATCCTTGTGTTTGTGTTTTTTTTTAATTAATCATCCGTTATTGACATTAAAGAGGTCATTAGTTAAAGGGAGAGCGGAACTATGTGCCAGATGACGTTGCGGACGGGTCCCTAAGGCAGAGGCGTTTCCGTCCATGACGTCGGAAGGAAATCCGGAAGCGAAACGAGCGGTCCGCGTCTTCATCCTGAAGTGTTGTCTACCTGTTTTCCAGGTGGGTACACGGTGAAAAAACATTAATATGATAAACCGTAACATTATTTAGAAAGACTGCGACGAGGCTGTGACGGGATTTAAGTTTGTAGCGCCGAGTTAATTACTTGTGAAAACTTCGCCTCTGTTTCCAGTTCTGTTACTGGCGGGAAAATGATAAAATGGCAGTTCCTGTAAACGCATCATTCTCCTGTGAATGTACACATCTCGTAGTTCAATATTTAAGCTTCCTTTGGTCCAGACCACCTGTTAAGTAAAGTCAAGTTGTGACCTGATATGTTAGTATAAAGTATCCCTAAGTGCTGTGTTTATTGTCTTGAGGACAGTCTTTAATAACAGGGAATATCAAAAGAAAATACCTTTAAGCACTTTAGTTTATTTTGACACTAAGATGGAAGTCAAACTTCATCTATTTCACTGTGACCTGTTCAGAAGCCGGCACTGAAGCTACCATGTGCCTTTAAACTATTGGGAATGTTCCATGTAATTCCTGTGTAAAACTGTGAAGTAACTGGTGAGGAGTGGAGAGTAAGAAAATCCTGTAATATTTTGGCCTATTGTGTATTTGATTTGTCATTATTTAATTCTTAGTCTTATATCATTTTTACTGACAAAGCAGAAGACCAACAAATGGACATTTAAACAGGGACACTTGCACTAGGGAGTGAAATGTTCATTGTTTCTATGAGATTGTGGAAATAAAGAGAAGGAAATCAGCAGGAGAAACGAACGGTCTGTGTTGTCATTCCTAATGTATTGTCTACCTGTTTTCCAGTGAATGAAGTCCAACCGCTCAACAAAAATCCATTTGCTACTAATATTGTCACGTGCCCAAGTGCAACTCTCAAGCCAAGCAAATAAAGTCAACAGCGATCCATCAAACTAACATCTTTGAGAAGCAGCTATAAGTTGTAAGAGGATGTGAAAGATACAAGCTGCTGGGTTTTCAATAGTCAGACATATCACATGTGTTGGAGAGGCAGTTTGAAGAGGGGGGATGCTATGCGGCTGGACAGGCTGGTGAGGAAAGCTGGCTCCGTGGTCGGTATGGAGCTGAAATCCTTTGTATCAGTGGCAGAAATAAACCGTTGTCCTTCACGGCCAATGCCCGTCACCCTCTGCTCAGCACATACACCAGGCGGAGAAGTATTTTCAGTGGAAGACGGCTGCTCAACAGACGGAAGTCTTTTCCTGAAGTCTCGGGCCATAACAGCTAAACAGCTCCTCCCAGCTATCAACAATATTGTCCGATAGTGTTGTTGCACTGTTTCTATCTACCATATATTTGCTTTACCTGTACTGTTAAATATAGCAGTTTCTTTTACATGGGGCATCATCTGTTGAGTAATATTATAATATCATTTATCAGCAATCAAGTGACTACTGGGGATCCCATCTACAGAGTTCTTATAGCAAGACAAGAAAACCCCAAAAAGTCCATCAAAGACTTTCAGTTAAATCGTTGAGCTGAGATTAATGCTAGTTTAATTAGCTGGCTACTTTTTTTTTTAGTTTTTTAAAAAAAAAATTTTTTAATTACTAATGATTTTGAGGGGATTTGAAAACACATAACTGTAACATGTATAAGCGGCGCCTGAATGTGCAGCCGGAAGGCCTTAGCAACAGTGACTAAGGGGGTGGGGCTTATCCATCCCAGCAGGTTGGTGGTGGCAGACATATTTAGTGTAAAGACTTTAGACTTTAGACTTCTTTATTTTATCCCCCATAGGGGGAAATTTTCTTGTTACAGCAGCAACAATATAAACAGGGACAGTGAAAGAAACAAAGCAATAGAAAAAGAAAAAAAAGAAAGGAGGATGGAGAACTACAGTAAACAATGGTGAGGCGAGACGGTGGCAGCTGATAATGATGCTAGCTAGGTTGGTGACAGCTGTCAATTAATAAACTCGCATGCGCCACCAGCTTGCTAAACGTGGAGAGGCCCGAGTTTTCCGAGTCGGGACTGAAAGATGAGCTAAAAACCGCCAGATCTTAATTTAACACTGCAGTGGACACTTCTGCGCAGCGCTAGGCCCAAAACACGCAAAGAGCCGGTTCAAGGCAGGACAGCTCGACCCTATTTCCGTGCGTTATTGCTGGGTAATGTTGGCGGTCTAATAAGCAGTACTACAGTTTTTGTTGGGCTGTCTATGGCTTTGCTAATTGACGAGAAAACTGCAGTCTGTACCCGGTGTGTGAGTGGCAGGTGCCTGTTCAGAGTGATTCAGAGGTGACAGAGTGCAGGTTTGAATGGAAAGTACGACGAAAATAGGAGCAAAGGCCGCCCAATGGGTGTTTGGCGAGTGATTCACTGGAGTTTATGGAACATGTTGTTCTCTGGATTCAGCTGATTGAATTCTACTCATTAAATCCGAAGTGAAACGTTGCCTGTATACTATACGGAGACAGTAAATACAGTAACCTAACAATGTAGCAATGTCAGATATTAATGAGCTTTCTGTTCTAATGTATTTCAATAGGTTTGTGTGTCACAGTCCTCTTTGCTTTAGCAGGACTTTATGTGAGTAGGTTCTTCAGTGGAAGTGTTTCATTTCCTGAATGAGACATTGATATTTACTCAGTGACTGAATGAAGAGGTGCTATTCCACTTACATTTCGCTCTTGATATATGGCCTTCTTCACACTGGATAGCCAAACCACCCCACAGCCACTGTATCCCTCTGTGAATAGAGATAACTAAAGACGTTGCCATAGATGTTCGCCAAAAGAGACAGATATCAGTAATTCAAGTGTAAGAGTAAGTGTGATCTCTGGCTGAAGGTCGCCTGTCTGTCATCTCTCTGAGCACCCACGGGTCTCTGATTTCTACCTCACAGCTGCCATACATTCACAGCTGACCGTTTCCTTCGCCCTCGCCGCGTTTTGAGGCTTTCATCCCTCTCTTTTTCTTTCTCTCCTCCTTGTCCCTTTCCTCCTTTCTATGCTAATCGGGCCGAGCTGTGCTCTGCCTATCTGTTAATCTCTCCCTCGCTCTCGCACACCCTGACCATTTCACCTGATCCCATAAGCACCGTTTCCACTTGATCTTTCCCCTCCGGCTACACATTACTGATCATCACTCCCCTCTCAGTTGTCCATCTCTTTCTCATGCTCTCTTCAGCCCCTTACCTAATTTTTTACTTCATGAAAAATAGTTTCATTTTAATACAAACCTGTCTGGGCTACAATCTCCTCTTCTAATCTGGTCTCTCTCTCTCTCTCTCTCTGCTTGTGGCCCCTGCGGTGACATAATTTAATATTCGTGGTGTCATAGTAAAGAGAGAGGTTGTCAGTGCGGTGCGAGGGCCCACATTGATTTAGCGCCAGCATCACAGAGGGAGCGTCTCTCTTTATTTTATTAGTAGGCTACGGTCAATCTGATGCAGTGACAGGAAGGTGGGGCACTGTGGTTTAAATACACAGCTGGAGGGCAGAAGCAGAAGTGGCAGCATGTACAGTATGTAGTGTACATTTGTAGCATAACCATGCTGGAGGTATTTCTGTCAAAGTATTTAAAGAATTATGAAATTATTTGCATCTGCTGTCAACATTCTAGCAGTTTTTCTCATCTCTAATTCCTCAGTGTCTGCTGTCGATACAGTAATTAACGAAGGTAAGCTTAATGTCTGCTAAGCAATGTGTAATGCATGTGCTTAACAACAGTTTAGTGCTGCAGTCAGGGCCTTAATGATAATTGGCATTTGTGGTTAGGCTGGAGTGGGTTTGGTTTAAGAGTCTGTTTCTCTTTGCTGTGTGATAATCCAGCCCAGCCCTGCCTCAAACTCCTTTGGAATAAATCTGCCAGGTGATATTTTATTTCAGTGCTGGTGTTCAGACGTGTAGGTAGGCGTGCTTGCAGGTATATGTGTTATGTATGTGTTTGCATGTGGCTGTAAAAGATATAACGGGCGCTGCAGGAGGGTCAGAGGCCGTGCTAGTGACAGTGTTTGCACACAGGAAGTCCCCCCCACAGTCACGTCCAATGTGAGCAGCAAACATGCTCATTGAGCATCTACCGTAAGTGCATTCGTCTGGCAAGAAATGTTTAAACAAAACCACACATGAAATGTCACCGAGCTGTTACATATTCAGTTTAACAGACTGCTGAAGGCTGAAACGAAAGCAAAGGGTGCGCTGCAGTTTGGCCGCTGAGAGGATTGGATTCGCCACTATCATTTTGTGTTGATATGTTACATTTGAAAGAAGAAAATCATATCATTTGGATTCCACCCATACATCGTCTATACCGCTTATCCTTCAGGGTCGCGGGGGGCTGGAGCCAATCCCAGCTGACTTTGGGCGAGAGGCGGGGTACACCCTGGACTGGTTTTGTTCTCTGACAGCATTGCATAGCCTATGAAACCTATAAAGGCATAGAGGGTCAGACATATTAAACACATCCACACTAAGGAATCAAGAATGTTTTTCAGCTGCACCTTTGCAGGCTACAGGCACCGTACCTTTTGAACACTGGTACATTTTTATACCTTTTGTGTCTGTACCTGTTAAATATTATTTCTGCACCCGTAGTGACACAAGAGTACTTTTTGCGTCCTAGTACGAAAGTGTACCCACTGGAAAGGTACAGAATTGGTCCCTAATGCGGTACAGCTGGAGCGACATGCCACTTTGCCCTTTAATGAGGCACAGACTTGCGCTTAAATTCAGAGACAAAAACAATTCCATCCATTATCTACACGGCTTATCCTTAAAGGGTAGCAGGGGGATCAGAGGGGGCGCGGGGTGGGGGCTGCACCCAATCCCAGCTGACTTTGGGTGAGTTGCGGGGCACAGCATGGACTGGTTGCCTGTCAATCACAGGGCAGCACATTGAGACAGACAACCATTCACTCCCAATTTAGAGTGAGCAATTAACCTTCATGTCTTTGGACTGTGGAAGGAAGCCGGAGTACCCGGAGAGAAACCACACGAGCACGGGGAGAACATGCACACAGCAGTTGAATACTGCACCAGTCCACCACTTAGAGTTAAAATAATGGTTTTGGTGTTGAGTTGCTAAGTGTTGTAAACTGACCATTGTGTTGAACACAAACAGAGATGGATCTTTAATTTTTCCTCATATTCTGATTAACATCACAACTGAGCTCTCAAAAGCCTTTGAAAGACCAAGCAGGACTTTCTGGTTTTGCTGAGACTGCGTCAATGTAATGACGTCCATTGTGTGAAAGAGTCTCAGGAGGATGTAAGTAGGAATTCAAGGGTACGGCAGGTGATGGAATGTGTTATGTAGCGTTCAATTCCAAGTGTGTTTGTGTCAAATGGCTGTAGAGGGATCGATCTTCCGCACAAAAAGATGTATGCGTGAATCATGTGATGAGGAACAGGGCCAAGGTTTTAGGCTGAGAGCTCTGTAATTCATTACGGCTATGTGAGCGTCCGTGTGTGTGTGTGTGTGTGTGTGTGTGTTTGTGTGATTCATACGATGGAAGCCACCCGGCTATGAGGGAACTCATTAGACTCCTGTCGTCTTGCCTCCCGGTTGGAAAAATACCTGGCATCTGGGAGTTTATATTCCCTCTTCTTTACAACTCTCTCTCTCTCTCTCTCGTGCACTTTATTGCTTCCACACTCTGTGCCACAAAATCCAAGAGCAATCACCAATCAATCTTGTACACTCGCCTAGCCCTCTGTCTGCCGCTAACCACCACCTGCTGTCTCCTGTTTTCCTTCACCACACACTTAGTCTCCTCTTCAGTCACATTCAACCTCCTGCTTTTGTATTATATCGCATTAAGGCTCATCAGGCTCATCGCCTCATCCTTCTGTAATCATATCATCCGTACATTCTTCCCTTCCTCTCTACTTCAGCCAAGTCATCTATCACTCTTCTGCCTTGTCTCCTCAACACTTAAGGTCTGCTTTTAGAAAACCCCCCCAGTGATTGCTTGTCACCGCTGATTGTATGACTCTGACACCCCCCTCTTTTCACCTTTCCTGTATCTGTAATTTCACTTTGTCACCATGGAGATCATGTCTGCTTGTGCAAATCATGTCACAGGTTTAGTGGAGGTGAAAAAGGTATGAAACGGGGTGTATTTTCATGACAATTCATGTCACAGTGAAGTGAGCGAAAGAAAAGAGCAATCAAGAACAACCAGGAAGATATCTGAAACAGAACAATTCATAAAATGCACTTGTGAAGTACAGCTACAAGTCCTATCCCAGAGGGGGCTTATTTTGGGAGATAAGTTGCTCTGTGTTTTAGCTGTTTGAAGTTGGAGAATCTTAGAAAAAGAGCCGAATGTGGGACACAAGTTGTTTTACATTATTTGCAATTCAGAACCATTGTTTCTTATTCAATCGATACAGATGAATGGCAATTTCTGTTCTGCCAAGAAAAAATGGCATATGACATATGACAAATGACATATGTAGACACCCAAGTGGCAAAGCCCAGGGGATTAGGAATGAGGACATTGTTATAGAGTGGCAAAATCCACAGAAACAGGAAGTTTAGGTGGACAGATGGGCCGACGAAACACCAGACTTTTACACTCAGTTTCTTGTTTCCTGCCAACAGTCAATGTAAGTTCCTTTCCGCCATGACTATGATCATTCCCCAACCTTGAAGTAGTTCATCATCAACCATGATAGTACCATTAGGGACCTTAAGATTAATAAGATGCTTATTTAATCCAAACAATAATATTTCCTTTTACCATAACCAGGCCATTTTCATGCATAAACATATCCAACCCTCAACAAAAAATGTTTTTTTTGACAAAAACAGATTTTGAAGGCATTTTTTTATTAAACTGGTGTTGCCAATAAGGGTGTTGGATGAAATCATTTCAGGACAGCCATCAAAAACAATGTTGCAGTTTAAAACTTTAATTAAAACTTTAATTGCAGTTTAAATAGGAAGACTTTTTGCCATTTTCATTAATGATTCAGAAGGTATGCATCAAGTATACGGCTGCAAATAAGTTATTTAGATGATCTGTCATTTAATCTCTCAGTTATTTCTTTCATTAATTATAGCACCAATGCTGTCATGTCAAATACTGTTATTTTGATAAATTGACATTTATTTAAAAAAAGAAAACGACCAGTTACAGCTTCTCAAATGAGTATTTGCTATGTTTCTCTATATCATGTCACTGTGAATTAAATATGTTTTGGGGGAAAATTGTTGGCCACACAAAACGAGTCATTTAAAGAAGGCGCCTCGGGTCCTGTGAAGTTACTGAATAATTGAAAAACAATGGAATAAATTCAGAATAAATGATGATGATGATGACTGTTAGTTGCAGCCCATTTTAAAGGTCCCATATTATGCAAAATCCACTTTTTTAAATGTTTTTCAGCATAAATGTGCATCCCTGGTGTGCCTACAGACTGCCAAACTGTTAGAAAAGACCTTTTGTCCTTTCTCTGTCTCTCAGGAAATGTGTGTGTGAAAACGCTCTGTTCAGATTTGGCTCCCCTTGTGATGTCATAAGGATCTGTTGCGCTTGTGACCTCTTCCAGCCCTTAAGTTGGCCGACTATCCTCCTCTCGGTCAAAATCTTCTGAACATCATTGTTTTTTTTCCTCAGTTACGCCAACTCCCAACAACATGAAGATGTCAAAGGCAAGAGCGAAGCATGCAGACTGTTCTGTTCCTCTAAAACAGAGCATTCAGACAGAGGCTAGGATTTAGTCTGCTATGAAAATAATAAATAATAAATATAAAAACAATGTGTTTTTTGAACATTAAACCATGTAAACCTGTTTTGATAGGACCTCTAAATACAAGTGTGAACTTCAAAATGAGTAGACTTTTAATTCATGGGTCTTTTAGTTCAAATGCAGAATTAGACTTAATTGGCCAAAACAAGGAATTTGAAGACATTAACAACTCAAAACTCCACGTTATTCAATTTTCAATTATTTATAATGCAGAAGAGTTATAACCAGAAGAATGTAACTTTTCTTTGGTAAGGACTAAAGGAGTAATTATCACAATAGTTGAATGTTCTGTCAATCAGCTATGAAAGTGTTTCAGCTGTGATTAACTGCAAATTAGCTTTGACACTACCGAGGGTACCTCTGAACATAGATGCACCGTGTGTCTCACCGTACTGGTTTTTCCTCCTCTGTTCGGTTTAATTTCAGCACATTTTTTCCTCCCTTCACCCTCCTCTCCCCCAGCGTCCCTCCTCTAACCCCACTACACCCCTGTGCTCCCTGTGCTCCTCCGTGCCCTCTCTTTAGCTGCTGTGATCCACAGGGTAATGGTGCTTGTCGTCTGGAGTCTGTTCCATCAATATGTGGCCGCTCTGTCTGGACTGGGTGGGTCAGCCTGGGTTTTACACTTCTAGCCGCAACTTGCCCAACCACTCAGCCTCAAGTCCCCCTCCTTTGTCTCTGCTAACTCAACATTTTGTCGCCAGTCAAACATTTTGCTGCTGGTTTTAATCTTGAACTCCTATTTTTCAGCCTAAAGCCTTCATAATGTGCGTGATACACAAACAACCACTGCATGCCGCAGCAAAAAAATGGTGGTAAATGTAGCACAAAAATCCTGTAACAACTTTTGTGTGAACATTCTTAATGCCCTTTCCTTTTATAATGGGAATATCAAAATCCCCTAAGATATCACATCAAACAAAGAATCCTGCGGTATGTCTGCAAACTGCAGAACCCCCAATGAGACCTTTTACTGCCTTGAAGTAATCACCTGCAAGCCACACAGGGAGAGGAATAAAGCATGCCAGGCACAAAGGGAGAACTCATAACCATTAAAGTCAGTACAGTAATTGAATGAAAGGTGGGCTGCTGTTTTAGTGGCTGGGAGGCAGGTATGTGTCCTAACAAGATGACAGGATGCCAGGCTTTTTTTGGTTGTTACAGTAGGTGTTGCATCATTAGATTTTAAGGTCTGATTCGGTGTTTGGATTGGGCGAAGTCAGATGTGAAATGGCTAAAGAGACGTCATACGACGGGTAATTTCACACAGTGATGGATTGACAGAAAGCACGGTTTATGTTCCTCATCACATCCTCTCGCCTGTGTGTGTG
This sequence comes from Pempheris klunzingeri, assembly GCF_042242105.1. Taxonomy (NCBI): domain Eukaryota; kingdom Metazoa; phylum Chordata; class Actinopteri; order Acropomatiformes; family Pempheridae; genus Pempheris; species Pempheris klunzingeri. Next base: position 24,163,284 of record NC_092014.1, on the reverse strand, counting down.
TGTGTGTGTGTGTGTGTGTGTGTGTGTGTGCGCACGCATCTCGAATACCTGGCTGATTGTGTTTCCTGTATTTGACTTTGGGTGTGTGCACTGATGTGGCTCAGTGTGTAGGTGAAGACACTCCACCAGGCATTTCTATCAGCTGGTATATTCTTATCTTTGCAGCCCACAAACACAATTGCACATCAGTATGCAAGAAAGGATCTTTGTGGTGGGAAAGTGGAACGTTTATAAAATAGGGGGCGATTTTTTTGTGCGTGCACAACCACATGTGTTTATGCGCCTTTCTCAGCATGGGCCCAGAGAGCAGGTTGTAAGCCACTGTGGCATATGGTGTGCACCCAGGTGATGAGCCCTTCTCCAGGACAGACCTTTTTTTGTGTGCATATGTGTGTGTGTGTGTGTGTGTGTGTGCACCTCTCTCACTCTGATGGCCATCTGTGCCCTGCTCTTCAAAGCAGCCCTTGCTGCCCAAGCTCCATAGACGAATGAATTATTAAACTGCTTTTGCAGGTGACACCCTAACCATTTGTTACCTCCTCTCTGGTGGGGCAGACACAGACTTGAGGAAACAATCACTCAGAATCTACACCTGCACCCTCCCACCTGATCCCCTATCATCTGTGTGTGTGCCTATCTGCTCCACTTTCCTGTTCCCATACTCATCTTTGACATCCTCTTGTAGCTGTAGCACTCCTTTACCACCATCCATATTTTGCTCATTTGATGCGTCTCCATCCTCATTACTGTGCCTCTCAAATGACTGCATGCTTTTGGTCACATCTCTTTCTCTCTCTCTCTGTCTGTCGCTCTCCCCTGTCCAAAAAAGTCAATCTTTCTCCTAGCTCCAGAGCCTAAGGGACTGCGACCGCTTGAGGAATCCAATAAGGTTGATTAAGTGATGACAGTATAATTACAGCGATGGCACAGGCACAATCAATCTCTTGCTTCCTGAATAGGATAAATGAGTCGACCTGGGTCATCAGCGTATGGGAGATGACTTCACACTGCACATCCTCGGATGGAAGCTGGGTGACTAAGTGAAAGAATCAAATGTGAAGAAAGACACGTGGCCTTTTTTTTTCCAATAACTGTTATTGACACATTCTTGTGTGCAATTACAATGTACAACTTCAAACCTTATCAAGCCACCTTTTTTTTTCTCCCCTTATTTAACTCCATTACCTTGCTGATTTTATCCATTAACAGCGAGAACATCTTAGCACATCAATGTACAATCGCTACTAGTCAGCTGTTTGAAAAAGTAAAGATGTGCTCACGTTTGTCGAAGGCAGACTCAAACACTGAGGATGCCATTAATTGTCCTTAGACCCTTGAAACCATACTACTGCACACACAGTTATTCTACCAAATAACACCCACAACAAGAAAGCACCCAGAAGCCTGTGTGAAAGTTGAGAGAAGTGACAACAGCGCTCCCTGCTTTTCGCGTGAAATGGCAGCATATAATTGTTTAATATACTCGACTGCACAAAAAATGTTGGAGACAAAATGGACGAAAAGCTAATGGTTGTGGTAGACAGCTTCCCAATTCTCAGTAATATGACTTGAACAAGGTGCCGGTACTTGAATAAGAAAAATAAATCATGGACACTTTAAGCTCAGGAAATGAAGGGCCTCTTTGTGTACAGAGGCGATGTGAGAACAAGCATATCAGAGCTGAGAGGCAGTGTAAGGGGAAGCCAATCTACCAGTACTAGCGAGCTTCTCCACTGCCACCGATTTCCAGCTTACTGTGTAAGGTAACCTGATCCAGAACGGATCGCAACCTTTGACCTGGGACATGACAAGTTAGCTGACAAGTCCACCATTTCCACCAGCTCTGCCTATAATCTGATTTTATGCAGCCAGAATCAAGCTAATGAGGCAAAATATCAATACCATGTGTGAACAATAAGGGTTGGCATGATGAGCAATGTATTTTAAACCCATGCAACATGTTTGTTAAAGTGTGCATTTTGTATTTGTGATGGTTTCATGTCATTTTAAATGACGTGCACCATTTTTTTTTTTTTTTTTACAAAAGGTACAACTCAGTGTGTCTGAAGATGTCAAATGGTGTAACCACAAAAGAATGATACAGTTTAGATCTTTCATTCGAGTGTATCTAAGTGTGTAGCAGTAACAATAATTACATCATTCTAATATGTCACATTGAAATAGACTTTTTGAGGCTTATCTCTAAATTTGGATTCTAAATCACAATATTGAGCAGGGCATATCCTGAAAACACCCAGATTATTACATTTTATTCCACATTAAAATCCCCGTATAGTATCATATTTTTGTGAGAAATGCTGGTCACTCCGGTTGACACGAACCGGTTACACCACCTGACTGTGTTGCTTCTAAAGTCAAAGGCCACTGTTTGTTGAAGATCAACATCTGAACAATAATCAACTCGTGTCCTCTATTGCAGTGTCCAACACCGGGAAGAGAGCGTCCGATGTTACACGGGGGGATGTGACCGTACGACGCTGGCTTGCTGAGTCCGTCAGAACCATGTAGCGACCAGCTGATCGGACTGAAGGCGTAACAACTCCAGTAAAAGATGGCAGGTACTGACTCTCTTCCTATGTTTCTACTTTTTAAACTCAAAACACGCGTTTTATACTGTGATTTTTAGATGTTTTTTTTTTGTTTTGGCACAATCCAGCCAGCAGCTGAATTATTGGATTTTTAGGACTTTTAAAGCTGCTGTTCATGTTTCACGGTAGGTGTGACAGGTGTCAATGTCATCCACAATACAGACGTGCATTAAAACACCAAGTTTATGCAGCATAATCTAGTGTAGCCTTATGGAGCTTTTATAATAAGTGACTTGTGGATAAATCACCTCTTTTTCAAAGTGTGTAACATTGAACACTTAAATAGTTCCAGCCAAGTAAGTTCAGCATTATGAATCAGTGATATTTGACAAACAAGAAGGCTTGTAAAAGGTAAACCAGTGCACCAAGTGACATTTCAATTTAAAATCAAATTTGACAGCCATTATCATGGACACCTTTTGCCTTTGTGAGAACATTTCAAACAGAATTTTTCAGTCAAAGTCATTTCATCTTTAGAATTACTATATATGATCTCTGTTTTCATGGGGTCATACCATTTGACATGTAAACCTAAGCATACCTAATCATAACCTAAAAATGTTAAATTATCTCAGTTGCTAACTTTGGCACACGGCAGTTAGGAGCACCAGGGGTCCTAGTACATGATATAATTTCCTGTCAAATGGTTTTCTTTGACATTATTAACAAAATGGCTCCTTGAATGGAGGTTCCACTGCCTTGACACTTCCTGAAGTTGACTTGGCCCATATAATTCCCCAAATGAATTACAATGTTCAGATCAGTGGTGTTCCATTACTTTTATTTACTAGTAAATACCACTAATGTGCTTTTTAAAGCAAGCTTAATTAACCTGCTTTATATGAATCACATGGTAATATCAGGTGTAAATGGGATCATAGCTGCATACAGAGAAAATGGTGGCAAAAAAAAGAGCAGCATGTAGGCAGGTGGCTAAAATTTTTCATCATTTATGTCACTGACATCTGTTCTGAGTTATTTGCTAATCCTGCTTGATGATGACTCTCTGCTCCCCAACACACATCAACATGAGCTTAATGAACAGGTGCAAGTGCTCCAACTTCTGAAATGAAATGCAAGTTACAAGAAAAAAAAAGAATTTTCTAAAGCGGTTTCTTTCTCGGCGAATCCGTTGTGGTCTTTTGTTGATCTTAACAAGACCAGACTGGGGAATCTTTTTCCTCCTGTTTGTTTGTTGCTGTTGCAGTGTGTGTGCTGTCTTGTTTTTCTCGCTCAAGTCTAGAAGCAGGTGGCTTGGCATCTGGTCAACATGCTCATAACCCCCAACAAAGCTCATCTCATCACTTCATCTTTCTGCTCCTATGGTCATCATTAGCAAGTGTTTGCAGATATGTTAATTTTGCTTGTGAATTTCATTGATGGTCCATAATGAAACTTCCACAGATGGAGCTCTGAACCAATCCACTAGCAACAGAGAGAGCGAGCCCAATGTGGTCTCGATTATTTTAGGCTACGAAATCGGCGACATGGCTGGTGTTTCAAAACATATCTTCAATGATCGCATCAATATGGATTTCAGAGCTGAATATATTCAAAACCCAATCATCTACAAGAACAATTAGATTAAATATTAAAAACCCTTTCTGCACTTTAAAGGGGTCAGGTGTGCTGGGTGTTTGACACAGGAGCAGAGGGTGCCTTTCATCTTAAAAGACTTAGGAAAAGAGCCATATTCATGGTCATAACTCATTGAGACTCTCCCACTCCTTTGAAGGGAAATTAACCACAGTTAAAAGGCCTTTGTCAAGCCAGACAATCAAAGAATTAATGTCAGCTTGGTGAATATTTTAATATCTACAAAGAAACTGGATCTGCCATCTGTTTCACTTTACAAGATGGTGAATAATGGCCGTGGAAATCCATATTTCAACAAGAGGATGATTTTGATTCCAACGGCTAATTTTCACAGCCGATAATAAAGCCGAGTGTATCAACAGATTTGGAGAAGTAACTTGGAGAGCGATGGAAAATAAGAATAATAAGACACATTTTGTGATGTCTGGTTGATATCAAAGCGTCAGACATGAAACGTATCGCGCAATTTGCTCCTTATCCCGCCATGGTTCAGCACGCACACACATGCTCAAATGTACACTTGACTCGCTCATTAGATTTCATGTTCACCCCATTCGTCATTGACTCACTATCTCTTACTTTTTCTCCTGTATCTCTCTCTCTCTCTCTCTCTCTCTCTCGCATTGCTCCACCACGCCTTTGAAATGTCTGTCAATATTGACTTTATTTATTTAATTGACATTGCTCGTGCTGACACTGGGACCTTGCATAAACAATGATGCAACGGTTTGGAAACTCCTCGTGATGAACGGAAAAGGGGAGGGGAATAAAAGAGGGGAGCACTCATTCCTCACTCCTACCCTCATCCCTTGTCAGTCCATTGGGAGGAGAAGCTTAAGTACTTTGGAGCTGGAGTGTCTGTCTTTCACACATCAAACGATTTGTTTTATCCGGTTCATATTCTCCCCTTCAGACCCTGCACAGCCTGATATGGCTTTGATGATGAAACGTAGAGGACATCCGTGCATTATATCTGAATTGGCATGCACGAGGAGAGGTGTGTGTGTGTGTGTGTGTGTGTGTGCGTTGTTTGTTGCACTACAACAATGTAATTTCAGACAAGCTTCTGCTCAGACACTGATGCCAACAGGCCACCTCATTCTCACCACCTGTGCTGCCTGAGAACTGGTGTCATCCTTCGCTATGTTTTTTTTTCCCTTAGTCTCCCTTCATTTCCTCTCCCTTTCACAACATTATTAGAAGAAATGCGCTGAAATGAAAAGGGTAATTAAAAGCAGAGAGGATTTTCTAAACGCCTTTAACAAGCTGTTGCAGATCACAAAGTATCAAAAGGAAGTCGGAGATAATTCTTAGGAAGAGATCTTTGTCTGTGAAGTTTGCTCACACAAATACTCCGTGGTGTTTTTGCACAGTATTGGCTGAAAGACGAAAGAAGAAAATACAAACACGCTCGTCAAATTAACAGGGGAGATATTTTTAGAATGCAGGAGAAGTGAGAAGCTGCGAGAACACCCGAGCAAAGGTGAACAAACTGGCAAGATATTTTGTGGTCACACTTTTAAAAACTGGGTTGGTTTTCAAACGTGTTAATGCAGTCTGTTGTGTTGTGTGACACACAGATTAAATTATTGCCCTGCTTTGGAAATAACTTTTGCTGGACCCGTAGGGAGTAAAGCGTGATGATTGGTTCAACAGATGAAAGCTCCAGTTTTTAATTTCTTTGTTCCGATGTATTTCTTCGCTTCTTTTGGTTCATAGCCTCATTTACCTCTCACACCGACACAGTTGCATGTGGTTATGTTTACACGAATTATGGCCCTGTAGACACTGGTAAGTAATTTGAGCTATTCTTCTGAGTAGAGGCATGGGTGTATGACATTAGCTTAGCAAGTTTTGTAAAACTCACACAAAAACAACAGAAGTTTACAAGCTTTTATGACACACTGCAGCATTTGTAAAATGTTTCAACCACCCACAACAGAAGACAATGCTTTTTGTAGTAGGAGTCCTTAATTATGTTCTTAAACCTCCCACTAATGCTGATGTACTTGGCCTATCACACTTTCATCCAGTGCAATTAGCTTATAGTCTATAATGCTGCTCCCCGCTGCCCTGCTTTGACAAGTCACTGCTGGCGTCAGCTGGGACCGAACGACAAGTGACCTGCCTGACAAAATGAGCAGCACCTTGTTAGCTTGTTTGTGACAGCCACTGTGGCTTTAAATGCTTCGTAGCTGGGCCTGTTGTCTCATGTCTGTCCGGCAGGCCGTAACAGGCCTAACTGGTCTGTGATATGATTAGCTATTGTCCAAATATCGATGTCACTATCTCTGGCATCGGGCTTAAAGTTTCTGTCTTTCTATTTGCCCAGTTGTGCAAGTAGGTCAGAGATCCACTTGCCCACAGTCAATTTTCCTTCCCCCCAGTAACATTAACAGATTCATTTCAGCGATTGTAGTGGTGATCCAGAACTGCTGCCAAAATAGGCTTCGGTGGTTCCGCAGCTTCAGAAACACCGACAGAGCTGATGTGGAAACACGGTGGACAGAACCTGCTGAGGCTTGTGGGAGCTGACCAATCAGGGCCAACTGATGCTTTGCGTGTGTGTGTGTGTGTGTGTGGGAAGGGGGGGGCTTAAAGGGAGAGGAACCGCAGCTGCAGCAGCTAGGTACAATATTAAGAGAAAAAAAGAACATTAAACCCTGCAAATCATTTCTCGTGGGACCCTCAAATGAACCTGAAAGTGATTATTCATGCTAAATGAGAAGCTTGCTAGTCTTCCTACAAAAAACCTGTAACATTACATGTTTGAGTTCATTTGTCTTGCTTGACATCCGATGGTAACATTGTGTCCTGTAGCGTAACCATCGCACATGCGCACGTCACAAAGTCAGCGGTGAAATTACAAGCAGCCCTATTTGATATTCAAGTTCATCTGTACAAGGTTGTGTGCTATATACACTTAACATACACTTAAGGTATTGTCCTCGTGTCATCCTAATCACTTCAATTCACACAAACAAGTTTTAGTTTTCCAAATAAACTCAAGCCAGTTTTAACATTTATCATCATTCACGCAGAGAATCGAAACACTGAAAGTAAACAGAAATGAGTGCTTTGACAGATAAGTAGCTCATCTTAGTTGTTCATGTCATGCTCATCGCTATTTTTTACAAGTACCATAGCCTAGATATTCTGTCATTTAGTCCATACTATATATGTATTCATATTATATAGTGCACCTGATATGGCTGGTATCAAAAAGGGTGTTGTTTATTCACTGACGTTGATTGGACTGTGAGGGGCGCTCGCTTCACCTCACCTCACCTCACCTCACCTCACCTCACCTCCCACGTCTGCTGCACTGTACACATGTATGGAAGAAAACAGGGGTAGATATTCATGAGTGACATACACGTGTGCAGTTTCGTTCAGTTTATTACATCAACTTTGGAACAACAACTAAGGTGCTTGGAGTCTGTGAACTGCGGGCAAAACTTCTCAGCCGGAGGTAATACATGCAAATTTCAGGATGCTTTGATGTTTCATTAGTCAGGCCTCGCATATGAGCAGTCAGTCTCTGGTATCTCAATTAAGAGCTTGTGGGGTTTTTTTTCAGCTCAAGGTCAAAAGATATTTGGCCACATGTTTGTCAGTTTTCAGTCTTCTCTGGTTTCAGAACCAAGGGATGCCAGCATATTCAGATATTTCACCTTTCAGCCCCTGCATGTGAGCAGTCAGTTAGTATTAACTCATTTAAGCTTGCATGGTTTATCATGCAAGGTAAGATACTGACACGGTTGCGAAATGTTTACATGCATAAAGACATTTTTGTCTGGGTGAAGCTGAATGGGGACAGGCCTTGTCATCTGTTTCCATTAAGGATGAAATGCCAGTGTTTTGTTTAGGAACAGCCTCTGTTATCTACTAAGCTTCTGATTGGCCATTTCAGTCACAGCACAGTCATACACAAGCATTGATGCTTGCTCATGTGGGGATTCTTGAATCCTTAATTTTGAATTCCTGAACCGTTGGGTCTCTCTCTTAATTAAAGAGTCAGGTCCAGACCTGCTCTTTCTTGAGATAACGCTGTTATGAATTGCCGCTATATAAATAAAGATTGATTGATTGATTGATAACACTGTCATGCCTACAAAGTAATGGCACACATGGAGAAGAGAAGGATGTAATCAAAGCTAGCAGTCTGCAGAATTACAATTCTTTTGATTTACAAAGTGCACACCTATGCATTTGCATTGCTTATGACACACTGGTTTAATTCTATAACCTGTGTGTAAACGTATATAACTTATCTAATGTGTCTATCACACTGTTAGGAGAGTAGAGATGAGTTTGTGTAAGACTTGACAAGTTTTGGATTTGTTTGTTTTTTTTGCTAAGATTCTGGTCTTCTGAATCAGTTAAAAGTTGCATGCAGCTTTAAGAGGCTTCCAGGGTGAAAATCAGAAAGTAGATTATCTGCTGTATTTAAACTTGTTAACTCAATATATGCTGATGCTTGGGGAGGGAGGGGGAGGGAAATCTGATAATAATGCTGAAAACTGTCACTGCAGTTAATACTTGTACTGATAATTCATGCATCCATTTAGTATAATAAGCCGCGCGGTATGGTGTCAGGAAATTTGACACTCTCAACAAAAGTGACTGACTCTTGTGGACCTATACACATGGCCAGTGTTCATTTTAAGTCTAGTGTAGTTGATTTAACACTTAAAGTATTTTAGTACTCAAAATCGGGGCTCCAGAAGACATCATGACTTAGAGTTATGTGTAAAAAGTATAGTGATTAATTGAAGAACTATTTTTAAATCGGTTAAATCGGAGTTGTCAAGGCTGAACTAAGCAGCTGCTGTAGCTTTTAAATGGCCCTGTTTTACCGTTTACTATTTGACTTACTTGACTTGGTTAGTATATTTTCTAACCCTGACAGCCTACTGATGCGCAACAAACAGCAGGAATTCCTCAATAAATCAAACGAGCACAGTTCATTTTTTATGTTCTCCTAGTTGGATTCTTTGTCACAGAGCATGTTAGGAATTGGTGTGACAGCATTGGTTTAGGCCTGCTGCTAAACCTAAGAGCACAATCAATCCAGAGTTCTCCTACGGGAATGGTTTTTAATCCAGCCGGGGAAATGGCGGCCCGTGTCTAGCACTGGAAATACCAGCTCATATGTCTCAAAGCTATCGCTGTATGAGACACTACATCATGACCATGAGTCAGACTCTAACTAAACCTGCATGGCCTGAAGCCACTACATGTGTCACCGTAGCGGGCTGGAAATATCACAGCGCTATACCCTTGCCACCGCTGTGCTTTGGCATGACAAAGAGGCAGTGTTCTGGACGTGCACAAAATCACAAAATGTCTGTAGCTAGTCACATCATGGTATTACACTTCCTCACCCCCCCCACCCCTCCCTCTCAACCACATTCTTCCATCCCTGTTTCTGTCAAAACCACATGATCAAATGCACTCGCTTAGATTTATATAGTTCCATTGTGCCTTGGCGACGTTTCCATTTCACCCCTCCTCCTCTTCCACCTCCGCTCCTGTGCTCTCTATCCCTTCCTCCATTCCTCTGTCACCATGCATCTCTCTCACTATGGGTCATCAGGTGAACATATGCATTTATTTATTATTTTTTTTCTCTACAAGACGCAGAGATATTCAGACTTCTCTGCAGTTTCAGGATGGAAAGCCAGCAATCCCACTGGTTCTCTCCTGGTCATCTTTTTGATTAATTTTACCCTCTGCATCTCAGATTGTGTGATAGATGGTCAAGCTGAACAGCCTCAGCGTCTCCCCTGTCACTTTAAGAGCATAAAAAATAATTTCATTTGTCAGGCTCGGCTTGAAAAACATCTCCAATTTGTCAACGGCCGGGACGTGAGCAAAATGTTCAATTTAGATTAAGATTCCTCGTAGTTAAAATCTATGACAAAATGAGGTAATGTTTTTTTTAAGATCTGTATACCGACAGAATTGGCATGGAGAATGGAAAATGAGATGAAGGGAGTTCATGTTCAGTGAAGGGTATTCTCAATCTGCACTTGCAGTCTGTGAGTGCGAGCCTCTTTTGAAAACTGACACTCTGATCAGTGATATTAAAAGGCATATACTGCACTTTAGTCTCATTTGCAATGGTTAAGTATTCATTTCTTGTTTTTTTCTTTTTGATTTCCTCTAATTTTCCTCTTATTTTGAAATCCCATGTGAATTACACTACAAACAACCTGTGCTTCACAAAATTCTCTTTCATGTTGTCTGCTGAACAACATCAAAAAACGCCCTGAGAACATTTGATCCTCATTAGAAAAGTACAGTTTAGACATTGCACATTGCTTACATTTGTATCCTTTGGGGCCTGCTGACCTCATGTAAACCCAGATATTTAAATTTAGATGAGTGCAGATTCGCTTAGGATGGGCTACAGTTCACATCTCCCATTAGAAACATTTAAGACAGAATGCATCTTGGACGTGTTTCAATAAGGGTTGGGGGGGTTCAGTAGCATTTTATCAAACCCCCCTTCAGTTTAAGATAGAATCTGAATCTTTGTGAATACCCATCAATAGTATACTTTAACATTTGTAAGTAACTGAAGTTAACTCCAGCTGTAGGACCTGTAGTCACCAATTGATGGCTGAGAAGACAGATGCTCTACAATTTTGAGTGGCAGCCTAATTAATGCTCCCAACCAGCGCTGACAAGCTGAAAAAGACATGAACAGAAATAATAATGGAATGTTAATTAAATGTATCAGATGCATGAAACAATAAGCTTAGCCTGCTTACCTTTTTACACCTTATTTTTCCCAAGCTTCCACAGTTGAAGGGCATCATAGTTTCCATAATGGCATCAGAGGTAACGAGTCGATGTCTGACAGATTTGTTTTGATTGCAGTCGATTCAGTGTTTTGAGCTAAAAGTTGATGCCAGTTTAGCAAGTCAGGTGAGAGTGAGGAAATCGAGGGGTTGGATAGAACAACAAAATGCCTGACTTTAACACTGAGAGACCACTGTTTGTTTCACATTTCCTACCTACAATCAATGTCCTTTGATCATGATTTCATGATCTTTCCCTGAATCTAACCTTTCAAACAGTGATTGGTAAGAGTTTTGGAGGGCACGGACAAATGATGTCATCCTGTTGATAGCGGCGTCCGATCAGAAAACACTTCATTTTAGAGGGCACAGACAAATTATTTGTAGTTTTAGTTAGTTTGTTGTTTAGCACTTAACTGGAAGTCCCCACATTACTCTTTCACAGGCTGAAATATTGAACATGAATCTCTTCTGAACCTTCTTGGTGTGGTGGTCGCCACTCTGGTCTTGTTTGAACCACAAAAGCAGTCGGTTGTATAGTGGTATCACACATTGTATACATTTCTTTTCCCCCCACAAACAATCCTTAGCCGAGTACCGATCAGGCGTAGGAGAAACAAACAACAGCAGAAAACTCAACCACTGAAAGTTTAAAACTCGTTTCTCGACATCACGCATTGGAAACATTTCGTCTTTCAGAAATGTGAAGGGAAATGGGACCCGGACAAGCGACACGCTGTATGCAGGTTGTGTCTAACTGAACAACAATATTTTGGGAACACAGCAAACATGAGAAATCATATTTCACATTTCCACCTAGAGTGGGTGGAGGAAAACCAGCTGTTTGTGCAGGCACACTTTTTTGTGTGTTGGCAAATGTAACCCTCTGAGAGATACATCTACTTTGTTGCTGCTATTGTTGTATTAGATTTACTTCCATTCTCTTTTATTGTCTGCTTATTTTAATTAAGGAATATTGGAAATATGCTGTGTTTTAAAAGTAGCAAGTGGTCACAGAGTGAGAGACAATAAATCATACATGGAAATCAAATTGTGGTGCAAGATGCATCAATAATTGTTTCCTAAGAGTGTTGTAGCCCTCTGAATCAAACTGTGTAATGATGTGCCTTTGGAATCCCTCCCCAGTACAGATGCTGACTCGCAGTAAGTACTAACCGTAAACACTGGCGGTTAGTGCTGGCTAAACATGAGAAATCTGCTACCTTAACGTTTTTCTTGCGGTTTGCTAATAAAAAGGCCAAGAAGTTGGGGAAAAAGGAGTCAATAAGGGTATTTAGCCAATCCAGAAATCAGATTAAAGGTGGAATGTGTGTCACAACCCAACCGTGTTGCAGAGGGTGGGGCAGCTATTGAGATGTCCATGCAAGGGGAACCTCGTCCCATGATTGGTTCAAGGGCATGACCTTTTAAAACTAGTTCAAATTGCTTAGCATAAGCAAATCTACTCCAGAAAGTGATGGATGAACCACACTACACACGTGCTGTTGGTTAAGTATGAATAGGGCTCAAAACTGTCTCTCATTCACTTAGTCACTCACACACTCACTCTCTCTCACACTCTCACACACACACACACTATCAATAGCCACCTGAACAGCTGCTTAGAAATTGTGGTCGGATGCATTAATCAACCTTTGATTCTCAGGGGCTCACCACAGCAGCATTGGTGAAAGCAGAAGTAAATTGCCTCCATTATAAAACGATAGTGACAACTAGCTTTGTGCTCCCACACACGGATTTCAGCACAGTAATTATCCATGCAATTTACACATAAACATGGAACACAATAATGATTTGTACCCAAATCCTGAATAAAAGATGGATTCTAAACTGTGGAAAAACCTTTTAAGGAGTTAGCTGGAATTCCTTTTTTTCCTCTCCTGTACAAGAACACCATCATCAAAGTAATGCTGTGATTGAGGGCCAAATGACAACACAGTCTGTGACTTGAAGTGCAGTTGCATTTAAGTGTTTCTGCTTTAGTGAAAAGATCTCATACTTTGGCTGATGCAATTTCTTTTCATTTACAGGGGACTTTTGAACAGGATGCCCAGAAGCAATAAAAATACTGTCACTGAAAAACAAAATTGAAATAACATTTTAGGGACTCAATGCCAAATGAAAGATCTCCAAAGTTGGCCGCATGGAATTTAAACACTTGCGATTTTTCTCCTTTCTGCAGTCTAAAAAAGCTGTGTGACACCAATCATTGATTCTAGCTTAATGTGCAAAGAAGGCAGAAGCTGTTTGAATGTTGATCAAACACAACTGTACTGTATGACTTGCGAGGCTGAAAAGAAATATATTTCCACCAGCCTCAATCGTTGCCAAGAAAGGGGCTCCTCTCATTACTGCTCTCTGTGATGGGTGTGAGTTTCCCCTCCATGGCAGTGAGCTGCCATCTGAAGCTGTCATAGCCCAAAAGATATGGGACAAAACTTACTCTTTAATCAGCAACCATCACATCCCCTTTAATCAACTCAACTGTCCACACCATGTCACTCTCTTTTGCGGTCTATACACCATGTACACTTGAGGCTTACCTCTTCCACTATGTATCAAAACTCTTCCTCATTAGAAATAATGTCCTGGATTCTGAACAGAGTGGGGGATTTTAAAATCAGACAGAATTCAAAAGAGGCTTTGGACTTTGATGAGTTGATGTAAATTTGAAAGAGGGTACACAATGCCGATGCTTGGACAACCTCGTGATGTGACCTCCTCAATGTTGCAATGAAATAATACTCAAGGGTTTTACCACCATTCTGGTTGTAAGCTAATCAGCTTGATAGAATGAACTGCAGGAAAATAGCAGCCAAATTACTTTCTATGAATAGCACTGAGGTACATTTTGTCCCTTGAAAATGTCATTGAAAATCTTATTCACCATGGTAACACCCCGCGGTGCATTAGGATCTGTTTGTGTGTTAAAAGAAAAAAAAAAAACTGTACTTTTCCATTAGCGTTACGGACAGTTGAAGTTTTCCTCTCTCTTTTTTTTTGGTTTTTTCATTTTCGGGTATTGGGAAGCCACATGGTCACAATAAACAATCTTCCACAAGATGGTTTTCTTGACCACCATCTAATATTGCTCTCCATTGGCCTTGTGTTCAGCGACGGGAAGACACATGAGTTAGTCTGGATGTCTCATGTCAAATTCAGCTATTTGTGGACACCCGCAGCTGCTGGAGATGATTAAATCTCACCGGTTGCTGACCTCTTGCCAAAGATCAGGCTAAATCTCCATAACCACAGCAAGACCCTAATCTGCACTCCCACCTTCAAAAAGACTCTCTCCATTCCTACAAGCATTTAAATGATAATTAATACTTAAGCCGCCAATTGTAACGGTAACCCACAAAGAGGAGAACCTGCTCTGTGCCCGACTATTTTACTCTGAAGACGAAATAACAGTCCACCCTAAGGCTGACAGACAGGCTACTTTCTGGCCCCATGAATAACAACTAGCCATGGAAAACGCTGTGGCCCCACTCAAGTAGGTGTCAGGAAGTCAAGTGGGTTTTGTGTTATCTCTTCGTACTTTCAGCTGCCTATTAGCATAGCTATTCAGACGGCACGGCCCATGGCCCACAAAGGGAATAGAATGGGGAAGCCAATCTCTCTTTCTCCCTCCCTTACTTCCCTCTTTATGTCTTTCACTCTTGAGTATTTCTCTCTTCTCGCTCCCTCACTCCTAACTAATCCGCTAAGTCCCACGGGGGGCTAGAAGTCATTGAGTTCTGAAGTGGCGTTTTGTCTTTTAGTTTTGTGTTGGGAAGTGGGAAGTCCACCTGCTCCAAAGAATTTCACAAAATGAAGCGCGGTGGTGCGTGTGTGGTTGAACGGTCGTGTGCATGTGTCTCAGAGTTGCTGGGAAAGTTGAGGCTGTGAAATATGTATGGGAAATAGGCAGACTTATTTTCAAGGGTAACTTGTAATTTCTATGAGGATGAAAGCAGAAAAGCCAGTTATGTGTCCTTAAATTGAAAACGCCACATGTTTATGCTGGCCCTGAACTTGTGTAATTTCTTTATCTCAAAGAATAATAGTCATGTGTCGTTTATGATGGGTCGGAAGCAGACAGAAGGAAAAGGAATTACTTTTTGATGAGAGACGAGTGAAGTTTCTTTGAGCAGACAGATTACATTATTATAGAGGGATCTGTACATTTTTATTCCATTTATGAATAGGCAATTATACTCTCCTTTTATATAGCAGGTGGCCTCTTCAGGAGCTTTGTAATAATAGTCTAAAAAGCATTGTTTCTTCAGGCACTAACTCCAGTGATATACAAACAAGCACTTTGTGTTAAGCCTTTTCTTCCGCTTTTATATTGTTTATTTTGATTATACTTAAATCAAGTAGGTGTTCCGTTTTTATAGCGTTTTCAGAAGTAGAAGCCAAGAGTGTACTGTAGTTATAAAACTTACCACGAGAGAAACTAGAGATGTAATTTTGAGGTAATTTCTGATTGTTTAATCATTAAAAAAGCCAACTTAACAGTTACGTGTTTTTTGAAATACTATATAAGCCAGTTCTAGGTTTTATCTATTATTAAAATAGCTGCTTTCCTGTCAATTGACTAATCACACAAGTTGTCCCCAAGTACTGGCATATCATCTTTGTCATCCCAGAGAATCTTTGTTGGTGTCGCCAACATTTACCAGTCAATCAAACTCAATCAGGAGAGTTTTCTTTTGCCGAAGCCACAGCACAACATGTGGGGCTCTTAAGTTCATTTTCAAAATAATCCCAACAGCCACCAAGTGGCATCTCTGTGAGCTCGGCGGAGCCCATTATATTCCCTATGGAGTCCACACTTACAGGACACAGTAGTCAAATTCAGTGACACAGCAATGAACTGAAGTGATAAAGAACTGATAAAGTGAGGAATGAGGCGAGGAGTATATTGCTCTTACTGTTCGTGTATTTGTAAAATTTGACAAGTTAATTATCTCTACAGGTAAGATGTGTTTCAGAATGTATATCTGCGGATATCAGCCAATCATGCAATATACTGCATTTGTATTGAAATGTATCAAAAGCGGTGCTGATGTGCCCATTAATGTTATTATATTATATTATATTATTAATATAGGCTTTTTAAACTCTTTGCCTCTGCTCTTCTTCTGTGAGTGCGTGTATGTATGCATGTAAAGTACCAGTCAGAAGTTTGGACACACCTTCTCATTCAGTGGTTTATCGCTATTTTTTAAAATTATTTTCTACTTTGTAGATTAATATTGAAGTGGAACCAGAAATTTCAAATCATTAGACCAAAGTAGAGATTTCCTCTGGTCTAATGTCCTTTCCTTTTTTTTCTTGGCCCAAGCAATTCTCTTCCTCTTGTTGTTCTTCCGCTGTAGTGGCTTCTTTGCAGCAATTCAACCATGAAGGCCTGATTGATGCAGTCTCCTCTGCACAGCTGATGCTGAGATGTGTCTGCTGCTTGAACTCTGTGAAGCTTTTAAGTGGACTGTAATCAGAGGTGGTTTCTGAGGCTGGTAAACCTGATGAACTGATCCTCTGCAGCAACTCTTGGTCCTTCTTTCTCTGGACAGTCCTCACGAGAGCCAGTTTCATCATAGTGTTTGTTGGTTTTCGCAACTGTTCTTGTGGATACATTCAACGTTTTTGAAATTTTCCAGATTGACTGACCTTCATGTCCGTAAGTAACGATGGACTGTTGTTTCTCTTTACTTAATTAAGTGATTCTTGCCTTAATATGGATTAGAACAGTAGTTGAGTAGAGCTATTCACTGTATAGAACTGTGTACCAACCCTACCTCTGCACATTACAGCTGATGGTCTCAAACACGTTAAAAAGGCAAGAAATTCCACAAATTAACTCTCGACAAAGCTCACGTGTTACTTGAAAACCATTCCAGTTTTCCTTCATAGTTTTGAATTCAATGTTAATCTACAATGTGGAAAATAATACAATGAAGAAAAACCATTGAATGAGAAGGTGTGTCGAAACTTTAGACTGGTATTGTACGCAAGTATGTAAAAACTGAACTTCAGTCCTTATGTATTCAATGTAAAAAGTGAAGCGCTTATTCAATGATATATTGACTGCTTAAACAAATACTGAATTAGGTTTGGGGACTTTTGTGTAGAGTCCCTTAGCCAGTGTCTTGCAGCATTGGAAGATTTGAATAATTAATGAGGGTATCCACATGGTGCCAGTGGTGTGTAATACACACAGTTTTGAAGAGGTCAGGGTGAGCGCCTCTGCCAACAACATGGACTGAGATGATAGAAAGTGAACAGGATCACCACAAACATGGAGAGTTCCTCTGCCTTTGCAATCTCTGTGTATCACTGCATTTTATTTCTTACATTTAGTTCTAACATTCATGTATTTCCTGACGCGGTTGTGCACCCGAGACCCAAGGTTTCGCTTGCTCTGCCCAGCAGCAGCCCTCAGCCCATTTAAATATGGGTCAGGTCGGGTCCTGATTTGATTAACAGATCAGCTTCGGTAATGGGTCAGTTCAGGTACTGCAGGACTGCAGTCAGGAGATAAAGAAAGCGTCCTATTTTCCACAGAAATGTTGTATTTGCTCGGGCATATGGGACAGATGTCTTACAGACGATGATCTCTGACGAGTGACGATGTTCAGGGCAATAGCCAATAGCTGTGCCTGCTAATGTCAAGACGATATTTGCCTTATTTTCCCATTAATGTCGACAGTGCCTCTGCTGTGTTGAGTACATTTCCCTGCATGTATTCTAATGTAGGCCTACTTTTGGTGTTCTTACAGTTGTAATTTAAAACTAGCCTAGCTTTTCCACTCCGTTGGGCTTCTATTATTTTATTCTGTCTTTGGTGATTATTCAGTTCTCACATCAGCCTATTTATTAAAGTAACATTCGGTGATGATGCTGTTTGCTCACTAGACGTGTGTGTGTGTGTGTGTGTTTGTGTGGATGTGATGTGATGTCAACACAAGACATTTCAATTACAAAGTGCTTTACGGAACGAAATAAAATGGTTCACACAGTTAAGATAAAAACAACCAAAATATATAAAAGCATGGAACATAAGACCTGGGTGGCTGTGGCTCAGAGGTAGAGCGACATCTAGAGCGTCATCCATCAATGGGAACACTGGTTGAGTCGAAGTGTCCTTGGGCAAGACACTGAGCCCCAAATTGCTCTCAAAGCAAAGCTTTGATGCATGAGTTCGTGTGAATGATTAGTTTCTTCCTGATAGCAGGGTTGGCAGCCTCCCATTAGTGCATGAATGGGTGAATGTGAAGGTAGTGTTCAAGCTTTTTGAGAGGTTGAAAAGACTAGGAATAGAGAGCCGAGCTCGCGGGGTAGCTTAACCCACGTCCACCGCCTCCTTGGCAATCTTATCTGATATTTGAAATCTCTCAGGGGGATGATAGGATGACTATGAAGAAGATTTCCCAACCTTATCAACTACTTGGTATATTCGCATGGCACAGGACTCCCTGATTGGATATTTTACACACTGCTCACAAACAGCTTTCTCTCTCTCTTCTGCATGTCAGAAAAACAAAAATCATTAAAAACCTTTAAATTATGGTCAGTCATTAATTCTGACTGATGTTTAATGTTGCACTCTTGAGCAGCTGCAGCAAAGCGACTAACGCTTCATGTAATTGATTTGATTGTGTCAGAAAAGACATGCATCTGGTTTGGAATGACTGATAATGTCAGTGCTCCATAGTTTTTTTGTTTTTTTTTTCTATCATGGCTCACGGGCTGCTTTGTTTGGACCTACATAATACGTTGTGTATTTAATCTCAGGCCGGCAATTTTCAGCCTGTTTTGATGGTCTGCCTAGTGTTGGCTACTGGAGTGGAAAATAATTCATCACATAAAACAGACAAATTATCTAATTCCCCTACATTTATTCCTCTTCACTGTGAGTCTGCACCCCTGTAACACTGTCAGTGCTAAATTGGTGGAGTACTCTTTTAAACAGATTGAGACACTGCCAAATGACCCAATGCCACACTAACACCACAACGTTTGTTTGTGACAGTGTTCATTGCACATCGCTGATCTTCTCTGTCTGCTGTTAATATTCTTAATCTAATGACTATTAATAGCGATTAGCTGATAATTAACTAACCTTAGTGCACCTGCACATCACGCTGTGTGCAGGAAAGCAACACTCGCAACGACGCTCAGTCATTTTATTTTGGGGGATATTGATTGAGCCTCTTGCCACAGTAAATGTCCATCTCATCATTAGCTACACTACTATTCCTCCCCGGCCTTGGCCAGTCGACTGACCTCGCCAGCAGCCGTCTGCCAACTTCCCGTACAATGTGTTTCACTGTTGCTATATCATATTGATCCCCTCCCCTCACTTCTCTCGCTGCCTCTGATGGCTTCTCAATAAGTGCATAGATCTTTGATTGATTTTACAATTGGATGTCTCCGTACAGTCATTATGAGAGAATTTGCAGGGGCCATAATAGAATCTGATGGCTGTGAGTGTTCACAAATCACTTTCCCATTGAACCAAGGCCGGATTCAGGAGACTTCAGTCGAGATCTTGTACCACAAAGTACCACTCTAACCGCATACTGTTATTTTTGCACCAATATAGATATATATAGAGTTTTTACCGTTAAGATGCTTAGTTTTTGTATCTCTTGAATCTCTAATGTCAGAAAAAAAAATTCCAAGATGGCGCCAGGTGTCTGTGGAAGGCTGTCATCAGTTTCAGTCTGTGTTGTTTTTAAACTTCACAGGTTTTAGACTTGATTAAAACAGCCTTGATCATCATATAAATTGTGCCTCCTGTCCTAGAGGTTCTGTAGGAAGACAGTTTTCAGAGAATGCTGAGGTTAAACCTTTTTAGATATGGCAGTGACGGATCAGAAGGTTTCTTTAGCCCAGCTTCTAAGGCAAGTAGAGCCAGAGGCAAGCAGCAAGCTAATGCTGGGAGTCTCATGTGTTTGTCTGCCTGCAGCTTTTGGAAGACATTCTCCACTGTCATGGCCCAAACAACTCACAGGTGAAATATTTGTTTGATGCCAACCCACGTAGTTACTGCCCTAGCTGTGGGCGGCGAGAGCTAATGCTAAAGCAGTTGATTATAACCTACTGTAGTCTTTTTTTCCCCTCCATGCTCTGGTGTTACTTCGTTCAAAAACTACAGTCTCACCTTTTGCGAGCCCTGAGGAGTTGAACCAAGACCAACTCTTGTCTTGAAGAGAGGACCACCTGCTCTTTCATTCGCATCATTTGAGTTCACCAGTGTGGTAGGTAGGCAGATCTTAACACCTGACTTTTTGAGAAACCTAAGAATACTCTGGACCCGAACTGACTTGACACTATCCTATATGACTGAAGCTAGCTGAGCTGACTACAATAAAGGAACAAAGTGGAACTAGGACTCGTCTTTTCCTTTCTAAGTGAAATGTGTTTAGGGATCAGTTTCATGGGATTTATGTGACACGTTCAAACTGTGATGCATTATTATAATGTGTTCTTGTTGTATTTATTGCACTAAAAACGGCATCCACTGGTTAATTAACCTTAGAATGCCAGTTTAGAGTTTTTTTTATTTTCATTTCTGAAACATTTTCAATATATCTTCAGTTTTATTGCACCCTCTGGCTCCGGTTGCTTATTGAGTGTGTCGTCCCTCTCTTAACCCCTCCTTCAGACCGAGACACTGGCCCCGTACATATTCAAGTACTCTTAACCTCAATCGGGTTACACATTAAACAAAATGTCCTTTCTTAACCTTGCACCTTTATCTACACACTCACATATTACAACCTGTTTTCAGCTTTATGACGATGTGTTTTTAAGATAATCCAGTGGCTTTTACAAATATATTTGAAATATTATTTCTATTAACATCATAACTAAACATAACTCAACTTGATATTATTGAATATCAATGGGTGATTTTTCATTTTCTTAAACTGTGGTGATGTCTTTTAGGATTTCAGGATTGTGTTTGTTTAGATTGTGTGTTGAATATCTTGTGCATATTTTTGTATTTCTTTGTTAGCATCTTGACACCATGTTGGAAATAAGTGTTTTCACTTTATTTTTTTTATATCTGATGACCAATTTGTTTTATTTATAGATTAATAAAAGCAAAATTACACTCCAGCTGCACCCTCTCCCCCCTTCCCTGCCTGTCTATTCTCGTGGCCTCCCATACCTACTTCTAAATCCTCTATTCCGCACCATTCCTGCTCCCTCCCTCTGTCCCTCGCTAGCCGATGGCATGACCTTTTTAGCGGCTGCTTAAACAGATTAGCTGTTATTAAGAGCTATGCACCACTGATGACTCTTTCATGAGGTAGGCGCCTGGTCCCGGGGGGGGAAGGAGATTGAAGGGGAAAAGGAGGGGAGAGGTTGGATGCAGAGAGGAGGGGGAGAGGAGGGGGAACTACAGGCGAACAGGTCAGCATATAGGTTAGGCTGGTTCTGGGAGAAGGGGAAGGAGAAATAACGGAGAAAAGGCACTGGGTACTGCATGTAATGGAGTTATTGGGAGAGAGGTACATGGAGGGGACTCTTAACCAGAGATAAGTGACACGCAGAGAAATGGGAAGAAACTAAGAAATGGAGGTCAAACTAAATAGATAAGTAGATGAGAAGGGTCATGTGTCAGTGTAACTGATAGTCGAGATTTTATGGCAGTAGCATAGAATGGGAGAATGGGTGAGGAAGGGACAAATAAGAATACTGACACTGACTGGACATAGAAGAAACAGCATGAGGAAATTCTGTGATTATTATCTCTAGAAGTATCATTGTTTCATCATACCGAAGCTCCTCACACACATACACAATAATGTGTAAATGCTCCGCCAATTTCATATGTCTGCATCCGGTTTGTAAGGAACCCTAATGAGGATTGGGTGATGATGACACATACTGAGAGAGGACAGATGCTTGTCAAACAGCAGCAGATTTGCTGTAGTGTTATCAAGGTAGCCATGCCTGTAATATCTCCAACCATTGTGGGCAATGTTGCAGTGAGCAAGACTGATGGGTGGCAGTATTCGATTTACTGGCTTTTTGTATTCGTCTCATTGAAGCAACCTTGATTAATCGGGTATTAAATTCTCCAGATTTCTGTAAACCTGCTTATTGTAGACGATTACATTTCTGCATAATTTTCTACACAGCTCCAGTGTGTGTACAGCCAACCCTGCCGCCTAGTTCATATTCTAGTAATTTGTTTTTTTACAGCTTTTTTAAAGGGGCGAAGAGCTATGTTTATGAAATTTATGACACCAGAGACAAGGTTAGCATCCTGAGATCTGCATGTGGTTAAGTTTAGGCAACAAGAGCACTTTGGTTAAATGAAGGTTGAATGACGGTGGTTTCACTTAAATCTTAATACAAGCACACACGTTGTTCTTTGTTCTTCAAGTCACTGTTGTCCATTTGATTATTAAAACTTAAATTACAAAACATTAAAACTGAACCAAGTGCTGTTTGTGCCTAAATACAGCCAACATCATGCTTTTAGTTGCTACTATAGTATGCTTTATTGCAAGAAGGGATAGTGTAAGGAAAACAAATGACATATGTTAGCAGTAAATGTAGATATTTAGATTAACTATTAACATTTTGTGAGTTTGCTGACACATTAATTGACAATGTTTCTTCTTTATTTAAACAGAAAACATAATTCATGTGTTATTTCTTCTGACATTTGTGCAAACCAATCACAAGAGATGAGGAAATTATTCTTTGATTGCTGCATCTACATAATGGATATTGTTTTGCAGCCCGTTTGTCTCCTGAAGAGAGACTTTTGCGATGTACATGAGCTAAATTACTTTTGTAAAAATAGCTGGAAATTGGTCCTGGCCTACATAAGGGGAACTGCTCACCATGCTGAGAACAAGATCATCTTTTAGCGGCACATTTTAATAACACTTTCCCACTATGGTACATTACATCTAAGTGCCTTGTGTCTATACTATCCCTTGTCAGATGTCAAATTGCACCTCAATCCATAATGGGTCTGTCATGTTTTAATGTATTGCAGAACAATTCCATTATGTAGATCTGTGGATGAAAATCAGAAAGCAAACAGACATTGATAAATGCATTTACTGAGTACATATTTGATCGGTTAGCTTAATACAGTAAAAGCAAAAATATTCTTCACACAATGAAAAAGGAAGTTCTAAAAGTGAAATGTCCCCGAGAGGATCAGCAAATAATTAACACCAATTTTTCTTCTTTTTTTTCCAATACTCTCATTTCCCTTCCCATGATAGGCCAGCTGCTACGTGCAAACATCAAACATTCTCATTTCTCAACTCATTTGAACTCCTACCACGAACACACACAAAACACTTACACTCTATTCTCCTTATAAATTGTCCTTAAAAGAACTGTTCCATTCAATTTGCAGCTTTTATCGATCCTGAAAAGTAATTAGTGAGAGTTATTATAAACAGAAAATGATCTGTGTTAGTTGTTGGATGCTGCTCACTGTTATCCGGAGGCTCATGCATACAGGGTCACATTAAAGACTTAAAATTTCATTCCTTGCTGCTGGAAACGGATTGTAATAACTATAGAAATGGTTCCTCGTAGTTCCTCAATTTGTTTTTCCCCTTTCCTCTTTTTCTCCTGACCCAGCATCATTCATAATTCTGATGCAACAAAAATGGAAAAAGAAGAACTCAAGGTCACATTTCATCAATTGCTGTTTTTTTGCCAAAGCATATTTCTTCCTTAAAACACCTTGACATTTCTGTTATAGAGCATTTTTCCCCTCTCCTGGTGAAATATGCTAGTCAATCCTGTGTGTGTAGGTGTCTGTGTGTGCAGGCAATAGATATAAAGTGAGTGTGTGTGTGTGTGTATTAGCTTCTGTGCACCTGCCTGATACCTTTTTTTTGTGAGTGTGATGTACAATCTAGTAAATTGAAGCAGTGTGGGGATTGGGCTATCAATGGGATCAATAGATTGATATACAGTGTTGGCTATGAGTCCTGTCAGGAGGTGTATGTCAGTGTGTTATGGACTGCATTTATAGTATTGTCATCTCCATCCTATATATCTCTTCCCACTGGATGCAATTAACATTTGCTGACATTCTAATGAACAGTTTTGTATAATCCTCTGTGATTTCATAATCAGTGAGGCTTACAGAAAACAATAATAAGATTTCCCAACTGTTGCGGAGTCTCTCAACTGACTAAAGCCCCGAAAATGTCAGGTATATGATTTGACAATTTACCGGTAAACACTGTAATTATCTCCAAAGATATGAAGGAAAAACTTGTCACTTATCTCCACATTTTCTCCTGTCACAAACATCACCGTGTCACGTTCCGAGGTGGGTACATGTCAAAATTGTGATTTTGTGAAAAAACAAAAATTAAAAAAAAGTAGCATTCAAAAAAAAAAAAAAGAAAAAAGACCTTTATAAAGAAAGTGCTCTAACTTGTAAAAGTGATGCTTTTAATTATCTCAGTGCGGAGGGCCTGGGCACAGATTAGAATCAGTCTGTAACCATGGGCGACAGCAAATCAGAAAGAAGCACTGGTCATTGATGTGACAGGCCCCCTGCCAGAGGGGGCAGTGCGGCCAGATTTACCCCCTCACTCTGACAACTGTAAAAGGTATCACACATATTGTTATAATGAGGACCAGACTAGCAGTCCTCTGTGTCCTTCACTCTGCACTGGGAGAGGAGAGAGGAACGAATGCACATAAGGAGCGGGGGGAATGCTTGGGTCCTGTATGGGGGGAGTAAATAGAGGCTGAATGGGAAATATGATCCTAAATAAAGGAACTGAAAAATGCAATAAACACTTATGACAGGAAAAGTGAGAGTTCACTGGCAACAGGGGGGGTAACAGCTTTCCCGGCACACTCATACGCTATTACATGGGAATTAGTGGACTGTAGAGGAACTTTTTAGGCAGAGCCAATCTAGCTGTTTCAGTCCGTTTCCAGTCTTTGTGCTAAGCTAAGCTGTAGCCTTGTGACGGATACGAGAGTGATAGGCGCACTTATTTACTGTGTTGCTGAGAGTGAGAAGATCGGTGCTACTCTGACATCTTATCGCCTTTTTAAACAAAAAGTCTTAAAAGTCTTTATGGTAGCTAAGCTAACCAGCTACTGGCTGTAGCATCACCAACTGCACAGACATGAGAGTGTTATCAAGCTACTCATCTGACTCTTGGAAAGAAAGGACTACTCCTATTTCTTTAAATAAGTGAGACTTTCCATCAATCTGAAGCGCGCAGTTAATGTCAGGATTTGGTTGAGTTGCACGCATAAACACAAGCAGATGAGTGTTAACAAGTTCTACTATTAAGCTCTAATGTAATACGCTGTTTTGAATATCAATAAGCAATTTAGTATGCATTTGTGTCTCCACAGCCTAAATTGGCACAAGAAGAGAATCAGCAGGAACACAAGCCTAAAACAAAACATCAACAAATGAGCACCACAGCGAAATCCCTGTAAAATTAATGAATGCATTTGGAAATGCATGTCCAGTGCAGGCTGCTCAGCAGTCACAGCAAACATTTCAGTCAAGGTGGAATTCACCAGTGACACCCTGTAGCTACCAAACAGCACACAACCAGTTTTAGATATTGATGTCAATAGCTGGCAATCTCACAGGCATGATAATGAGCCAAGGACAAAAAGCCAGTTTTCACTGAAGTAATGTTGCAAGCGAACCTGGCAGGCATTGTGCAAATACTGTAAATACACTGTCATTTTAAAATTTGGGAAAAACAAACAAAAACATTGCTCGCTGGCCAACGTCCAATTTTTCTGAGCACCTGTTGTTGAAATGAAATCTTCTTCTTTTCCATGCCATTGTCTCGACTTCTAAACACTTCACATTTTCATCTGAAATAAAATGCACTGGTATAATAGTGCTTTGTATTGACTCCAACCCAATTTACTCTGAAAGGGTTCAGACTAAAGCTCTGATTTGCTACCAAGCACAAGGGAACTGTGTGTGTGTTTGTGTTTGTGTTTGTAAAGGTGTGTCGTCAAGCAGTGATAATTGTAATTCACTATTATTCCCACTTTATGTCACCTCAGAGTATTCTGTATGCTGAAGCATGCAATGCTAAGGCAAAATCAAGTAGGCGTCAGTGTGTGCTGGCGTCATCTAAAGTATTCTGAAATCAAATTGGACAGCAGACAGCTAACAATAGCATTTTCAAACTATTTGGTTTTTATTTTGCATTAAGGGGCTCTAAAATTTGAGCCCCCCCTGCTTTCCAAACAGACTTTTTCCACAGCTCCAGTCCCATTCAAACACATTGTTTGGGCCTAGCACAACATAAAGACAGATAAGTAGCTTTTGATGCTCATCCATCACTTCTTCCCCATACTCTTTTTTTTTTTTTTTTTTTTTCTCAGGAAATTTAGTTTACATCATCAGTAGCTGTACTTTAGTCTCAAATCTTAAATCTCACTGATGTATTCTCTGAAGCACTGATACCAAAGGAGCTGGTACTGGCATCAAAAACCATTGCATAATGAGTGATGACAAACCATAAGCATATAGGGATGTCACAAAACCTAATTACTTGCATTTGTTTCTTTGTGTGTTAACATCAATTGATTAATTATAAAGGTGCAAAAAGGATGAACTGTACAGAAATGTGTTTAATAGGCTTAAATAGTGAAGACCACCATAGTAAATGTTCTGTACTTGTACAGCGGCTATCTAATCATTTCGACCACTCCAAGCACTTTTACTCAAGATCTGTCTAGATCTTCCAATTGACGGCTGACCCGCTCTATGTTTGAGCCACAGCCGCATTGTGACGCTTTACATTTCCACCACTTATGAAGCAGTTTTTATTTCTTAGCGCTACATGTCTATTTATTGCCCATGTGTACTTCTGAGACAGAACGCAGGTCAATTGGAGCGCTGTACTGTAAAAGCAATTTTATATGTTTGATGCCACGCAATAAACCATCTGAGAAGCTCACACACTCTCAGTCTCAAGGCAGATAATCAAACCACAAGGTCAAGCGGCTGCTTTCATACTTGACACCCATACGTGTTTGTCAATGGCCCTTCATTTGTACACAGACGAAAAACAGAGATTTGCCGTTAACTGCTGCTTTTCAGGTCACGCAGTTCACTTGATAGGTTAAGCTAACACTTCTCCGTCCTCTCTTGCCTCATTATTGCCTCATCCTCCCTTGCCATTCTGGTTTTGTTCTATGTTTAAAACATCACCCTCTCCTCGTCTGCTCATCTCGGTCTCATCTCTCTCAGCTTTCACAGTGGGCTCGTTTTGCTCTCGCAGTAGCGGGTTAGACTTTGATGTGGGCCGACAATGTGACTTGTGCCTCTTGCTAAATGTAATCATATTAGCTAGTTAACCATGTCACCACCGTGTGACCCACTGACAAAAAAAACCAAGCTCCTTCTGCTCTCGCTCCCTCGCGCTCGCTCACTCTCATTTTGTCTGTGATAATCTAACCTTGGGACTGAGGGGAAGCAGAGAGCTCTGGGGAGATGCAGCTCACATGTGTGAGTCTAACTTTGTGTACTTTCAAGAGACAGAAGCCAGAATAATTAAAAGTGATATTGCAAATGCTGTGTTTCTTTTAAATGTTATACCAGGTGTTCATCACTTAATGCTATTACAAAGATGATTGCTTTTTCTCCTTAAATGCCTCCTTTAAAGTTAAACAGTCGCTGTGCTCTGTACATTATATTCCCAGTAGTATTTGTTTTTATAGCTTCTCTTGTAGACGAAGCGTGAGTTATATCTTATTTCTTCAATAGAAGTGATTATATATGGACATATGTGGCAGGGGCCTGGGTTTCTACAGATGCTACTGAGCACTCTGGCACAGATCGCCTCCTCCTTAAGAGTCCACAAGGGAGAGAAAAAGACCTGTGTCAAAAGTTGACATTGATGTGTGTGTGTGTGTGTGGTGTGTGTGTGTGTGTGCGAGTCTGCGTGTATATGTCAAAGTGGATGTAGGAGAAAGGATGAGATAGCTCGTGATTACAGCTGATAGGTTTATTTGAGGAAGGTCAGGAAGATTTGGGAGAAGAGCAAGACACGAGTAGCTGATGGGGATGATAGAAGAGTGATGGCGCGGTTCACAAAACACACACACACACACACACACACACACACACACACAGAAATGGAGACTGAGACAAAGACAGATGGTTGTGAGCATGAAAACTCTGTATTATATGAAGCACAAAGTGAATCGCAAACAAAACAAAAATGAAGAGTGAGCATTTCAGTACCTCCTCCTTCTATACTGGTGATGTCCTTCCACGGGTCTCAGAGATTGGACATGCCCACTAGTGCTGAGTTGTCAGAAAGAGTCTGTCTGACAGCAGTGAATGCCCCCCATGGCTCACCAGAAGTGTCAATCTGGAGACTCTGTATGTCAGAGGGAGCGAATGATAGATTTGAAGGTCAAAAAATAGGCAAATGAATGACAGTTTGGTGAACAGATGGAATAGATAACAAGATTATTACTGAGCATCAGGCAACTTTCGCTATGAGTGAGAGATGTTTTTTTTTTTTTTTTTTTAATGTAATTGGCAGATGTCTCATTATCTGACTTTTTTTTTTTAGTAATAGAAAGAGATCTCTCACTGAAACTTTTCTCCCATCCTACAATCAGAAGGTAACCAGGAGCAACCCTCAAGGCATGGTTGACTCTTGTCCACATTTCTCAGTAACAACTCCTAAATGGAAGAATCTCTTCGTCCTCATCATATCAGTATCCCACTGGCCTGACAGTGAACAAGCTCAGATGGCAGTCTGCCTTTGATTATTGCCATTGTGGCCCTGCAGGCGTTCTGTGTTTGATTACTCTTGCCTTGGAGGTTGATCTTTGTCTGATTACTCTTGCTGTTTGGTTTTTCTTGTAATCGCAGCCTCGCATAAAGACCTGTTTTTGTTTTTGGCAGGCATTTGTCATGGGGCTTTATCTATGTGTAAACATCTCTGTTTGGAGGTTTGTTGGGGGGGTGCAGGTGATTATTGATAGCTGGGAGGCTTGTCCGGGTGTGATTGCTTTTACCTGGCAGGCTGGCGTTTAGAATAATTGGTGCCCTCCAGAACCGGTGTTTATTTTTGTCAACATTCCAATTACATCAGACCAATCAGTGTGGTCACAGCCCAGTCGTCTCATCTCCACATATCAGCTGTGTCAACATCCGCCATCATCTCTGGCTGTCACACTGATTGTAACTCTATCACTCAATCTTTTAATTACATTTGGATCCTACAGTGAGAAAATAGTAATAAGCCCAACTCCTGTCCACACTTCATTTTTTTTTCCCATTTAAGTATCCTCACAGCGTATTGTTTAAATCCTATAATCCATGTCACAAATTGGGAAGGAAGTCCATTATCCATATATTTCCAGTGAGCCTGGCATCATTGCTACTGAATCATGACAAATTTAGAACAGCCCTTTCGTGCCAACTCTTTTTTTTTTGGGGGGGGGATTACTCTTACTATGAGCTCTCTCCTAACGGTAATGACCCAATTTTCTCTGACCATTTCTTTGGTGTGCCAGGTTGATAGGTAATCGTTTTTGATTGACTCAATTAGTTCCAGCGTGCCTGCTGAATTCAGTTGATTATATTGCTTCTGTCACACAAAACCCTTAACACATTCTCTCCTGTCGTTAAGTAAGCAAATGAAAAACAAGTTCTTGAGTTTGACAACCATGCCCTTTCTAATTTTATCACATGTCTCACTGGTACACTGTTTATATATGAGTTGCAAATCTTGCCAGATTTAAAATAACAATTAAAAACATGAAAATCATTAAAAAAAGAAAAGAAAAAAACACCCTGGCTTTGACATCTAAATGCATTTCTTTAAGTTTAACAGCACTAATAAGACTACATAGTATCAAGGTGAAATTTCAGGATTAGGTAGGATTTAAATAATCTAACCAAAGGAGGGGAAAGACCAGAACACAGGTTAACCATTAAAAAGTAGGAGCGGTATAAATAGACCAGATAGGGAAAGTGAAGAAAAACATTATTCCTTAATACAGTATAACAAGTGAGGTTGGGATAAAATGGGTTGGTGTGGAAAGATGGAGAAAAACATTAGGTATTGTTTTAATCCTGTCAGTGTGAACCTTCTAATCCCTTGTTGTGAACATCACAGAAACATGTTGGTGTTTGTCTTTTGTTCCCAGGGCTAATCCCCATCTTGCTGGCCCTGAGGTCTGGGGTGGTACATCAACGACACTGTTATACAGACTATATATATATATAACAAAAACCAAGGGGGGACATACATAAATACCTGACCTGACATGCCAAATGGGTCACCCACGGCAAAGCCCAATGATAATAATGTTATCATTTCCATGGAAACCTCCATGAAATTCATTCAGCCTAATATGCATTTAGATTAAGCATCATTTTTTTTTTTAACAGGGCTGATAAAGGACGTTTCGGTCTGGATGCTTGGTATGATGTTTTGTTTGAGAAACGGGAATCAAAGGTTACATTTTACAACAAAAATAACTTCATCAAGTGGTGAGATTTGAACGCACAGGAATTGGCTGCTCAGTAAGACTTTTCAGCCATAGTATTTGGCTCGAAGCTGATTTGAGGTTTAAGATAAGAGGATGAAGCACATTTCGAATTAAACTCATCTTTTCATTTTTTAAAATGTATAATGTTCATAGGGAGGGGGGAAAAAAAAGTGAATCCAGCCATCTAAAAGGACTTAGACCATGGGCACAGAAAATACTTGTTTCTGATTGGCCAACAGCCACATCGTCTTAAGTTCACAACCATAAATGAACTGTGAATAAAAACTTTTAAATCCCAGCTTTAGGTCAAACAAATTATCACTTCAAAATTACATCATGGCAATTTAACATTCTTCTTAAATGTGGATTGTCACAGTTTGAAGTTGACAAGCTGTTACTGTTTCTTTCACACAATATTTTAATATTCTATTGCCTCAACAAAGTTTATTCATGTCCAGTGTCACACCTGTTCAGAGAAGGTGTTCCAACATGGAGAAACAGCAGCAACGCTGCTCCCACTTATTTAAACCATGGGGAAGCCTGCCTTTATCAGCAATGCTTAAATATTTTCATGCTTTTATCCACTGAAACACTGTATGGAAGCAAATATTAATCACTTTATTTGCCTGTCAGGGAAAAAGAAAATAAATTCCCAATCACAATATATCACTATAACATCTCAAATGTTTACACAACTAACCCAAACGCACACACATTCAAAGAGACCTGCATCCATTTCACCTCCTCTGGAGAATAGTTTAACGTCGCCTTGCCTGGCGGCTTAAAGTTATGATGTCAGTGGGTCATAGTGGTTTATGGGATTAAGCCCCTGGAGGGAGTCAAAGGCTCTTTAAAGCCAGGACAGAACGGCCTCTAAATTTAATCGAGGTTGCAAGTGGGCGCAATAACAATGATCGCCTTTATCATAAAAGGCAAGAGACATTGTGGGCTTTCGTGTTGTTAATATTAACAATAACAGCCAGAATGGTAGAAGTGGGAACAATTGAACTATGATGAGAAAAAAGATAGTAGACTTGCGCTGTGTGATGTAGCACACTTATGACAAGTGTGAAAAAGATACATGCGTTGATATTTAAAACACCTGTTGTTCTTTGTGTGAAAATCCATGGCACTTTCCTGACAGCTGTGTGTGGCTTCTCTTTAACACTTCAGCTGAGAGAAGAGCAGATGTAGCACAAAGTACAAGTCTTCTAACATGGCATCAGTCCATATTGTGACATGGACGCCTACACACTATACGGATCTGTCTGAAATCTCTCCAAGCAGCCCAAGTCAATTGAAGCTCAGAGAGGAATGGTAGTGTGAATATTTTCTGTCAAGTCGGAAAATGGCTTCAAAACCTTCCTGATAGAACTTTGTGACTTTACAGAACATCATACTGTCTCCAAAATCCATAATCAGGAGTTGGTACCGTCTCCTGCACAACTCTAAATTCATCCATTTGTGTGTATTGGCCCACTTTGAACAAAAATTTCCTCCACATCTGTCACGTATTTTAACACCCCTCCCCTCCCCCCTAAAAAAGAAATAAAGAAATGCATTTTTTGGATCAAGCCTCTCTCCTTTCTCAGCGAGAGATTAGCATAATTTTACAGCAGGATTTCCACTGGCTAAGACTTCAAATCTGTCCTGAAATCCTAACTGAAGTAGAGCCTTTCCCTTTCTTATCTGTTTTTTTTTTTCTATTTTCAATTTCCTTTTTTTTTTTTAGAAGTGCAATAAATGAATGTAGTGAGATTGTAGGATCAACAGACAAAAGGGATCATGTGCGAGGGTATATTAGGTGACAGACGAATTTGCATGCTGATTAAGGTTATAACTGAATGCTTTTTGTTTCGTGTGTCACACTTGCACTGCAAAATGCACGGGTGAATTATAGTTTCCATTATTTTGGTGACACACACACACACACACAGTCCCAAGTACCCTGCATCAGAGAGAAATGCAGCCAGAAGTCAAACAGGCATCAACCAGGGCACACGAGGTGCTCTGAAAATCCAAGGACTCGCATTCATTCCATTTTCAAAGATTTGATTTTTGCATCAGCGTACCACAACTTTGATGCTACTTAATTGATACCGTAGAATACAAATGGTTGAAAAAGCTTTCTCTCATCGTTCTCCCAGTGGAAGGGCACAATGGATCACACTGAAAGCTCATCGGTCATTTTTGACACCTCCGGTGATATCTCACTCCGGTCTAATTTTGATGAAACTTGAAGGAGTGATGCATGTCCATGCTCTGATCTGACGTTTGAAAAATTATATCGATTGGCCTAATGGGGACATGGTATTTAAAGGTCACATCTTCAGACTTGGAAAGTCCGTACAGTTGCTGTTGCGGCAAAGCTTCTGTTTGAACAAAGCTCAGAAATGGAGAGAAAGGGACAGGACTGTTGGCCTTCTAGTGTTACTCTAGTGTTAAACAGTGAGTTGTTATGTCATTCAACACTTAACTGAGACGTCACAAGTGCAGTTTTGTCATAATTTAAAAGAATAATGTAATTTGTCGCTCAAATGGTGTGTGACTGTGCCTTTAAATCCACCATGTGTAGAATTTTACGTAATCATATTGGCACCACAGTCCAAAACTTCTTCACATAGCGGTTTTAAAATTTTAAATTGCAAAAACTTAAAGTATATCTGGAATCTGATTTTGCTTGAAAACTTTTTAGACAAATTCATATTCTTGAAGGTTGATTGGTTGGTTGGTCCACCACTGACTAGGGTTGGGAAACACAGAGTAACTAATGATACGATCTTGATATATTGTCCACAATAATGATGGCATCATGATACAGAATTATGCGACACTCAATATATTGCAAGGCAATTCATGCACGGTACATCATGATAGCTGTGCAACTGAAGAAAAAAAATGCAAAATGCAGGAATTATGTATTAATTCATTGTATTGGGGTGTTTCACAGAATCTGACAACTGAGATAATGATATGTGTGCATAGTTGACAAAAAAAGAACAAACAAGGTTCTAGGCAAATAGGTTTAAAAGGTAAAAATCAATTTATTGCCTTCTCTAAGAGTCTATAGCTCAGATTTGGAAGTGTGTGTGTGTGTGTGTGTGTGTGTGTGTGTGTGTGTGTGTGTGTGCGCTTTACTCAATGAAAGGGAGAGACACAGAGAGATGGAGAGAGACAGGGAGAGTGTGTACAGGGTAGACATAATGTTACTTCAGGCTGTTAACTTGAGCGTGTTATCCACCTTTGCTCTTGCCTCTGTTTACAATGGTATGGCCTGTTCAGTGAAACATTTCCTACTAGCCATTTCATATTGTGCATCCAGGGTCCAGACTAATTCTTAGAAACCTTCTCTTTCAACAACTATGTCAGGTCTCATGGTTTCCTGACTTACTCTGACAGTTTAGGTTAGTGTTGGACGATATGGCCATGCATATTCTTTATATTTCCTGTGTATTTTAGTTTAGCTCAGCTTTTAGTTTAGTTGGTGCTTGTTGCTTTGTTTGTTCCATCTATGTAGAAGAAACCAAAATGTTCTCTGTCTACTAGTATGAAGACGGTGGTGGAGCCACTACAAGTGATTATTTGTCCAACCTCTACCACTGAGTAGAGGGGGTTGAGTGGATGTGAGAGAACTTTTTATCATGAACCACCATCAGGTCAAAATACAGTTTGGCTAATACTTTAGTTTATAACCTGCAAAATGAATGACATTTACCAGTGACACCAGCTTCAGCTCAATTTTGTATTTGGTGCTTATCACCAAATGTTGGCATGCTAACATGCTAAATTAACATGGTATATTTGGTAAACATTACACGAGCATTTCGCTCAAAGCACCATTGTTCTTAAGTACAGCTTCACAGATGTACATATACGTCACAGCCAGAGACTCCACTTAAGTACACAATTTGGGCTTTTATAATTAAATATTTATCTTAAATGCAAAGAACTATTCAGTAACACAATAACTAAAAGTCATACCCTCAAAACAACTGCGCATTTAGGGAATAGTTGTACATTATGAGAAACACTGCTTTGCTTTCATGCCCAGAGTTTGATGAGAAGATCAAAACCCCTCTCGTATCTGTCCGTTTGATATGAAAGCCAGTTAGCTTAGCTTAGCATACACACCTCTTCTTTTTTTTTAATCCATACAGAAACTGAAGGCCTTCTTGGTCTTGCTCCAGAAGGATTGTTCACTGGTTTCCTCACAGCCATCACGACATCATGACATCAAGTTTTTGCACTGGTTTTACACAGACTATGATGAGATGATGAAATGAGAGATAAGAATTTCTGTTTCCCCTGGCTTCCAGTCTTTGTGTCGAGATAATCTTAGCAGTTAGCTCTTTGGAAGAAAATGTAAAAGATGAAAATGTATATTTTCCCCAAAATGTCAAACTATTCCCTCAATGTTGAGGTCAGACATTTTACGGCCAATTATCAAGTTTTTCCTTGAAACCATTTAGTTCCTCAATTGTTCCTTGAACAGACTGCTCATCTGCTCCTCGCTGAAACAGCAGTTTGCAGTTTGTGTTTCAATGAACGCTGACATCTTTTAATAAAGATTACACACCTTACTCAGCATGCTATTAATGTCACAGCAGTCTGTGTCTGCTTTCAATCAGTACCCTACTCCTATGCTGCATTAATGCACTTTTTTTCAGATTTATCACTGTCACCTTTTCCACAGGAAGTGATAATAAAAGAAGCAGTTCCACTATTTTACTGAAGAGTGCCTTGGCGGGTGACATTATTGACAACATGACATTGACTTGAGACAACTTCTTGTACCAGTCGGTGCTAATGCACTGTGGTTTTGATCCTGGCCACGGAAGACAGCATGCTTACTGCGACTTGTACATGTTTCTAAGACCTGACCCACCCTCCTGACACCCACACATATTCTCTCAAGTCCTCGTCAAGTCCTGCCACACTTCGCCTCAGCAACTGCTATACAACACCACTGCTCTTAGTTTATTCCACTGATTCATTAAGAAGTGGCATTGTGTGCTCAGTCTGCAAAGCGTGTGTTTGAA
The DNA here is from genome assembly GCF_042242105.1 of Pempheris klunzingeri. Lineage (NCBI taxonomy): Eukaryota > Metazoa > Chordata > Actinopteri > Acropomatiformes > Pempheridae > Pempheris > Pempheris klunzingeri. The sequence continues at coordinate 24,127,698 of NC_092014.1, read as the reverse complement.
TACTACACCACTTTCACCTTGGGGGATTTGGTCCATGCTCCTTAATGCTCATGATTTATTTTTCCATCTGATCCTACTCAGTATAACTACCTCATGGTGCAATGCTCCAGTGAACCCCTGCACACTCACCATCTGCCTCTGCAGCTGCAACAATACTGCATTACATGCTGCTTGGGTGCCTATAATGACTAATGCTGAATTTTCTGTACTATGTAGCACTGTACCCCAGTTCACCTACTGTAAAACACTACATATATTCACTGCCTTGCATCATTGGTGGATTTCTAGTTTACTTGCAAAAGTGTGCATAGCTTAATCCGTGAAATGAATAGTGTGCTGACATACATTATCATTATTATCATTATTATTATTATTATACATTGTTAGTAATTTAAAATATGATTAAAATATGCTAAAATGAACCGACAATGACAACAGTGTAAACTGTCATAAAATGTACCGTGGATTTTGTGTTCCATCTTGTGTCACAATGTGGTGCCTCTGAACTGAGTGTCTGTAGTTGCTGCCAGTGTGAGGCGTCAGTATTCATAAGTATCCCCACCAACATCCCCCTCTAGTGGGACTCACAACTTGCGAGAGAAGTGGAAGTGGAAAATTTCTGAAAGCTCTGAGTTCGCAAATTGTGACGTGCTGTTGACTTTTTGAGGAAGAGACCATGGAAGTCAATTATTCATCGATGGTAACTTAATATTTTGTAATTAGTTGTATACAGTTTTTCTTAGTAATTGAATGTCTGAGGAAGATGTTGACATTCCCAATTGTTACTTACTCACAGCCTCTGTGACTTCTAGATGCTGACAATGCAGAGTCTTTTGGCAGCAAAGCCGCGCTTTGGACAGTTGGTCATGTCTTTATTGGGAACAAACAATATAATATTCCATCCAAATGAAAATTAATAACTTTAAGTGGTAGTCATTAGTAAGACCAAATACAAGATAAAACCTATTTACTGTTATCGATGAGGATTTTTTTGGGCCCATTACCGATCACTGGGTTTATTTGAACCCTACCATCTTTTGTGTAGCAGTATTCATACATTAATCGAACTGTTCTTAACAACATCACATATTAAGTATTAAAATTAAGGGATGAGAAAAAGTGTCATGAATTGACAACTGTTGATTGGCAGCTAACATGTGCAACTTATTTGTCTTTGTCTGTTAGAGACAACTTCAACCATAGCATCCTACACTTGGTTAATGGGAGCAGCCTAACAAATAAAACTGTCCCGTGGAATGTGGTAAAAATTAGAATAAATCTTAATGTTCACAACACACCAAGTTAGATCAATAAATGATGTATACTGAGGCAACAGAAATCAATTCCAAGTGTGTGGATGATCTGCTGTGTGATTTTTTTACACACCAACTGAAAGCTGTAGGTTTCTGTGACAACCCAATGCTATAATTTGCTTTACTATAACTGCATGGCCTTGTTATGTGGCATTACTAATGTAGGGCAGCACATTTTACAGCTGATTTAATTCAAATCTGTGAACCTAACCTCCTCTGGACCAGGTTAAGTTTGTAGCCTAAGTAATGTTGATCTAGCCATTAGAACAGAGCCATCTTTGTGTCAGTGAACATTCTGGCTTTAGGTGTCGCAGACCTTGCTGACCAACTAATCTCGATTCAAAGTACACAACTCCGGCCGTAACGTCTGTCGTGCACAAAGTCGGTTAATAACAAAGGATTTTACTGGATAAAACCTTGGATGAGCCTCTGTCTCTCCAGTTCGTCAGCTTGTTTGCTAGTTTTCAGGTTTTATCCAGTAAGACCTTCATTTTTACTGGGCTGGACTTGAGCAGCTTTTCACACAGCACACATGCTAGTCTAGTTACGGTAGCCTTCAAGGCTAAAAACAAGCAACAGCACACCGTGCCTCCACACGCCTCTCCACGGAAATGCAACAGCTGTCTCTTTGTCGCTGGCCTCGGCACTAAATCCGGCATTGCCTGTCAATCAAACTGGAGCTGTTTTTTGTCGTCAAAATTTCCGATAATGGGTGGATCGAAGCACCGTTATTTATCGTACCAATAGTTTGATACAATGTGAGTCTGACTACCTTAGTTTGATGTGCAGTTGACACGCTTTTTTTCCACAAAATGCTTTTTTTATATTCAAGAACTATGCCAAGCATCTGTGAGAGTCAGTACTGAATGTTGCTTCTTAGCTTTTTTTTTTTTTGATTTAGATCACAAAATGTCTTTAAAGAATAAGTCACAACGTTATGGATCTCAACAAACTTCCTATAACAAGTTTTTGACAGTACTCAAAGTACTGGGGTTCAATATCCATCCATACTGCAGGATATTTCTCTTCATCGTTGACTGTTTTCTTTGTTTTAACAATTAACTATCCTTATACCGATAAAACCTATACACACGAAAGTATCATTTGAAATTATCATCAGTTTTTTTTTCCGTTCAAAGCCTCATTGCAGTTTGTGTCATGCAAATCTGTATATTTCAAACAGGGATATAGAAGCTGTTCTGTGTGTGTGAATGTGCATGAGTCACATCAGACTGTCGTTTGTTTGATCAAAGACGCCCTCAGATGTCACAGTTTTAAATGTGTTCTTCACAAGAGGAATGTATTTGTAGAGGTTGAGGTATGTGTCTCTTTGTGTGTGTGTGTGTGTGTGTGTGTGTGTGTTTGTGTATTTGTCTGAAGCCCACTCAGAGTTCCCACTGTAGACACTGAAGGTCTCTCTTGTTCTCCCTAGTGGCGTTGATTGGGAAACAGCTCCAGGCAACCCCTAGGCCCTTTCCTCTTGTTCCTTTATTGTGTGTGTTTGTGTATGTGTGTGTGTTTGCATGAGCACCCACAAGTGTGTATGACTGTGTGTGTGTGTGTGTGTGTGTGTGTGTGTGTGTGTGTGTGTGTGTGCATGCGTGCATATGTTTGTGTTTGTGCATGTGTGTGCCCTGGTCTCCAAGTCAAACTGCCTCTTCTTGATTAGCAGCTGCTTACTTTAGTTAAAAGGAATCTGCAGAAGAAACAAGAAAGGGAAGTGAAAAAGAGCTTCTGGGATTCCGACCAGATTCAGAAGTTGATGTAACAAAATTGGGTTTCCTAAAAGGGAGGAAGGGGTGAAGTAAAAAAAGGTAGAGATGCTTACAGTCAAAAAAGGAAAGTAAAATAGACAAAAACTTGACTTATTGAACGGGTGAAAAATGAGACTGCTGAAAGAAGAATGATTCAGACCGGAAAGGAAAGGGGGAGTGGTCAGAAAGGAGGAAGGAAGGAGAGGAGGACGACACAAGGGAGGAGAGAGGATGAGACCAAAATGGAAATGGAGAAGGAATAAATCAGAATGTAAGAATCACTGCCAGGTGTTTGAACTTTGGGAAAAGCAGTATTTGAAGATAAAGCATAAAGGATAAAGGTTTGTTGGAGCCGAGGGGGATTCTCTCCATCTCTACCTCCCTTGCTTTCCCCTCTGTTTCTTTCTCTTACTCAGACAAGCTGATGGAGCGTTTACGTGCAACTACAATTGCGCGTGCGCACACACACACACACACACACACACACACATAGGCACATGCAAAGTTCAAGACGGGATTAGACAGCTTTATTACAGTTCTGTGGATTGATTGGGAAGTATCCAGCACGGTGGCATGCAGGAGAAGATAACTGTTAAATGATGGCAGCTGAGTGAATGATGCAGGTAAAAATGTCCCTTCATTTTGACAGTAGATGCTCATTGAAGCATTTTCCCCTGTATTATTTGTTTGTGGATTCACGTTTGTGTTGCAAAAAGGTTGCCAGGTAATAGTGCTATCCTGCTTGTTGTATGACCTAATGGCCTCCGGGGGGGTATGTGAAGTAACCATATCGATTGCATATCACATTATCAAAAAAAAAATATATATATATATATATTGCTTCAAAAGTCTAAAAAGATCCCTGCTGGCAACAATGGATGTTTTATTTATTGCCTCCAGCTTCAGAATAAGTTCATACGATAGTTTCAGACTTTCTTTCAATGCTGATGAAATTGTAAAGATGAGAAATAACACAATATTGAATTGATTTGAAAATCTTATATCATTCTTAACCTTTGATCACATCACACGTCACTGTGCCTCAGCGCGCAGGCTTCAATTAGGTTGAAAGAGCAGCGGGAGTTTCAGCGAGTGTGAGAAGTCTACGAATATGGCACACAACAAAACAAGAGCACGTCTCAAACAATGCTCTTCATCTTTCAGAGAGCGCTCTATACTCTTCGCGCACTCACAAAAAGCACACACACGCGCACAGATCTCAGGAGGGAAGTAGGAAAAGCATTAGAGAGCCGTCTCCATTCACTTTCATCTCTCATCTCTTTTTAATACCTTCTCCTTTCTGGAGTTTTCTCTTTCCGCTCTCACTCCCTCAGCTGTTATTTTACCAGCTCGAAGTATGTGTGAAGTATATTCCCAATCAATCAGTGAACTGTTTCTGGTGGAGTTTGAAAGGCTTAACAACTACTGTTCACCTCAGAGATGTGTGCAAAGTAGTGTGTGCGTGCGTGCGTGTGAGTGTGTGTACATGTTAGATCATGTCAGGTCCATGCTCTTGCCTTGTCTTACCTCCTCTCTTGCCCTGGCTAACACAGCTGGCTGCCTCATAATAATTAAGAAGTGCTCTGCAGCTCCATTCCTTTTGCTGGATGTCACAGTGCACTGAGCACTGGTGTGTGACTGTGTGTGTGTGTGTGTGTGTGTGTGTATACATGCAGCTTTGCATGTAGTATGTGTGTCTAACTGCTCAGTGTAGGACCGTGTGGGTGCGCATCCATCAGACTGCTCACGCTTCATTTGTCTGCTGAATGAGACCAGAATCTCTCACTATTCACTGGAGAATCCTGCTGAATTCTCTCTCCACCGGGGTACTGCTTCAGTAAGCACTCTTAATGGTAACCCAAATGGTAACCCATGTGGCATGTGTGCACAAACGTGTGCGCACATGTCTTAGTATTAAAGTCAAATTGTTCTCAAACTACGTGTGTGTTTTTTGTGTACACCTGTGTGTCTGCATGCGTGGGGACTTTATGAGCTACTTCAGTCAGTAGGAGTACATCAAAGAGACTTTAAGGTCAAAAGGCCCCAAGAGAGGGAGATGAGAGGGCCACTGCTCAGAAATATAGGGAGAAAATACACTCATTTCACCTATTGGTTCTATTATTTTTTCCTTCAAGCCTCTCCCTGCATCTTTCACACTCTCTAATCCTCTGCCTTGATCTCACCCTTGTCATTTCCCTTCTTCATGATTCCGTAAATCTAATTTGCCTTTTTCCTCTTGTACACGGATGCGTGCACACGCAAGCACGTTCCGTTGTCATAGCTGCCCAGCAAGATCACCCATATAAATGCATCAGTGTCCTCTCTGGGGAAAACAAAGACAATTTACTCCACCGGTGCTACTTTTGATTTGCCGTCGTTCATCCTTCCTTGCTCGCATGGTCGGAGTAGTCCTCAACTCTGGCTGTGATGTTGTTGATGTGTGAATATGCCTAAATAGGACCCATGCTGGGAAAATTGGCCCGAGTTCAGCACAAGGATAAATGACCGAAAAGGCCTTATAATAAGCACACATAATGACCTGTGTGCGTACGTTTTTTGCCTGTTTGTATTCGTGAGTATGTGTTCACTCTGTGCTTTTTATGTGAGCGCTCATCTGTGCGTCTGCATGCGCTTGATAATGATATCTATGAATTATGCATGTGGTGTGATGCTTTTCATTCAATTTCAGCTCTTATTTTCCCCCAAACAACATTACAGAGGCGGGTCTCTGGGCATTTGGCTGTAAATAAACTCGAACTAATAGACTTCAACTCTGGGCAACACCCGTCTGCAAAGCACTCACCAGGGAGCGAGCTTAACAAACTGCCTCCAGGCACTGTTCTCAGGTCAGCTCTTGTGTATTACTATTGACTGTCAGGGGCGCCAGTGAGGTTAAAGAAAACAGATCTGAAATCAGCACTCTTAGGGCATTTGTTCCTCTGTGCCAAAAAAAACAGAGGAAAAACACTAAAGAAGAAAAAGCATAGCATATGTGAAGATAAGCTAACAAATGCTTGAATAGTTTGAATATTTACACGCATAAATTAGCATGTTATATCAACAAAGGTTTTTGTGCCGTGAGCAGAAATAGATAAATAAATTAAACTACCTAATTGTGAGTGGGTTGATTTGTGTCCTCTGGGTAACAGCGTACACTTTTTATACATTTAGTGCTGTAAGCATTTGTACAGGTGTGTGTCATAAGGTTCAGCTTACATGTTCTACTTTCTGTGAAGTGCTGAGGGAGTCGTGGTGAGGAGGTATGTTGCCATACATGACTGCCCATATCTCTCTTGTCTATGATCTGTGACCTTGTCCTCTCTCATCACTCGTTGCTTGTGACCGCACTGTGGCTCAGAGCGCTGCCCCTGTCCCCCTCTCTCTGTGTCTCTTCATCTCCCGCTCTCTTTCCCCTCTCTCTGCATCTCCTCACTCTCACTCTCTCTCTCTGTCCGTTGCGCTCTGTTGCTCATTGAGGGCCCTGAGCTCCCCCTTTTAGTGCCTGCGGCGCCCTGCTCTGCACTTGTGACATTGGAGGTATGTGTGTGTGTGTGTGTGGGTGTGTGTGTGTGTGTGTGCGCGCGCGCATGTACGTGTATGCATGTGTATGGTTGTTTTAGGCCATGTGAGGGGAGTCAGTCATATGATTTAGCAGGAGACAGTCACCTACAGCTTTGCTCAAAGCGATGGAGAATCACGTTGTCTCCTGCCAAGATGTCACACAATGTGCCGTTTGCTCTTGGGAAAAGAATGTTTTATATGGGTGTGTGTGACTGTGAGTGTAATATTGAGATTGTGAACATACACCCTTAATGACTTAACATACTGTATTGTCATCCGTCCTGCAAAAAGACCACGCCTTCTTTTTTTTTTCAGACTTCTATTCTGCAGTAAATTAATATTTTGTCACAATGTAACAATGGGGGGGGGGGCACTTAAGCACTGTGATGCTTTGAGCTAAATGCTAACATTGGCATGCTAACATGCTCATGTTTAGAGGGTATGGTGTGTAAAATGCTCATCGTCTTATTTTGGATGTTGGCATACAGGCATTGGCTAATTAACACCAAGCAGAGTAGCACCAAGTAGAGCTGAGGCTGATGGGAATGTCAGGTATTTGCATTTTGCCAGGGGAATGGTCAGGGGATCACTAAAGTCTGTATGAGTCATCCTCTGAAGACTTTGTCTGTGTACGATTTCTTCGCAATCCATCCAATAACTGTTGACCTATTTCGGTCTGGACCAAAACGTTTGACCACCTGACTGTCACTGCCACCCACAGAGCTGCTGAGAATGGGATGTCCTGTGACATTTGAGTTAGAGTATTAAAACAGCACAAAGACATCGGATTTTCTTTTGTCATTTCTTTTTTTTCAACCAACATTGAATGCACACAAAAAGAAGAATCCTCATTAATGCCAGAATCTCCTCTATGCCTAGTATTCACAACAGCATAATTACACAGTGTCCCTTACACAGTGACCATTTGCGAGCCGACTGTACTATTGTACAACATGGGCACCAATTTCTTTAACTAAGCCAGATAGCACATGGATAGAATGACATTTTCATGAATCATTTATCAGAGCTCTCTGCTGCGAGTATAGTCAGGCAGAGAAAGCAGTTGTAACAGTAACTGTGTATGCCACTTGTTTTGTGTAGAGGACATCACTTTGCCACCGGCAGTAGTGTCTCTACAATGGCAAAAGTGCCTTTTTTCTTTTGTGTTTAATCAGAGATCATAACACAATGCCATATGTATGCCTCAGAAAGAGTATTTAATTTTTGTGTGCATGTGTGTGGAGGAACTACCAGACAGTGTGCAGATTTTAATGCTGTAAGTCGTGTGTTTGTGTCCCTGACTGTAAAGCGGCGAGCTTCTAGACAACTCAGTTACAATACATGCAGACTTCAGAGATTTGTACAGGTCACTGAATAGTGGCCTGTACACAATATTGACATGTTGATATGTCAATAAGATGAATCAAAGAAACTTGACTGTTGGATGGACTCTGACATATAATTTAATGTCGAGGTGAAACTGTTATTGGATATTGGCAGGGCAGAATACGGGTCTCCGACCCGACCCCATGCAAAGATCTGAGACACAGAGACAAGATATCTGGCATTTTGGTACCTGGTGTGATGGAATTGGGGGAAAGAATATGGAAACCATTCACAAAAAAAAACTATTATGCAGCTCCGTACCAGCCTGGCACCTCAAATCTTTCAGAGTCATCTCCCTTATTTTTCTAGCTTGAGTTCCCGAAGACTTCTCTGATGGTCCGATAATGCTTCTCTGAACTTAACCAATAAAAAGATCTTTACTCCAATGCCAATTGGGACCTGTTTGAACACCGGTGGACTGTTCTTTTTCAATGGGGGATTTTCCTTTTTCTTTGTCACTGGTGTGAAGTGCCTGTCTCCTTCCAGCTCGGTGACACTGTGGGAGAAACAACTATACTTCTTTCTGCTAACTGGGTTGATTAAGACATTTAATTGCCCTCACATACCAAACTAACTAAAACTAACCAAACAGCTTTTACCAGTTGCTTTCTGTGACCGTCCCTAACATTCATTAGTTGGCTGCATACTTCCTAATATTCATTCTATTCTGCCTTTGTCTGAATTGTAGATGCAGTTAGCGTTTCTGTCATGTCCTTGTTGTTGTCATTGTTTGTTAGCCATTGTAGTAATGAATATGCATAAATATAAAGTCCTTTTTCCGAGTCCCTGTTCAAGTTGTCCCTGGCGTTATCACTCTTGCTCATTAATTAACTCAAATAAAGCCCTCAAACAGTCGAGTGAAAACGGATTCATCAACACGTAGTAACAGTAACAGTAACAGTTCCCTGCTACCCCTGGAATTGGGGTTGATGAGAGGGGTTAGACTGAATTAAAACCAGGCCAAACAATATATATCTAACTGTCCAATGTCTTGGTCAAAATTGTCTAAATTGACATTTCTATACAGCAAGAACTACAGATCTGTGCTAGTTTGACAAAGTTTATTTAAAAAAAGCATGTCTGTTGCATAGTTTGTCCACCCGAGAGAACTGACGAGCAATTTCATGGCTGATAGACCCTCGCTTTGGCCCTGATGTCTGGAAATCATTGTGTGTCATACGGCCACCATGGCATTCAAGCTCCTGCTACTGTCAGATTTTGTACTTACTGCAACTTTTTTTTTATAGAGGAAGCTCAAGATTTTGTCTCAAACCCATGGCAGACTGCAATAATTGAAGTTACTGGAGTCTGCTTTGAGATGGCACTTTCCAGGAAGAAGAAGATAATATTGAGAGCATGGTATGTAAAAGTGACAGAGAGAAACATTTCTTTATAATCATTCAAGCCGTTGTCCTGCTAGAAGATAAGATTTCAGAAGTATCCAAATGTGTTTTGTGACATTTAAATGTTGATAACTTCATCACATATTGTACATTTCAACAAAGTAGTGCACGGTGTTGAGCGGTAATGTGTTAGAAAAGTAGTGCGTTACAGTAATGTATTACTTTAAGCAGTAACAAAGTAACACAACTCAATATTTTTTGTAATACTTTTGGATTTTTTAAATATTATTGAATTTACTATGTCAAATAACGTCGGGCCAGCCAGCGGCTGGGAGAGATACCACAGGGGGATTTTTCCAAACTCATGCCAGTGTTTAGCTACAGTTGCACTTAATTATTCTACCCGCATTTCAAATTAGCTGTATTAGCAACATTTACAAACTTTCAGCTGAGAACATGATGCATAGCCAGACACCAGGTTCTGACAGCGTTCCTGAAGAATCTTAACCTATTGCTCATGGGTAATAGCCTCCAGCTCTTTAACGTGCAACCACCGTCTTCAAATCCCACTGGAGATTTTCTTTGCGATTCAAGTCAGGCATCTGTGATGGCCACTCTAGTAAGCCTTGGTGGCTTGGTCCAATGAGATCCAAGGTTCAACTTCCTCACAGACGGCATGATGTTTTCTCCTAGGATTTCCTGATACTTGATTGAATCCATTTTGTCCTCCAAATGCTGCAGGTTTCCAGTGCCAGAAGAACCAAAGCATCCCCGAAGCATCATGAAGCCACTGCCATGCTTCACTGTAAAAAAATATATATATATAGTAAAAAGATATATATGGTAGAAGACTGTAGACTGGCCTATTTTACGTATTTAGAGGGGATCTGCGATTTGCATGTGGACCACTGCTCTCATGCCTGATGTAGCCAGTTTCATTGATTGTTGGTTGAGGAGTGTTGAAGTATCGCTCCATATTACATTATGTTCTATGTAGACGGCCTGTTGTTAGATGGAGTCTGCTACTCGTTTTGGCAGGAGCAAAAAAAGAAAATGAAGACCAAAAATAGCCTTGCCCATAAAATGAAAGAATTCCAAGCTTTTTTTTTCCTTCAAAATATCCCATTAGTAACCAGCTTTTAAAGGGATCCTTGTCAAATTTTCTTTTCTTTACTGCTTTTATTTGACAGAATATCAATACAGTATATGGTGGGACGATATATTTACATTGGTATCAGCCTTAAAAATCCAGTTTTGGTTTGAAGCTGCATTAAACTGAGTGGACCTACAGAGTTGGGGGTGAGTATCTACGGGATCATCTCTACGAACGACCCCTGTCACGTAACATTTGGTCATTTGAGACCTTGCTTATGCAGAAATATTGAATAAAGCAGCTTTAACATTTTACAGGAGAAAGCAGTAAAATAAAATGTAGAAGTCGGTACTGACTAGACAACATATATTACCTTTTGTCAAATTACTTGATGATATATTAAAGTAAAAGGATCACAATTTACTTTTGACACCTACAACAACAGCGCACATGGTAGAAATTCCCTTCACTTTGCTCCCCTTGTAAAATGTGCCTTTGGTGATTGAATGGCCATCTTTCCCAAAGAAGAGGAAATAGTAATGTTTCCAGCTGAAGTATAAATTATCATCGGTGCTTGTAATCAGCCTCGATGCACTCTCCTGCTGAATTTGCACCAGCAAATTGAACAGCTGGAGAAAAGAAAAAATGATGGCAAATGAGAAATGATTTTCTATACGGTGCTCTCTCTGAGATCCTTTCCGTTTTCAGGTGTCCAGAATATCCTGCCAATGATATGTAATTCAGGAAGTGTTATGACTCAGTGTCAGCCCTAAGGGTTACGCTATTATACTTCCCAAGTGAAAAACTACTCCCACTCTCAGTTCTGTTATTCTGCCCCAAAACTATATGCATGATACACACAGTAAGACATTTCATTAATTCTGAATTGTTTTTGGAATAGAACTGTATTGCTCAGAGAGCCTTACCAAAGCAAATAGGGTATGTTGTTATTAAATTCTCTGCATATAAAGCATAACCACAGGCAAAACTGTTAAGATTTATGAAAGCAACTGCTGCATGTTCAAGAAAACAACGCTGACAAATTCAATTCTAACTCTTGTAACTGCTTGTTTTTTTTGGGGGGGTTGTTTTTTCCAACCCCTGTGTCTGTTCCAGCTGCAACTCGACTGCCACATTGAGCTAAATCTTCACCCGAACGCAAATCATCCCTCCAATCACTCAACAATACTTACCTTAACTCTGCCTATATAAGTCTGATATTCCACTCACGCTTCTCCATCTCGGAGATTAAAGGCCCAGATTTATCCCCATTGCAATATTGATCCTATTGATCACACGTTGGAGTTCAACACAACCAATAAAAACGGTGAAAGCGTTCCAGAAAACCTTCCCACTAACTTTATTTACAGGGGAAACTATTCTGGTCCATTTGTCAGGATCAAGTTGAAAGACAAGAGAAAGGACCAGAGAGATCTATAAATGGACTTAAAGTTTCCTTTGAGGTTTTTATAAACCATAAAGCATGTAGCTGAATCTTCTTATGTGTGCAGTGAGTGGCAGAATCTTGCTGCATCAATCAAAAATAATGAATCCATATTAAATCCAGACGTCTCGGTTGCTGACATCCATTTTCGAAAACACTTATTCCTTGGTCACAGAATCAGAAAAAAATGCTGAGGAAAAAGAAGAGAAAGTATAGAGGGGAAAAATATTAACAGGGACTAAAAATGAGAGCTTGTGTGTGTGTGTGTGTGTGTGTGTAAAAATAACGGTTATTATTTTATCTTCCTACCTACCTTCCTACCTTCCTTCCTTCCTTTCATTCAGCATATCTATCCAATGAAAGGCAACCTCTCTCCCAACAACATCAAATGTCCAATCCACTTTTATTAATTTATCCGGGCCGCTACTTTTTTTAGTGCTTTTTTTATCCTCACAAATAATTGTTACTGCTCTGGACTCCGTTTTGCTATTAGTCTACCTGCCTTTTTAGCTGCTAATGACGTTGCGCTTGTGTTGCCATTATTTTTACAATTTCCCCTTTTTTAAATCTTAAGTGGATTTTTACAGGCTAAGTAGGCTAAGTTGGGCTCTATAGGCTTAGTCTCTCATTCGCATAGCATGTACTGAAAATTTTCATTTTCAGCCATGAAACTTTGAATTCTCTGGAGGGAGCCCCCTTAAGTCATGCTCACACACCACTCCTCTTCAGTCTGAATTAAAAACGACTACTTGGACGACCTGGATAGAACTAGAGTTACAACAAAATAACCACTGATCTTAGTCTGTTATCCACAGGTCACGTTTGATTGTCAATAAATGTCAGTAGAGGGGGAAATGGCATGGCCACAACACATTGTTTCATTGTGTTTTGCCACTGTTTTAGAAAGACCCAGATGAACGGTGTCCCATCCAGAACATTCAGTCACTCCTCGCCCATGTTTTCAGATATATCCAATGAATAAGGGAATCATCCACCTGCAGCCACTAATTACAGTCAAGGCTGCAAAATTGTATGTCCCTGCATTTTTTTTCTCCCATTTAGCAGATAAAACAGTTCTTTACTGAACTTACAATGTTGGTTGAAGAGGAGAACAGTTTAAAGTGGAACGGAGGGTTATACAGAAACAGATCAGTGATTGTTTAAAATGTCTATATGGCCTACTTGATAAGAATATCATTGGCTTCAATGATTCCACACTGGACTTCTATAAAAGTGTAGAAAAATACATATTCAAGGACAGTGAGGGAAGCAGAACGGTAAAATACTCTATTGGTTATTGCATCACTGATTGTGTCCTGATTCTTAATGGTGAGCTCACGTGAAATGACTTCACATGAAATTCTTTGTTGCTGGCTCTGAAGTCTTTTCATTGCCTTGACTAAGAGCCTGTGTCCACATCTCTGTGCTCAAAAATTGTGCTGCCAATTTTACACTTGCTATTCTCATGCTACATTTCAGAGACAGTTTCCTCTGCCTTTGTGGTCATCATAAGTCAGGTTAACAGCTATTTATGCCCCATTTTTTAACTAGGTGACCAGCAGTGCAACTTTTCTGTTATTTTATGGCACAAATCCCCCAAACTAAATATGAATAAATGCAATCTGACTAATGATGTTCTAAACTGGCCACAAATCTTTAGTCCCTGTTAGTTTTTGAGAGGTACTTTGTCCAACTTATCCTCCTGGAAAGTGGCTTGGGACATGATAAATACATTGCTCTTGTCTGGACTGTGCAGAATCCCAAGGTGCAAATATCCAGCACCCTGAATAAGTTACAATGAGAAGATAATGTCCCTTTTTATGTGGAATTTACTGTTGAAAACACTGTGATATCATCCTGTTTTCTGTGCGTTATGATGCAGACACAGTTATTCAAAAGGACAAGGTGGTCTGCAAAGGGACAACTCATTTTGTAGTACAATTAAACCCTTTGGTTATTTAGCTGTCTTGTTCTTAGTAACTAAATAAAAAAAGAAGGTGGCATTCATGTAGTCTAATTTGTACATGTACTGTATGCGCACAGTATTGCGAGCAATGTTAAGGTACTAGCCTGTCGTTGCAATGTCAAAAATTGGTTATTGTTGATAATCCATAGAAAATGGGGGAAGTTGAGGCTATAGAAGTCCCCATATTCTGCCCTTTTTGATTGACCATACAGAGTGCGAAGAGGTGGTCACACGCAAACCTAATGGAGGTCTGTGATGTACACTTTTGAAAATATTTTTTAAAATATCCTTGTAGCAATTCACCAATGTATCCTCATAATGTTAGCATCTATCTGCTGTGTTGACCTCATGTTGATTTGCACTATATAAACTTGGGAAGTATGGAATAGCATTTATAAGTGTATAAAAAGGACAAACAATTCTGGAGTTTTCTTGCATAACTCAGGTGCTGGTTTAATCAAATTAGAATTTTATGTGATCTTACTGTATATTTTGATTATTGTCCCCAACTCACTATAGCTGGTTTTAATAAATCTCCATTATTAATCACAGCAGTTAGGTCTTCCATGATATAAAGTCATTAATAATAAGGATTTGGATGAACATTTTACATACATTTGCTTCATGTAAGGTGAACATTCACACAATCCTGGGCCACTCCTTAACTTCCAGCACACGGTAATCATTTGCTCACACACTTTCTATGAACTCATCTTTGTTGCTTGTATCTGTGGTCACACTCTTTTGATCACAACTTGAGCGATAAGAGGCTGTCAAGATATTCTTGTTCTTGACCTGTGGGGATAGTACATTTCCCCGCTTTGTCTAGTAGCTGGAAAAGACACTAACAAAGGGAGCAGCTAAGGTGTTGCTGCTATCATACTGTTATCCAAGTACAAAAAGTTAGTTATGGGGGCCATAACATGGATAGGCCGGTGCCACAGTGCTCCCGTGATCATTAAGATTTTATTAGTCTGGGAAACAATGAATGGGGCAGCATGCAACAGCAAGAAGGTTTCAGGTTCCAATCCTCTGGCCAGCAGGATTGAGGTTTGAACCTTTAACCTTTCTGTGTGGAGGTTGTTCTCCCTGTGCTTGTGTGGGTTCTCTGTGGATAATACAGCTTCCTCCCACAGTCCAAAGACATTCACGTTAGGTTAATTGGTGACTCTAAAATGCCTGTAGGCGTGAGTGTCTCCATGTGTCTGCCCTTTAAT
Source organism: Pempheris klunzingeri (assembly GCF_042242105.1). Classification (NCBI taxonomy): domain Eukaryota; kingdom Metazoa; phylum Chordata; class Actinopteri; order Acropomatiformes; family Pempheridae; genus Pempheris; species Pempheris klunzingeri. The sequence continues at coordinate 24,112,621 of NC_092014.1, read as the reverse complement.
TGGCTGGCGGCCAGTCCAGGGTGTACCCGCCTATTGCCTAAAGTCAGCTGGGATTGGCTCCAGCCCCCCCACCCCCCACCCCCCTTGCTCTTGACTTGAACTTAAAAAATTTAAACCTATTTCTGACGGTGAACTCAAAGTTTTACACTTCCATGAGGAAATTATCTCCTATACATTTTTACAAGTGGGCATTGATGGGCAGTTGAGCTATAATAGTAGGCTGGTATTTCCTGACAGGCTGAGGAGATCCAGGGGAAAAGATCAGCAGTGGTTAGTAGTAGGGATCTCAATGACTATGTCATGTCTTGCCCCGGTTGTCACTCTATACTGAGGGCGCAATATCACACAAAAGAGATATTATCGTTGCTGTTGTAAACAGCATAGTTTTTCATTTGGAGGTTATTATTTTTGCTCTTATCTTTAAGGGTGACATATGACACCTATTTTCATCTTTTCACCTTCTGTCAACCTCTTCTCACCTCTCATAGTTTACACTCCATGTCATCTCCTTAACCGCCCCCGTCCAACCCCAGCAGCCACAGATGCTCATCTCTATCTCTCATTTTCTTGTGCACAACACTGCAGAGCTATTTCTCTCAACTTGGCATTTTTTAACAAGGCTTATCTTATCCTGCATCTCAAAAGTGACAGCTCCACCCCTGCACCAACAGCGTGTGGATAAATCGTCCTCTACAGCACCCTATCATTTGCTTTGGGCTTCACAGAATCTTCGTCTCTGTAAAGCAGACAACTGTCATCAAAGATTGATCTCTGCTATAACCATAACCACACCATTTGGCATATATGAGTCATTCATATGTGAGAATTCATACTGAATTCATCAGGACTTTTAGCTTTGAGTGGCTCAGGTTGATGTAAGGTGATGTAACCCACATTATGCTTGGTGACTGCAGATGGTCACAATCAAGTCTAATCATTACAACCATACAAAGGGACATCAGATGAGACTAAATGATTGGACTGCGGTGTAAATGTTGGGAAGAGGCTGGGGATAATAAGATGACAACAACATAAAAAAAATCATACACACTCATGCACAACACAGAGGTCGAAAATTGAAGATGTAATTTGGAAATTCTCATTGGACCAACGCAATGTCAATTATTCATTCTGTTTATTGACTGGTTGGGTCGCTGGACGTCCTCTGGACCTCTGGACGGTGTGGTGGTTCAAATCCTCTGACCTGCTGGTTTGCACTTTTACCCCGAGGCCTTTCTGTGAAATTAGCATGTTCTCCTTGTGCTTGCGTGGGTTCTCTGCAGGTAATCTGGCTTCCTCCCACGGACCAAAGACATGCAGGTTAGGTTAAGTAGTGTGAGCGTGACTGCTTGTCTGTCTCTATGTGTTGGCGCTGCGATTGACTGGCGACCAGTCCAGGGTGTACCCCCCGCCTCTCACCCAATATCGGCTGGGATTAGCTCCAACTCCCCTGCGACCCTTAAGGATAAGCGGTATAGACAATGAATGGATCGGTGGATAGATTAGCATGAGAAAAATGACATTAGGTACAATAAGGTGTCACTGTTGAAGAATTTCAATAACAGGTTTTATTCCAAAGAAGAGAGAAAAAATATTCTATTAATGATATTGAGATTTGGTAATTCTTTATTTAAATCAATTACTCTTTTTTTGTTTTGACTTCCCTCTTGCTTCAAGTGGTAGGAACAAGCTCCCCTCCTTCTAAAGACCAGGTTTTCTGCCTTGTTTTAGATTTTCTTTCTCTTTTTGTCCTGTTTTTTTTTTTTCACCACCAAATGTGCAAAACATTCAGTTAGCGGGGTTCTCATTTGTGGCACTTCTTTAATAATGATAATATCAGTAAAGAATTATGTGAGCTGTACATTAAATGTTAATCTGTTGAGTAACTCGACCAGAGACTAAAATGAGATCTGGCTGTTATCTAGTTAACATGCTGTCCACAGGCTGGTGTGGAAATGGAATGGAAAATTTTCCTTTGCAGTTCAGAAAGACCAATGGAGTGATAAATCTTCTTTAGTAAAATGATCTCACTCATCACGCGTCAGTTTCAGTGGTCAGAATCCACTAGTTACACTTCATTCATATCATATCAATAGCTTAGCCTTATCAACTTAGTCATCAAGATGGTTTGAATTTAAGACTTCTAGTACTTGAAAAAAATAATGGTTCCATAAGATACTTGTACAGTTTCCCAGTCAGATTAGATAAACTGTTGATGTGAATCATTTAAATTGGGCCAAATCATCTTACTGACAATGAGCCAGTAACTCAATATTGGCTTAATTCATTCTTCTACTTCTTCCTACTTTCTCACAAAACAGTATTTGTTAGAGTCCATTCTGTCTTTGGGTTAAGAGGCAAATACAGTTTTGAAAAAGTTATTTTATTTTCCACACCACATATATAGCCCACAGCTTGCACACAAACATACAGAAATATTCACCCTCTCAAGCCTCCCACCCTCATCTCTGAAGATGAAATATATTGAATTGGTGGTACAGACAGTCCCACTTGATAAGCGCCTCAGTCATGCAGAAAAACATTTTCCACATTCTCATAATGTAGACAAAATACCATTTACATGATCCATCGCCTCAAGATAATGTCTTCCTTTGTGGGTATGGAGGAGTCTGTGGGAGTGCTACTGTGTGTGTGTGTGTGTGTGTGTGTGTGTGTGTGTGTGTGTGTGTGACACTCAGACAGGAAAGGACTCCTCTTGTCTTTTTACCCTTTTTATGTTCGCCACTATTATGGGTGTGAAGTTTCAGTGGGTGGGAAGAAAAAAGTATAGTATGAAATGTACATTGCTGAAGTATCACACCAAAGGCAGTGCAAGAAATTACAAAAGGAATGAGAAGCTGTATTATCACTAGAACGCATTTTTGATGTGCAGTAAGTTTGATGCTATTATTATGAAATATTGTCATTGTTCCTTGTAAACATAAGCACATTATTAATGTGCCGTAATGATTATTAACCAGTGGATGCAAAGACTGTAGAACGGCTCCTAATGTAGCAGGGTAGTTATTAGTTCTTTCCCCTTCCAAGACCTCAGCAATTTCTGATGAATTACTTTTTCATTACAATGCTCTTCATGATATACAATTTATCTCTGACCCTGACATTAGTTTTATAACAAGCCCATTGTAACAGGGCCTGACGCCCGTGACACCTGATAAATTGCTGATTTAAGATGAGTTTGAATGTGGTCTTCTCCTTGGCGCCATAATGCTCAGCAGCTTCACAGAACCAGCTAAAAGCAATGTCCTTCACTGTTGTTAGAGGGTCGGCACTCGACTCTGCCATGACTAAGAGGGTGATGGAAACTTTCACACATGTCAGCGAGCTAAATTTAGTACCAGAAAAAAAGTAGGTCTTTGGGGCTGACCTACGCTCCTGAACCAGGCAGGTGTGAGAACACCTCTCAGGCAGATCACACATGTCTGCCTGCGCCGTGCCATGGCGAGAAAATGGCTGACAGTCAAGGATGACTACTGCAGATGCAGCTGGAATGTGCAAGGCAGGACTGAAAATGTGAATTTAAAAGAATGTATTGTGGTTTGACAGGCAAGTTATACATTGCCTCTGTAATTAGAGAGTGTATTCTGTAAATACTAGTTTTTAAAAGTATACATTGCTGTCATCAAGTCTCCCACCGCATCTCCTTTCTATCTCTCTCTCTGGATGTCTGTTTCTCTTCCTTTTGCTTGTTCTCTCTTTCCCAATCTCTGGCGCTAAAGATGGAGAATGTGCAGTTTATGTAACAACCATTTCAAGAGGGCACATTGGGAACAAAAGAAATGACGATCATCAGATAGTGATTATCTTCACAGCTACTCATTCACGGGATAAAGCTAATGCATAATGCAAACCTCTCATCTACTCTGACCGTCAATGGCCCCCTCATCCATTATAAGCTCGGCCCAATATGTATTTCTCAACTAAAGGGTGATCGAAGGCGTGATGGGGCTGACGCGCCTTGAAATGAATGCAACTTTGACCCACATCTCCAACCATCCCCCTGAATTAGAAATCCATACTTCATTTCTCGGGCAAGAACCCTTGTTTCTGCGAGGCCGACGGCTGATGTGGGGAGCCGTGATAGGCACTCAGTCAGTGTTCAGGGCAGCTCGTGCTCTTTATGCCGCTGCACTAACTGGTGGAAAACTCGGGGATGATGGAGGGAGAGATGAGAAGAGGGAAGGCTGACCTTTAGATAATCATCTCAGGGCTGGGTTCAGGACACACAGTTTTTTGGGAAGAAGAAGAATTAAGTTTGACTTTCTTGTCTAAAGGGATTTCAGTTCACACAAAAGTGGCCAAAGGTAAAGGTCCGTGATTTTAGTGTACCCTATATGTGACAGAAAGAGAGAATCTGTCTTTGTTTGTGTACTGGATTTGGAAGTTCAAGACTGATGGAGGTTGATGTATCACTTCACAATTGAAATTAATGCTATTTCAGGGGACCTTCTACCATCTTAAAGGTGCTGCAGTCAAAGTATGAAGTATTACCATCTTAGAGAGGTTTTTAGCCTGGTAGATACTCATATTGGATGCATGGCCTTCCCACTCACAAGCTACTAGATGGAGTCGGATGGAACTGTCTCTTTTATCCTGAGGTCCACGCACAGTGCGCAATGTTTACATGACTCAACCTAAAATGTCATTGCAATTCATCATCAGAGCAGCTCAATAGTACACAAAGTCAGAAAATACTACATATAAAGGGAAACATCACAATAACCAGCTCCAAGACATCAATAAATCATTATCCTAACAATAATATTGCTGAGTACCGCTTGTCACTCATTACAGTCATAAATACACTCAAATTGACTATTGTACAATTACAGAAAATAATAAAAGCTGGTGATAGTTTGTGGGGTTGTTTTCTTATGCTGCCCAGCCACTGTTAATCAAACCTGATTTACACACCCACGCAGTCCCGATGAAGCACATAAGCTAGTATTTTGAACTCCCAATAAATATTACTGAAGGATTTAGTTTATTATCGCTTAATTAGTCTTGAATATTTAATGTTAATGCACAAACTTCTCTTCAAAGATCTTTAAAAAACATCATTTCACTGGCTTTAAGATAATGTAAACTTGATATAATACTAATATACAGTCAGTTGTTAATCATAAATTAGGGTTTGCTGAAATGTGGATCTATGAATTGAATGAACTCATCAAACAGACCCAGAAACTGTATCCACCTGTAAAGTATGAGCTGATTGTCTCAGACCACCTCCAGTTGAACTGTGACACAGTCTGTGGACAATGAGGTGCAACATCCATGTGTGGGTGTTCTCACATCATTACTATAGGTACTCCTGCATTACTAACCATTGGTTACTAAAATAAAATTATTGAAAAACGTCATTCATGTGGCAGAAAATCACATTTGAGCCCATCTTGGTGCAGAAATAAACAATACTATACACTGTTCATCATTTCCCAGCATTCATCAAACGGGTTCTGACCTTGTCTCCTGGCAACAGCGGTAAATGGCTGCAATTAGACTATAATGCAAATGTACTGCAAAACAGTGAACAAATGTGAAAGCAGGGTGGAAAGAAGAGTCCAACTCGGGTTCAGACTCAGAAGAATAAACCTCATTTTAAAATGGCCTCAGAAGAATGCACACACTCCTGCTTTGAGTGATTTCAAATAAAGATCTCTTAGCAATTTTGATGCTATTTTTTTTTAGCATCAAAACATAAACACTGAAATGTATAAGTGAACATGCATCTAATCTAGTACGTGTTTTGTGGGGATCCTGACTAAGTCTAAATATTCTGCTTCGTTTTGCCCTAGAACTAAATCTCTGACCTTCTGATTGCCATGATGACATTTACCTGCTTATCCACACACAGCGTACGTATTAAGTGAGGGTCAGGGGTTTGTGTCAGACTGTAGGCTAATGGTGAACCATGTGTCATATGTCAGCTCATATGCCTTTTTCGCTTCACTGGTGTGACTAGTATGTAATTAACCGTCACTTAATTAGGCAAATTGACTAAAATGTGTTTGGCTGGTGTTTGCAACAGTGATTTAGGTGGTAAATTATGGGGGGGAGGGTCGCACACACTGACATATTAAAGTTTCACATGCTTAGAAATGTCCATTGAACAGATGAACTAACACACTTAAAAAATGAATAATTTTCAAGTTTGATTTGATATGTTGAGTCACCAGTAGTACTGTACGCCTACATTGAAGTGACCAGCCAGTTCATTCCTTGTTCATCACAACGCTGACTTGGAGCATAATGGAATTACACATTCACTTGCTGATCTACTGAGGCCCTCCTGCAACCCAGGCTTGTTCATTTGCAAACGGCAAACATTTTTTGGCAGGCACACTGCTGCCTTCTTCATTAAAGTCTTAAAGCAATACTAAATACTGTATGTGTTCAAAGTTCATCACACCACAGAAAATGTAACCACCAAGCCAAAATCAAGAAATAAGCAGCGTTTTCTGCTCTGAAACGTTTAGGGCGTGTTTAATGAAAATGCTGAGACGAGGAAGACCATCTCGAAACTACCGTGACTTGCATGAGATCAACAGCTGCTGTGTACTCTGTCTCCCTCCTTGTTTGTCTGTTTTAATCTGGTCTCTCTCTGATTTCTTAGTCTTTCACCGTTCCACCGGTACTTCAACAGTGCTAACATGAAGTCTAAATCGCTTTAACTTGATACGTTTATTTTGAACTGATCTTGGTGTTAGGCGGTCGCCTGCCGCTGCCCTGTTAGCTTATTGTAGCTTAGCCTAACATTACCAATTTTGTCTTGTGCTAAGACTTGAAGACTTTAAGCAGTCACATTTGAAATGCATGTTGCCTTACAGAAAATAAACTTCCCAAGCTTTTTATAGATTATATTGCCACAATTGTAATCATATTGTTGATTTTTTACAATAGTGCATAGAAATATCAAAGAATAACCTTTCAGGAAAGTAGAGAAAGAGTGGACCAGACCTGGACTGCTCAAATTAGAAGGCCTATGGAGTCACTATCAGTGGAAATGCTTATAAAACTCAAACAAGAAAGGTAGACAAGCGTTTCCTTTTTTCGACCTGAACCTTTGACATTTTTATTAGAAATGTTGTTTCTCCACAACTAGCATTTGCCTTCCACTTTCATCCCCGTGTCCTTTAAACTTGGTTCATTTAAGTTAATTTCAGTCAAACTGCTATTACCGTTATCTCGTTTTTTACATGGAAGAAGTGAGAAATAATCACACTTTGCACCAACCCCATTCCAATAATAACTCGCTCTCTTCCCAGTATAATCTGTCTCTCAGTCCTTGACTTTGCACTAGAGGAACAGGTCAGGGGAACTGGACTACTGTCGAACACCCAATGGGATGCATTTGATACTGTCAGGAACAATTTGGTGCTGGTGCAGGGTGTGCCAGGAGCGTGTCAGCCTGATTTAGGTTTCCTCTGTTGGGGTACCGGCATCAGGGAGAGTCCCTCTTAACTGACCGTGACTGGAGCTGGCTGGCGAATGCACAGGGATTACCGTCACGCCCCAATCTGACACTCACACACACACGTACACACACATTAAGTCACACGCAGCGGATGTGAATACGTATTTACATATAAACACACCCATTCCCAGCACGAGAAACGCAAATATAATCTGATAAATATGCACACATACATATCCCATGTGTGCGCGTACAGCCACACATGTGCGGACACGCTGTCTCACTCGATCACCGTGCAGGCCTACGGGGCCTTAGAGAGACTGGAGGAGAAAAGCGCACAGGGAGAGGTGTCCTAACATTTCACAACGTGAATGCCCTGCTCTGTAGAGAAGCGGCGATTCATGAAATAATTCAGCACATCACAGTATGAGTTAGCCAAGCGAGGACTCATCTTGGAGAGAGGGAGAGGGAGAGACACCACTGTGGACTCATTCAATTAAATTTTATTACATTTGTATGAATATATGTGATTTAATGTGGATTATGCCTGAGTGCCTTGTATTGAAAGGATTTGAATTCTTGATACTCTTGAATACTTTCTTTGCATGTACATCTGACACACACTGCCACTCTAGCACACACACACACACACACACACACATACACACCCTAGCTCTTGCTTCTGCCTCTGTTGCTGTAGTTACCTCAAGAGCCTTTAACTTCATACAGTACACGATCCCCTCCTATTAACAGTATGTTGCTATGGTGGTTCCCTTGTGGTCTGTTTATGTGTGAACTCTAAACCTAAATTCTTTAACCTAAACATGGCAAAACGTTGCATGTAATCTATTTGCAGGTACGAAGCTACTGCTACATTTCCATATTTAATCATAGACACTGCAGGTAAACAATGCAACCCAGCTCTGCCTTCATACAGTGATGAATGACACGGCGGCACTTCCATTATTACTTCCTAATCAACCCCTTCGGGTTCATATGTACATGCGTGTGTTTGTGTGTGAGTGTGGAAGAGAGTGTAGGTTGAGGTGGGAATCGTGGCAGGCATCATTTCATGAATTTCATTAGCAACGAGAAAATAATTTTCTTGGCAGCAAGTATTGTAATTCAGCTATTGTTGTTAATCCAAATTTAATATGTTGAAAATTATTACAGGGATGGTGTAAGAGCGGGGTGTTGTTGCTGCTGGTGCATTTCTGCAGTCAGTCAAAGTGTCTCTCTCTCTCTGTCTCCTTCCGATTGTTCCTTTTATTTCCTCTGTTTTGTATTTTCTTATTTTCTCTCCAAGAAAAGCTTGTTTATCCCCTCCTCTTTTCGACTCTTATCGTATCTCCCCCTTCCCTCCTCCCTATCACATATGAACACAAGCCACTTTTATCTTCCGCTGGCTTTGTAAACAGTGATCATAGCGAATAGTTCAATAATGTTGATATTCTTGCTTTGAAGAACGGGACTAGAGTGTAAATTCATGCATATGAGATCACTGTTTGATGTAGCTATTCAGGGTTTTTTTTTTTGACGATTGTGGATCACAAGGACATGGATGCTGATTCACTTGACACGTTGCTCCAACTTCCACATAAATTAATCATTTTATCTTTAACTGCAACATCAAGAACAGTGACTCATTCAACTATTCTTACTGGGTAAACATGAATAAGTGACCGTTTAAAGGAAATGATCTGTTTGCAGTCTTTTGCAAAGCCATGGAAAGGAACAAATATTCTTTAAAAGGGAATTTAAAGAACCCTTAAAAGCAGACCTGAAGCCCAGTGAAAATGTTCCCATTCTTCAAACTTCTCTCCAAACTCAGAAGTTGAGCTGAGGTAGCAGTCACGCTTTATCTTCCTCTCACGGGTTGGCGGGGTGGGGTGGGGGCTGAACACTTGCAATATGTATTTTCTCTACATAAGGGGACAGTGGAAAACAGCACATCAGAGTTAGACAGAATATGTGTGAAGGCCTGTAGGGGCAAGTCCAGCTCCAGACACACAGCGACAGAGGTGTGACTCACAATACGCGGAGAAAACAGTTGTACATACAGTGTACTGTACAGTATACTCACACTTCAGGAAACTACGGATGGACTGATCCAACTTTTTCTCTCCCGTTAGACATTGTAACATCTGAGGGGTCGTCATTTTTTGTAGGCTTATGCGTATTTATTTATATTGTTCTAGGCAGGTCATGAGATTGCATTGTTATAACAATTCATTCTCTTAGCTGCTTGAGCTGCACCTGGACCCGATGTGCACTGCCTTTAAAAACTTAAGGGCTGGAGGATGAGGGCCTAAACCTACCACAACTGTCTCAAGGAGCACTGCTATTCAGTTATTTTAACGAGAAGTTGAGGATAACCTAATTTTGTGCTAAGCTAAGCTAATCAGCTGTTTGTGCTATCTGGTCATTTCCCCATTTTTGGCTTTTCCACCATTTCACTTCACCAAGCGATCACCACCGGACCGTACATCAGTCAGTTAAGGTCCATTTGAACTTTTTACACTGTTGTGGAAAGCCCATCTTCATCTCAGGTCCTATTCCCTCACTGGCCCTTGGAGCAGCTCGCTTCAGTTAGACTCCTCAGCCTCAACACCTGGTTCCAGGTTAGGTTCTTGTTCTGGAATCGCTTCTCCTTCTTCAGGCCTGATGGAATTCATCCCATCAAACAGGGCTCACGTGTGCTAGCTGTTAAAATAAAGCATGCGGTGCAGTTCTTCCCACGTGACTGACTGTTTACATTCCACACACACACACCTCAGAATCCCCCTCTTCTTCTCCGGTGTCATCTCAGTTTCCAACACTAGCCAACCTACTGTCCTCTCCCAGAAGTTTCCACCGACTCATCTCTCCATTCAAACTGTTATCACGAATAGGGTCTCTGCCCCAGTGAGATGTTCTGCTGCGCTCATCGCAGACTGTTGATAATTGCATCCCTTAGTTCGGGCCCCTGCAGTTGTAAACAGAGAGTCTGTGCCCTTCAGGATGACGTTGAAAAATGCCCGCTCCATTGTAAACAAGTCCTTCATATTGAACAATTATTTCTCCTCTAGAAGCCTGGATTTTCTGTGTCTGACAGAGACCTGGCAGAGGAGCATGGAATGAGGCCCCCTAATTGAACTTTGCCCGCCAGATTTGTCTTTTATCTGCACTCCTAGGATCTGTGGTCTTCAGGAACCATTTCCCTAATCGGACAATGAGCACTGGGGTACTCTCTTCATTTGAGCAACCCTGATTACCGACCCCCCGGTTTTAATAGCTCTTTTATGTCTGATTTGAGTAGTTTTTCATCCTCTATTATTATGCTGGACAGAGTTATTATGGTTGGTGATTTTAATATTCATGTTGATGACGCTTTGTGTAACTTTGCTGCGGAGTTTCTTAATGTCACTGAGTCTTTCAACTTTGTTCAACATGTCTGGGTCCACACACATTAAGGGTCATACATTAGACCTTGTTTTTCACGTATGGTTTAAATATTGACTCCATTTGGTCTGAGGAACAGCATGTTTATGACCATGAATGTCTTTTTTTTAACCTGTCTTTTACGTTTGATTCTCTGCCTAGTAAACATGTGCATTGCTCTTGTATTTTAAACCACCTTTCAGCAACCAGAGTGCTGTACTGTCTTCTCACACTGATGTTGACAGTCTAGTCCCCTCTTTTAACTCCCATTGCTCCAACTTTCTGGACCAAATAGCTCCCAGAAAAATGAGCCTTTTGCCCTCTGTCACTTCATCCCCCCTGGTAGAATGACACTATTCGTTGTTTATGTCGTAAATGCCGGAGGGTAGAGCGGTTGCGGAAATCCACCAAGCTCCATGTTCACAGTCCAAATTTAACAACATGGTTAAGGATGCGAGAGCCATCTACTTCACCAACCTCATTTCTTCCAATAAGTGCAACCCTAAAGTCCTGTTTGACACCATAAACAACACTGTCTCTCCAACATCTCCTGATCTTCCGGGATTTTCAGATGACGATTACAATAACTTTCTCTCCTTCTGTGTGGATAAGATTAGAGATGTCAGGGCTAACATCAACCCCTATTCTACTCCCATATCTCCTTATCCACCTCAGCCATCAATTTTGGACCAATTCTCTCCAATTTCTCTGCAAGACCTCACTGATCTGGTGGGCAGTATGAAAACTTCCTTGAGCCCTGTTGATATTATACCAACTTCCTTGCTCAAAAATGCAACTGGGTCTGTTGGTCCATGCCTGCTCACTATTTCAAATAACTCTCTGCAATCTGGCTGTGTCACAGGTTGATTTAAACATGCAGCTGTACAGCCTCATCTGTAAAAAGCCAACCTTGATCCATATCTTCCCTAAAACTGCAGGCTTATAGCCAAGCTACCTTTTATTTCAAAGATTTTAGAGAAAGTTGTTGCTAAAGAGATCACTACCATTTTAACAGTCAACCACACTTATGATAAATTTCAATCTGGAAGTATCCGTCAGAAGTATTTCACTGAAACAGCTATTCACAGAGTCTGATCTGATGTGGGTGAGTGCTCTGTTACTACTGGACCTCAGTGCAGCATTTGATACTGTAGATCACAGCATTCTGATTGAAAGGCTCAAGCAGTGAGTGTCTCTGGGAGCACCCAGGACTGGTTCTCCTCCTACCTACCTTTCAGACAGGAGTTTTTCTGTGTCACTTGTGTCCCTTTACGTCTAAATCAGCTGCCCTTTCCTGTCGTGTGACACAGGATTCTGTCCAAGGCCCTATATTATTTGCCTTGTATATGTTTCCCTTTGGAGATACCGTCTCCAGTTTTAAGGGTATCTCTTATCATTATTACGCTGTTGACATCCAGTAGTATGTCTTTTTTAAACCTGATGAGACTGACAAACTGGCTGTCTTGAACAATTGTCTGTCTGCCATTAAGGACTGGATGACAAAAAGCTTTTTACAGTTAAATACAGACAAGACTGAGGTCCTTATCATTGCCTCAGACAGCGTAGCTGCTTCCAAGTTTGCCGAGTGTATCGGCCCCTTCTGTTCAGCTGTTCAGTCCAAGCTCAGAAATCTTGGTGTTATATTCGATCATGCAATGTTTTTGATTAACAACCAGGACATGCTTCTTTCATTTAAAAAACCTTGCTAAACGTAGGCCCATTGTTTCACAAATTGAGCTTCAGATGATTATTCATCCCTTTTATATCATCCCGGTTGGACTATTGTAACTCCCTTTTCAACTGCCTCAGGAAGTCACAATTGGTCCAGAACGCTGCTGCAAGGCTGCTAACCAGGTCCAACAGATCAACTCATATCACACCTGTCCTATTTTCTTTACACTGGTTTCCCATCAAGTTCAGGATTCATTTTAAAGTCCTTGCTTTGTACATATAGAGCCCTGCGTGGTCAGGCACCAGCGTACATCTCTGAGCTGCTTCATCCGTACATCACCAGTATGTCTCTGAGGTCCCTTGACCAGGGTTTACTGTCAATCCCTCACACTCGACTAAAAACCATAGGTGATCGTGCCTTTGAAGTGGTGGCTCGGACATTGTGGAACACCCGTCTTGTAGCCATTCGATCTGAAGTCTTGATTGATGCTTTTCAAAAGCAGCTGAAAACACATTTATTCAAACTGGCCTTTTCCTCGCCTCCTGCTGTCTAGCATTTATGGGTTATGTTTGCTGTATTATAGTGTGTTTCAGACCTGTTCCTTCTCATGGCTGGTTGTTGTTTCTTTTACTGCTTTTAAGATGTTATTTATGATTTTATCATATATATTTTCTTTTTCTTTTTCTTTTACTCCTGTGAAGCACTTCATGACTTGTGTGAAAAGTGCTATTCTAAATAAATTTAACTTACTTACTTACTTCTCTCATTCTGTAGCCATCATCTCTGGTCAAAGTCTCCCCTCCTAGGCTGGCTTGATGGTTCTTGAATTTTGTTAACCCTCAAATACTGCCATAAACAGACATACGTACATTAATGCTGCACAGATCTTCACATTTCATTGGTTAATTGTTTTTTGTAAAAAAAATCACTTGTATGCAGCAGCCAACTCATCTCGTCTCCCTCTTTGGTTGTAGCCTCGGAGCCGGGCTGTGTGGAGAGCATGAGTGGAAGGATTTTGGATGGAATGCAGAACCTTATCTCCTGCTCCATCCAACTCCAATTTTGCTTTGGTACCTCTCACACCATGAGTCTGACACATGCCCGAGTAGGGTAATATTTTTGTCTCAGTCTGAGACTGAGATAAGTCTGAAGAGACACATGGGACAAGACAGAAGGAATTCAAAACTAGAGGTGATTAATTAATCAGTTTGGCTCCGATAGGGTGTTTTACAAACTATTGTTGGATCAGGTGGTGCGGATAGGCTCTCATATTGGGTCAGCTGGAGTTGCTGGAGTTCAAGCTACAATAAACAATAATACAAGAGTGGATTTTTCTTTATTTTGAGTGAGTGGCGAGCAGTTGAGTGGAGAGGGGTGAAATCGAGTTGGGACAGTGGAGCAGGTAGGTGGAAGAACCAACGGTTCCATGAGTGAAGAATGGAAATTCTCACTGCTCCACTCTGATCACATGCTCTGGTACTCACATTCATGTTCCCCTTAGGATAAATAGCAATAACTTACATCTGGTATCGTCATCAGGTCAACATTTTTATTTAATTTATTGATATACTTTGATTCATGACGAAATTACGAAGCCAGAGTGACCATAGATGGAAGAACATCCTCAAAATCCTGTCCTCTCATTTAGAAAAGAGGTATGAAAGTCATTTCTGTCTGTTTAAACAGTGGCCTATGAGCACATGAGAGTTGCCAAACAAGTTAATTTCAATCAGAAGTGGGGTAGAAAATATGGCTGCGTGCAGCAATTATAATCATACTGACAGAGACATATAGCTTGTTGATGAAGACCTGGGTGAGGTTGCTCCTCAGGCATAGTGAGTACTGTGATATGTATGCAGTATTTGTGGTTGAGTTGGCTAACTCTCTGCTTTTCATTGCTAATAAACAGCACCCCCTTATTTCCTACTCTATTAATCATCTGCCTCCAAGTTTAGGTTTCTATGTCACAATCTTCTAAAAAAGGGATTAATCTGCTTTTACACTCTCATCACAGCAAGGCACTCCACCTTATTAAGTCCCCATGGGGACCCAAAGTCTTCAAGCAGGTTTAAATTAGTGCTTTCTTTCTCTGTTTGATTTACATCCAGTGATTAAATGGGGGGAGAGCGAGAGGGGGAAAATAGCTTACATCAGCAGCTAAGACGATCTTTGAATGCAGAACTGTTATTTCACCGCAGACTAAATCATTCAGATACCTCTCAATCTTCACCAAGCTATTTCTGTGACACCAAATTACTTGGGCTTACTCCAAAGACATGTATCAAAGGTAAGGTAAGATAAAGGTAGTACATTTAGACAATTATGCGTAACTAGTTTGACACTTCGTCTTACCACTACTAGACTGAGCGAAACAAACTTTGGACATGATGTGTAGACGATTGGAAATCCAAAAGCTTGATCTCTACAACAGCACTCTTAGTATCTTATCTTCTCTTTGCTCACACTTCTTAAAGGTGCTCTTGCATGAAGTTGGCAGACTCACAAAAAGACAGGTTTAGAAAAGAATAGTCAAAAAATAGCAGCAGAGGTATTTCGACATTTAGGCTGCATCCCAGTTCCCCACTTGGCGTTACCCCTCTTCTCCGTATGGCTTCATGAAGGGTAGGGTGTTCCGTTTCTTTTGGGTACTGAGGAGAAGTGGTCATCTAGCCCTCCAAATGGAGTGGTAGAAAACAATTCCCAGAATGCTTTGTGAACCTAGGCAGTATACTATATTTATTCTGACCAGTTGTAAAATGGTAGTTTAATTTGCTATATTTTTGCAGTTCTCACTGCATTTTTGTTTTGCTCACGTTGGGCAGACCAGAAAGCAATTTATTTGCTAACCCAGTAGTTGAAGTTGGAAGTCAGATGCGCCAGAATAAAGAGACACAAGAGCACACAACTGGTTCCAATTCAACATTAAGGTGCTAAAACGAAATCATTCCTTTATTTAAATTATCCCTTATATTGTCCTGGAATAATCCTATTATTATTATTATCATTATTATTATTATTATTATGCCAGAGCGACAGGATCAGTCAGCATGTAATGGAAAATGACATTTTCAACTTGACTACACATCAGACGATAAGCTGTAATACAGAGATTACAAGTTTATTTAGTCAAATCTTTTGAAATAAAGCAGCAGAGTCTTCCGCTCCATCAAATCTGTTGGGACTTTTATATTTCACTGTAAGTGAAATTCTAAACTCTGCGTATGACACGTTGCCAACTTGTTCTAGACAGAAAAATGAAACATGTTTACAATTTTAAATGTTACTGATGATGTAATGTGAATATTCTTTGCATATTTTCTGGCAGATTTCGATACCAGCTTTCGGATGTGTACTGCTACCTACAATATCAGAGTATGCAGAACAGGATCTAGTTTTTAACGGTGTCTATTTTCCTAGGTAAAGAGTTCAGCCCCTACACCTGCTAGCGCCATTCTGCAGGGCTTCTACTCAGTCAGGGGTGCTCCAAAACAAGGGGTGGGTCCAAGGAGGTGGAATTGGGTTGTCCGCGGTATGGGTCAAACTCAACTAATCATAATACATTTCCTACAATACAGCTACTACTATCCCCTCATTTCATAAGATCCTCACTGCCTGGTAAATGTATTTTCTTTTGTGTCTCTACACCCCCAGTTTTTTATTGTACTGTTTCCATAGGTTGACTGGTTTCACTCATGACTTGTAAACAGACCTAGCACATAGCATGTGTGTGTGTGTGTGTGTGAAAATCCCCTTTAAACTGTTCAGAGAGGAATTGATTGAATGTGTAGATTACAACTGTAATATGATCAAAGGTAAATCTCTGTCAGAATTCAGAATATAGGGTTTTCCAAATCCCATCCCCAGACAAGAAATTTGGAAAAAAAATTAGCTTTGCCTCCAGCATGAAAGGTGTGATATGCTACATGCCCGTTTACCACCCTGACCTCCACACTCATATTTTTCACCTGGCTACACACGGGACGCACTACATCCTGCTTTGGCACTGAGCATTGTCACTGGACATAAATTGTCTAAATTATGCAATTTCAAGGGATACTGGAGTGTGTTTTCCACAAGCAAAGTAGTTCCAATAAATCGAAATATCCCATCAAAGCACGCATGACACACACGTGGTCAGTGATAAAGAACCTCTTGTGAATGTTGTACAACAATACTCGATTTTGTGCTAGATTCACATAGGTTTGAGAAAACCTTCAACCTTCTCTCCTCTGCACATTCAGAAAAAGAAAATATCAAAATTGAGAGAAAGAAACCAGGGAGGTCTTGCCAAGTCTGACAGGCAGGGAAGGCAAGCTAATTATCTCATGGTGCTTGGAAGCCTAAGTGCTCATTGACAATCACAGGACTGCTCTCAGGGTGTATATAGCTATTAGGCTGAGAGACAAGGGTTGGCCAAAAGCACTCATCACTGTGGTCATGCGAGCCAAGCCAGATCAACCACTAGCCTACAGCTGCTTGACAAGTAGCATTGCAGGACAAATTTCTGCATAATTTATTGGACTCTTCTAATATTGGTGATGTAGGTCTTAACTAGAATAGAAAGGGTAATGGGAAATGAAGCGGAATACATTAAAATATCAATAACCGTGAGAAATGTAGGTGTTAATAGAAGGCATGAACATGTGATGCGGTTCACCTCTAAACACTGGCAAGCTTTACATTAAGTCGAGCTATTCACTGCACTGGCTCCCTGTAGCTGGTATCCACCTTAAGGATGCTTTCATCCCAAACCTGATTGGTTCAGTCAAAATGAGCACGGGTGCTTTTGCCAGGTGAGTGTGGTTCATTTAGGCTGGTGTAAAAGCTCAGTCAAACTCTGATGCAGACCAAACAAGCACACTGTGACAGCTTGAAAAGGTGGTCCACATTGAAGCCATTAAAAAGTGTTATGGCATAGCGACCCCACAGTTCTGCTACTGGCTTTTTTGTTATGTCTGTACCTGTCTGTCAAGATTTACAAAACGTAGTTGAACTGCAGTCTATTAATGTGAATCACTGAGTTGCGTTTACAGCTCTGGGTTTGTTTGTAAAAAGCCGGTGTGAAGACAAACTGCACCAGAACTAAAAGAAAACTGTCTTTTTCTTTTTTTTCTTTCTTTTTTTTTTTTTTGCTGCAGGCCAAATGAACCAGACTACAAGCATGTATGTCTCCCAGTACTACCTTACAGGGCAGAGCAAGAAAGAAAAGAGCTCCCTGTGCATGACTCAAAATAAGAGATAGAGACCTACCGAACTGATCCATCACATCGACAGCGCTGCCAATACTGACCTTATTAAGTTAACTGAGTATTGGCTAGGAGTGACTATTAAACAGAGTCCTTGTCAATGTTATAATAAAATACAATATTTCTGCTATCAATTACGTTCATTCAATCACAGCGGGTCACCAACTGTGCCACAGCGAGCCCAGGGTCAGTGCTTGGTATTGGCAGATACCCCAAGTTTCATTAGTATCTGGGGAGGGGAAAAAAAATGTACCCAGTGAGTAACTGTGAGTCATTGATATATGAGATTTTTCATAGCAAAAACAAATGTAATGTGGCTGAATACAATCTAAATACAAAACACGCGATATTTCAGGCACAAATGTATATGACAAGGTCAGAACAGGACAACATCATCAATGTCAACCCATTGGTTATGAGACGTGCATTGCAAAAAAACAACAGAGAAAACTAGAAAGGACCGTGAGAGTGTGTGCAAGTGTGTTTTCTGTATGTGTGCTTTATACAGCCTATTTATTCAGGCCACTCAAATGAATCTGATCCATTGTTTGGAACTCTATATTAAGCATAGCGATTTGATGAAGCTCATTTTTATGCTTGTGCGAGAGCAGTGCACAGCGTGTTGAGATGAACTCAGCGGCCTTGGACTATTCATCCAAGTGAGTGTAATTGAACCGCTGAGTTACTGCGATCTACTGCTAACAGCAGCACCTGTCCACCTCGCTCTCCCTTCCCCACGAGCACACTGACAGGCATGGACATCGAAAAATAAAAGTGGGTGGAGTTTGAATCTTGCATCCAGTCATGTACACTAACGACAGATTTACGCAATTACTTTTGTCACATTTCTCTCCCAGATTGAGGTGAGGGTGGAGGGGGGGGGGATATAGGTAATACCTACAAGGTCCCCATCTGGATATAAATACCCCTGTTCTTTTAAATGAAGGGCTTTATACGCACAAAAAAGCCATCAGAATCCTCACACCTCTGCCACCCTCTGGCAATGTAATCACTTTGTGCATTGGATATTGCATTTATTTTTTAATATTTCACTCTCCCCCATCTGTTCGTCTTCTCTTTCTACCTCGGCTTGCTCTCCTGCATGCATTCCATTTTCATTCTCGCTCTAAATGGCATTTCTTCCCTAGAAATTAGATATCAGCCCGGCTGTCCCTTATTATCTTAACTCAGAAGTGAGGACTCAAGGTACGACCTAGATACCGCTCTCTTCTGTCTCTCTTATTCTCTCCTTCCCCTCTCTAACCCTGTCTCTTTATCCCTTTTATCTCCATTCTTACCACTCCCCTCCCTCTCATCCTCACCTCAGAGGCCTCACCTTCTCTCCTGCCTCACCTATCGCTTGCATTAAATCAAATGGAACACATTAAAAGTGGCATGCGCAGCAGACAATGGCTTTTATGATTGCCTGCCGTGTTCGGCCTGGTTGTGCTGCACAGCCCCATAAAATGCCATTTGTATCACCTCATTTCATAGGGCCTTACTACACGGGCGAAACAGAGAGGGAAACTGAGAGGAGATACAGAGACTGAGCAGAGATATTGTAGGGGGTGAGCGTGGAGGGAGGATGAAAGAGAGAATGAAAAAGGGTTGATGGTGTAACAAAGAGAAGAGGCCAAAGAGTAAGAAAGTGAATTAGATAGAATGTAGAGTCAGAGTAAAATGGGATCAGGGATTGGGGGGGAAAAATCAGATGAAATGGCAAAAGAAAAACATCTGCAAGAGCGACAGAGCAGGGATGGGCAAGATAAGACAGGTGAGAAATGAGAATGAAAAAATGGAGAGAAGGTGAAGAAAGAACTGGCAGAGAACAAGAGGAAGGGATAGAGAAATGAATAAGAACGGCGAGATGGAAAGAAATGTGTGAGTAGGAAAAGAGGCCAAGAGAAGAAAAGAGGAGGTGAAAAAAGGGTGAGAAAATGATATTGGTGAGAGAGCGATAGACAGTAAGAGAGAGAGAGAGAGAGGGAAAAGGAGACGGGGCTGTACGGTTACTGAGATTACCCAAGAAAGCCCTGACACTATTCAAATAAGAACAAGCTGCCAGGACAACTACGAGGATTTAGAGCAATAAGAAATATATAGCAACCAAGGGACAGAGAGAGAGAGAGAGAGAGAGAGAGATGATGAGGGCACATCCCTCGCCCTCCCTCCTCGCCTACCTTCCTCCCTCTCCATTAGTACAGTGAGCATATTGGGCTTATTAAATTCTAATTGTCTGTAATGGCCGCCCATGCTCTCTGAGGCACTATGTGACAGGGTGAGAGTGAGCGGAGGTATTTGTTTTGCTAATTGGAAACCGTTCAGCTCCCTTAAGTGTTCTGCTGTTTGCCGCTGCTCAGGGAGCCGCAGATAAAAAGCAGCGAAACGATGGATAGATGGATAGATAGCACAGGTACCGTGGAGAGAGAGAGAGATGGGGTGGAGCGGCGGGCGGGTGGGAGGGCAGAGTGTAAGAGGAGCACCTTGGGGGTATTTACCGGTGAGAAGGAATATGAAAAATCAATGAGGACATAATGAGCTTCATTTAGAAAGTTGTCAGACACTAGCGGAGGGCTGTTTAGCATGCCGGATCCACTGTGCGAAATAAAAGCTGTTTACACTACACACCACGTACAGTGTGTGTGTCAGATTTCAGAGGAAACGTACAAAGACTGAGAATGCATTTAACCAACCTCTTTCAGCAATGATGTAACAATATACTTGTGATGAAGAGTTATATTTTGACTTTCTTTTTATGAATATGACGTGGCTCGGTGTGCCTGTGTGAGCCTCTGTATTTGTCTGTATATCAAGGTTTGTTCCCTCTGTGCTCAAGAACTTCTTTGAACCCCTCCACCCTTTCCCCACCACACACACACACACACACACACACACACACACACACACTAATATCTCTCACGTCCTTGCAGTGTCCTCAGGCACAGCATGCCTCACAAAGCCATTCTGAGTTCTTTACTTGTTCTCTATACCTCCCCTCCATCCTCTACCCTTTTCCCTTCTTCCCCACGGCAACATAAGCAGTGGAAAGACCAGAAGGTGCGAAGAGGTGCAAAAAGCCTCTCCCGTGTTTCCATATGTCCTTGCTTCCGCTGAGCTCTGCACATGCAAACACATGCTGGAAACATGGAGGTAAACATGCACCCTGTAATCCAAGTCAGGCAACCTTCAACACACAGTACTCCAAGAGAGCTTTGTGGCCTCAAAGGCAATAATGTACAGTTACAACATCCCCAACATTGTTTTAAGGAATTGACATTTTTTGAAATACACTTATTTTCTTTCTTGCCCAGAGTTGGATGAGAGTACTGACACCACTCACCGTTCCATACGAAGCTGAAGACAGCAGCCAGTTAGCTTAGCTTAGCATAAAGAGGCGAAGTTGAAACTAGCCTTACATCAACCAGCTGTAACGTTTAATATAATCACAGCCCATGACATGAGTTAACTATTCACATATGTAACATATCAGAAACACAATTAGGTGGAAGAAATCTTGACCTTAAAAAATCTTTTTCTAAATCTTACATATAAACATGCTATTTGAAAGTATATAGAAGTGGATGTAATGTTATAAATAATGTTTTTCTTTTGATTTCATTCATTCAATCATTAGTCATCAAAACCCACATCCACACGGACTGGTTGCCAGTTAATCACCAGACAGACAACCATTCACACTCCAGTTCAGAGTCACCAATTAACCAAACCTTCATGTCTTTGGACTGTGAGAGAGAAGCCGTAGTGCCATGAGAAAACACAAATGCAAGCATGGGGTGAGCACACACACACACCGCCCACACACAGCCAGTGGGTTCATTCCAGGAACCTTCTTGCTCAGCTGCTGGTGGAGCGCCACGGTGGTGCAGTGCTTAGCACCGTCGGCTCACGGCGAGAAGGTTCCGGGGTCAAACCTGCCAGATGGTTGGGGCCTTTCTATGTCTCCCCTTTCTTGGTTCTCTCGGTGACTCAGGATTTCCTCCCACAGTCCAAAGGTTTTATCCAGCAGATTAAACTCTTTTTTCATGTTTAAAATATCTAGCAGAGGGAAACATGTTGGATGGGCCACATGTGTGTTACAACATGCATGTAAATACCAACCATATGATATTTTAAAATGCTTTTTTCTGCATAATGAGTATATTTTTGATACATTTTGCTGATGATCCTTCTTTGCTTTTACTAAGTACAACTATGAATGCTGGACTTTTACTTGGAATTCATTTAATAATTTAGTATTTTTACACCATGTTATTATTATTTTACTAAGTTACAAAAAAATACTTCTTCCAACGCTGCACACCAGCACAATTTGCGGTTTCCATGGCAGTCATTTGTTGTTTTTTTTCTTGGCAGGAAGCAGTGACTTCCTAAAATCCTCAGGAAGACCTTGGCTGTGTGGCTCAGAGGTGCTGGTAGGCTCAGTTATCTTCAGAGAGAACAAGGCCAGCTGTTTTCCCATTTCCAGTTTGTATGCTAAGCTAAGCTAACCAGCTGCTAGCCCCAACAAGTGTTTGTCCTCTCATTTACTATAACTCTTGGCAAAAAAGTGAAGTGTATTTTTCATAAAATGTCAATATATAAGTCCTTCTCCATCCAATTATTGCATTGTATGCGAGCTTGCCAGGCCTTTTTTTATTTTGAGGATAATTTAGCTTCAACAATATATATATTTTTTGTTCTTGGCAGCCCATGAGTCAATCATGGTATTCTATTGAAATGTTTTCTCCCTGTGGATTTGACAAATACCCCCTTCCCAGCTTATGTGGGTGTCCCATTAGAATTAAGCAGAAGTGCTTTTGGCTGCCTTGTCTCCTTTCCCCCGGTGCCTTAAGTGCTGCTGTGTTATTTTTACATCTCTGTGTGTCAAGGCTTAGACTGATAGGTACTGTATGACTGGCTGTTTGGAGACATGGAGGCAGGTCCCACAGTGATTTGTCTCTGCGATTGTGTAGGACGTGCATATGGGGACGGTGGGGGTGAAGATCAAAGTGTGTGTGGGGGCGTGTATGCATTACCATGTCTGATTTTTAGGTGCTCATGCTCACACTTTTTCCATGTGCCAGCACTTGCACAGGTGCATGTGTGTATCTGAGCAGTGGGATGTATGTTCAGAAAAGGTTTTGATATTATAAAAGAAGTCTACTCCAAGAGGCAAATGTGGAGCAACACTGACAGTGAGGGGAAACGGAGCGTGAGTTGAAATGCAGAGGGGTATATTTTTGGGAGTCACAGTGGAGAATATATTTGTTTAAATCAAAGAAACTGGAATACCGTGCTAACATATGGTAAATTGCGCAGTGAACTAATCAACGGATGTCTCAAGAGTTACTCAACAATAAAGTAGTACTGTAGCATATGCCAAATGGTTTATTTGCAGAAATGCACAGGAATACACCAAAAACAAAACAGGTAAGAAAATAGAAAGTAGCTTGTGTACTTTAGAACATCAGTCTTTGATAAAATAACCCCCCATTTCTCTAAAATGGCCTCTGGTATCAGATGTCAGTGGCCTACTTGATCCTTTTGCCAGCTCTCTGTACCTTTGACCTTTGTTCAGCACCGTTGATTCGGACAACAACAGAAACAACAGAAAATGTATAGAATGATGACATTAGCATTGCATATTAATATAATTAATAATTGGCTAATAATTAGCCAACAGCTAATAAATGATGATATAGAAATATTCCCCAACCCCACTGTAGCTGTGTCTGTGTTTTGTACTGTATATGTTTTCCTGGTGAGTTTTGTGTAGAGGCCAATATACGGGCAGGCGTTTCAAACTAGCATAGACTACAGGCTTTGGTGTGGCATGGCACTGGTCCGTGCTATATACTAGTAAAAGTAAGTAAATAAAAACACCCACATCACAATTCCTCAGAAACCAAGGTGACCCCTTCAATTTGTTATTTTTTCCCCAACAAACACTCCAAAACTCAACAGAGAT
Organism: Pempheris klunzingeri; assembly: GCF_042242105.1. Lineage (NCBI taxonomy): Eukaryota > Metazoa > Chordata > Actinopteri > Acropomatiformes > Pempheridae > Pempheris > Pempheris klunzingeri. The sequence continues at coordinate 24,088,877 of NC_092014.1, read as the reverse complement.
AAGGAGCTGAGTGACAGATTCGAGAGGCTGGAAACAGTTTGTCGTTTAGTGCTTTCGCTTGAAACATGATTTCATGATTAATCAGTCATTAAAATCACTGTCAGGAACTTTTCCATTGATTGACAAATAGTTTAACTGACTGATAATATCAACACTAATTCAAAGACAGACACTGATTTCCGTTGTACTCAGATAGAGTTTGTTTTTTTTGTTTTTTTTCTACAACACACAACCTCACAAGTGCGTCCAGATCCCCTGTTCTCTGGCTCCTGTACATCTGCATATGTGCTCCCTGTCAACAGCCGAGACAAAATACTTTCCACCACCACACACTGACTTGGTAATCCCCAATTAGACACAATAATACTATTTAGTGAGCAGCTGTCCCCACAGACACCTGACACACTCACAAACACACGTACGTGAACACAGCCAAGCACACACAACAGCACGCATGGCGGCATGCACACACACACACACACACACACACATACACATACTGCACACACACATGCGCACATATGGCCTGGCCTGCATGCTCTGCTAGAGCGTGTTAGCTGCCTCACCAGATGCCTGCTGGATAATCTAGGTGCCATAATGTGATGTTCTGCCAGCCAGCATGCGTGTGTTTATTTGTTTGTGTGTGTGTGTGTGTGTGTGTGTGTGTTTGCGTGCTCTTGCCTGCCAAGATGTGGGTTAAAAAAACTTTCAGCTGGTTTGTTTGCAATGGAAGCACCTTTTGCATTAACTTACATCTCTTGTGCGGTGTCTTCACACTTCCTCTGCCCTTCTGTCATCCTCTTACTTACCTTTTTTCTTATTCTTTAATCACTTTTTTTTTTTTTTTTTTTTACCTCACCCCACATCTCTCATTTACACCATTTCCCCATCCCACTTCTGGTTGGAAGTCTCCCCAACACCTGTGCCGTCCCTCTCCAGCCTCCACATCATGCCTCCTAGCAGCACATGTGCTGCTTAATGCGCTGTCAGTCCTCGATGATTATTGTCTCTAATTTGTTTTGTCAACCCAGTGTCTCTTCAGATTGCTTTAGATTGCATTGATGGCAGGCACTTAATTTAGCGTGGCATGAGTATAGCACAAAAATTGAAATTAAATAGAGAATAGCTAAAAAACAATAAAGACAGTTTATTGTAGTTGAAGAATTTGTCTAAATTGGAGAAAACGAACCCCCTCCACACACACACACACACACACACACCACAGTTAGTTACATTTCTGATAGTTAAAAATGCTGTTTTGAGTGATTTCCATTATGGCTACATATGCATCACACACACACACACACACTCAAACACACCCACACCTCTGCATAATTTCTGTAACAAGTAGCCACTTATTTACAGCAAATCTGCATTTGCCACTTAACTCACTCACTCTGGCGGCCCACCGCAGTGACACCATCATGGTTCACATTCATTTAAGAGTTCCACAAGCCATCCTCTTGTTTTGCTTTTTTTTTCTCCTCTATTTCTACTGAATCGCAGCTCTCTCTTTCCCATTATATCAAACCCCCATTTGCTCTTGTTTTTTATGTTCTTCATGTGAGTGCATGAGTAATCTCACAGCCACTGATTTATTCCTAGACTAGATCAGATTTCGCTCATGCACTCTTGGACCTTGTTTTTTGACAAATTGCTCTTCAAAAGGAGAATTGGTAAAGATGCTAATGTATATAGCCAGAGGAGATCAGAAAATGCATTTGAAGGTGTGTGGGTGCGTGTGTTTTTATCTTACTCTCAGCGATGTATGGAAAGACAGGGGTCTTGAACCTGCTTGGCTAAATGCAATGATGAGTGCTAATGAACCAGACTTGGCCGCAAAACATTGTGTTGTAATTAAAATGGTTACATTTCTCTTCTGTATTCTGGAATGTGTGAGAGCAGAAACAAAGTCACTCTGCAGCCTTATCCAAACTCTCACTGAGAACATACTGCAGGTCTTTCATGATGTTTGAACATAGTGCTGTATGTCAACATACCATGACCACAGATATGAGCTAAAGAACAAGTCTATTTCATTTCACTCACTTCAGAGGAATAATAATAATTTGATTTCATAATAGAGATAGACTTACACACACACACACACACACACACATCTACGCTTACTTAGTGGGATTTGATCTGTTGAAAAATGCAATTAGAAGGGCTGACGTCCTCTGGTCTGCTGGTCAATTGGTTGGTTGTCCGACCAAATTCTCATTGGTCAGACAATCGCTGGTGCTACTTCCAGAAGAAGAAAAGCCTTCTTAATCCATTATTTTTGTCTGTTTGTTATGCCACACTTCTGTAATTCACCACTGAAAGCAGCATTTGACATGGGAGATTGCAAGAAGCAGAACATGGAGCAGAAGTGTCAACAAAACACATTTTCTCCTTTAATTGTAGCGGCGGAATAACGGTCCACTCGTCCATTTGTCGACACTCTGCTTCTTCTGTTCCGTGTTCTTTTTCTTGCAGGGCACACGCGGACGATTAATCCACTCATACGCTCCACTGTGGACACAGTCACGTTTTCATCCGCTCTTCATGTTCTTTGTGCGCTTCTTAAGTGAATGAAGTAGCGTAACGGTGGAATAATCATCTGTCCATCCCCTACAAGAACACAGCACGAGAAAATGAACACAGAGCAGAGGAGGAAAAGGTGTTGGTTGACAGAATTGATTATGGTAGAATAACCCCCAAACAAACGTGTGGCTGAAGAATAGGTCAAATTTGCTTGATCAAGAATTTAGCATGTGCTGTATATCCATAATGTCATTAATGTTCATACATACATGTGCTTTGGCAACGTTGTTCCTAAAACTTTCATGCCAACAAAGCCCTTTGAAATGAACTGATACTAAGACATTCATGCAGGATCTCAGTTTATTATCAGGCCTTTTCTGATTACTCAATAGTTCAATTCCACACCTTCAATAGCCCAGGTCATGGTCAATAGTAAAAAAATAACAACATCATTTTTACAAGCAAGGCTTCCACAGGCTCATTTGAATGCCAGTTTCAACAAACATGCAGCTTAATTTTCTGACAAATATATTTTTATTTATTTAGTAAGACATTTTAAGACATTTCTGCTTAATTACAGTTTCTGGTATAACATGTAACACAAGACATGAAAGAAGCAGACGGCAAGCTAGCAATAATGTAAACAATGTACAATGTACAAAATACTAGCTTTGCATATGTTTTAATAGGGAGAAAATGTATTCAACATGTCTGATAAGCCACAGGGATTGGTGGGCAACATAGAATGTAAAAACAAGAACATTCCACAGGGCCTCTTTAATCAACCCCTCAGGTTAGGAAGAGAAAACAAAGGCAAACAGTAGACTTATGTAAGGCAAACTGTAGTCTCACAAAGCCAGGCTTCTATCCTCACAGGGTTTCTGGAGAAAGTTCTGGCTTAACCCTGTACCATCCTTATATAGGATGGTACAGGGTTTACATTTAAATCACCCCAGACGGAGGCTTTGGCTCGTCCACGGTCCCGCTGTGTCCGACAGATACGGTTTGATTTCACTTTAAAGCAAAAGCAGGACAAAAGAGGCGTTTGGTTTCAAACTCCGGCCACAGGACATCTTTAGCGTTTCACACGAGGCCGTTTAAGGGGAAAGCAAATTGAATTGAATTGAAAATTGAATATAGGAGAAAGAAAGGTCTGCTATGTTTGTTTTTTAAACCAAAACCACAGTCACCAAGGTCGGCATGAAGCCCAGGATGCCGATATGGTGGATTCGCAAAATAACGCATAACCTTATTTTGGTGGAACTTTGCACAACATGGAGAACAACAAGAAAACGTTGCATAAACAGTAGAAGACAGATGTTGTCTATATGATTTATAAAAAAGAAGACCAACATAACTTGATCCTTGGGGCCCTGGAGGTAAAGCCTGCCTGTAATTTAGCTCTGAAGGATTTCACTGGACCACAGACGGTTAAACAGATGTCTGTAGCTCTGCAGAACGTCATTAAAGTGATATCACAGAAGCCCATTTCAAGTGAAAGGACAAAAAATATCTTGCGACCGCACCTTGGAAAAGACTCTGTATCACTAGACTCTAATGCCCAATGTTGATCCGTTTTGTGAGACCGCCACCGGCAGTCGGAGTACATTTGGCATCCTTTGACTCCAGCAGCAGCATGTTTCACTGACACTGGCCTGTCCAATGTACTGATCTGTTCAACCTCACACCAGCTTCTGTAATATTGGTTTAATAACATTATCAAGTTCGTCATTTTTATCAATAACAGTTGTGGTTTTCACTTTGCAGAGCTCAGAAATAGTCAGCCAAAAGGAGGCTTTACACCAGTAACCTACGTCCTGTGAGCTACACTGTTAATGGTAAACAGTCATCACAGTTTACAGACCAACTTTTGATTCAACTTTTACTTACCGTACTCTTGTGTGTGCTCATGATGATTATATCCTCTATAAGCACACATTGAATAAACTTATGCCGTGTCTGATAATGGAACTTTAACTTGACTGAAATTCTGCATGTAAAGATTAGAATTGCATCTCTTTATTTATCTAAGCCAGAAAAATGTTTTTTTCCCCATTTGTTTATACCCTTTCAGTCTGTTTGAAGTGTTTTACAATTACAGGCCAGGCAGAGCAGACAAATGATGTTGACGGGGAGTCACGCCAAGTGGAAGACAGGAAGGAATTGTACCCGCTGCAGCTAGAATGAAAAATATCAAGCGGTATTCAACCGATGACTGTAATTTAACCAAACCTCTTCAGGGCTACTTGACAATGCATATTAAACAGGGCGACTGCTTTTTGGAAAGCAAAACAATGACAGCATCCTTTTGGCTGTGCTGCTTCTGAAGAGATGGCTTAATTTCAGTGAGGACAGGATTTCAGTATATTGAGAATTGAGTCTATCACTGTTTTTGTTTTATCTTTAATTTTTACTTACAAGGCCTGTCAGAGGGACAACAAGCGCAGTCCTTGAGATCAGAGGCTGACAGATCTCAGAATCAATATAGAGACAGGAGAAAAATATGGTATCCCCGCAGCTGGAGACAGTGATACTTGCAGCTCTTTCAGCCCATAAGCGCTACTGATGTGCCATGAACCAGACACCCTCAACCTGCTCGAGTAAATTTACTCGGGGGCCAAAAATGCCTAACCAGAAAGAAGGCACATATCTTCCCCCACAGCTTCCTAGAGACAGAAAAGAAAAGTTACTTTGTCAGCCAACTTCGCCTGCATACAAAAGGGGTTAAAAAAAGGCAGAGCTGCTCCTCACACACACACACACACGCGCGCGCGCACACACACACACACACACATATATAACATACAGACAGGCAGTCTGACAGACAAGGTTGGAGAGAATAGATGTGGGCAGGTTCAGTGATTCCGATGTCAGAGGCGGTCTGAACGCTCTCTGTGTCTATCCTCTCTCCACTAGACCTTACATGGCAGTTCTCCTCTCCGGGGTGTTCTGAGAAGACAGGAGGGGCGGTGGAAAGAGAGGAGCGGTGGGATGAAGGAGAGGGGTGGGGGTGGGGGGGGGGGGTACGATGGCAGGTACTAGGGGATTGTTCCAATGCCCTTGACATGAGGGAAATGCTGGAATAAGAGAGAACAAGAGCCAGCCTATATGGGGGGGGGGGGGGGGGGGATCAGAGAAAAGAATGCCTGAGGAGGAGGAGGCCTGTGTGTGTCTGTATGAAAGAGCATTTGTTTTCCTTTTCTTTGGCCTTATGTATATGTAAATAAGTGTTTGAACATAAGTGTGTGCTTCCGTACATATATAGGTTTGTTTATGTGTTGCATGCGTGCGTTTGTTATCTGGCTGGGAAATCAAGATCAAGGTTTGTGTATTTTAAAGGTTCTGGCAATGTGTGTGTGTGTGTGTGAGTTTGGTGTGTGTTTTTCTGAGAACAGTTCAATGCATGTGAATAAATGTGTGTGTGTGTGTGTGTGTGTGTGTGCATGCTTACTGCCCAAACCCAGTATGAGTCCCAGGCCAGGGCTTTTCTTTGGGCTAGCAGATGTTTTGCTCTCACCTTGCCATACCTCATAAAGTGTGATGGCTCAGGACCCTGGGGCCAGCCTGGCATGCACACGCATTCAAACACAAATGCACACACACAAGTATGCATGCTTCACCACCACCACTACAAAAGCCATGCACACACACACACACACACACACACACACAAATACATTGAAATGCACACACCCACACGTGGAAATAGGCAAAGTTGTGGTTTTCCCGCCCCGGCTTTGCACGCCGACATACAGAGAGAGAGAGAGAACCGTCAAGGGCAGAACAATGTGAAAGTTTGAATGCCACAGCATCCACAGCCACGGGAAAGGCAGGCAAGCGACCAACATGCAGCACTCATGTAGGGGAGAGGGAAAAGTGAAAGACAGCGAAGGGTAGTTTGAATAGCAACCACAATAGTGACTGGCTGCAAAATAATAAAATCAGAAGCACATGTTCCATGCCAATCATACAATACCGAATCTGTAAATCATTTGACTATCAAACGCTGTATTTGACAGCAAGTCCACTCTGTGTTCATTTTAGAAAGAGAGAGAGAAGAGAGAAAAAATAGAGAGTTTTTGAAAATGCACCACAAACTACAAAAAACATTTTATTAATTTGCATGTTGGCAGCTTTGCATATGAGTATTTAGAATCATGTGGAGAAAAGTTTTTAGTTTCAGTTTAATTTTTTTTCCCTTCCACAAAACCTTATTTCATTTTATTGAATTTTTCATCTTCATCTCTCACTTTAATTCTAGTTTTCTAACAGAAGCGAAATAAAGGACCAGATAGAAAAGAGAAAGTAGAGAAATTAGGGGACACACAAGGGGAGAAATGCACATTCACTCACACACACACACACACACACACACACACACACACACACACACACATTGACTTGACACACATGCAAAGCACCAGGTTTGACAGAGAGACTACAGGGCGGTCAACACTACAAACACTGCTGAGATTCTCATTAAAACCCCAGAGAGAAAATCCTTTTTAATCGTGGGAGCATTACCCAGTGGTAATCCAGTGTGGGCCACACTCAACTGTAATACCGAAGGCAACCGCAAGGTGGCAGAAAGCCTGGCAGGGCCCCAGCACACAGCACAGTGGTTACACACAAGGATGCTGTTCATGTTTTTAACTCTCAAGTGACCAACCAGGGTCAGTGCTTACAGCAGACATCTGAGATTTATTCAGTTTGTCAGTCCATGTCACCGTTTGGGTGTCATTTAGGATAATAAATGACCACAGAGAAAGAAAAAAAACAGTCCACCTATGGGGTTTAACTGAAGGACATGTTTTGTTTAGTTTAGTTTCTAAGAGGCCCTGCTTCTTTTAGAGACAACATTAAGTAAACCTCGTGTTTTGTTGATGTTGGCTTTACTTCCTCATCGTTCGGGGTCCCTCAGATCCCACTGCTGTGTGTGTAAAAATCATAATATAATTGCAAAGGCAGCCAATTAAATATAGATTTTTCTTCTTCTCTGACCTTATTAAAACCTAACATGTAGAAAAGCATTGAACTAGTGAGCCTTCCGTTTGCCATATAAATGAGGATGGTGTATTTTATATGTTATATTGACTAAAAAGTAATTTGCAGCGTATAGTATGTTATGCTGCATCTCACAGACGTCTGGATTAGTTCGACATCAGAGGGTTTGGTCTTTTTATGAAAAAATTATACATTCAAATGGACTTACCTTGGGAGGGACACGAGTCACGGATCCACTCTACTGAACTATATTTTACAACTGGTGTTTTCTGTGGCAGACTTCTGAAACGCATCATTAGTTCATAACGTGTAAATGCTTTTTAAAGTTCACCTGAAGCTTATATGAGGCTTCATGAGCCTGACTTAATAAAACTAAGTGGGTATTTTTCAAAGTAGCCATCTTCTTATTGCTAAATCCTGCCTGGGCCATGACATTTGTTGCATGTTATCACCGCTGTTATCTCTTTGCCATTTACTGTCAAATAAAGGCATATAAACTGACAGATTCGCTCATGTGATACCAATGTATAGCAGACAGTGCAACGCTAATATTTCCTATGCGCGATGATGTGAATTCAACCAACAAGGCTGATTTATTCATTTATTTTATCTGCCTTGTGTAGATATAACAAGCAGTTGCTTCTGGCGTCACTGTTGCCACACCTAGACGTCATCCATAGCTTACGCTGATCAGTCCGACACCACTGCGGTTCGGCCATGAGCACATAACTTGTAGCCTGGCAAGATGGATTCTAGCGTGATTGTGATCTTGCAAATCCAGCTGCCTCACCAGCTAAGTGTTTGTAGGTATGCCACTGAGCTCCTGGGGTGGTGACAAATATGTGTGCGAGTCTGTGGTGCTGGCATGCACTCAGCCACCTCCTGTGTGCGATGGAGGTCTCGGATGTTGACCCTACCTATATCATGTGCTTCAAGGCTGCATTCACAGAGGACTTCAACAAACGAAAGGAGAACATAAACCTGTCATGGCTAAAGGTAGCAACAGCTCTAGATCCCGGTTTGAAGGACCCCAGGTGCCTGCCCAGAGCGGGGAGGGAAGAGGTGTGGCGAAAGCAGAATGAAATGCTGAAAGATGGAGAACCAGAGGGGGAAATGGAACAGGAGCTACCAAGGAGGATTGCCCTCCTTGTCGTGGGGTCTGAGTTGAAGTCTAATAATGAGGCACTGTCCACAGATAAAACTCTAGACAAGTATAGGGCAGAGCCCAGTGCCAGCACAGAGGCAAGCGGTGGTGGTCACCACACGCACGTGCCAATGGTAAGCTGGCCCATATTGCACAATGGCACTTTACTCCACCGAACAAGCCAGTCCCTCTGAGCAACTGGTTAAAAAAGAGTAGATTTATGAACTAGTTGACTGAAGTCATATCACAACTTCACACTGTTTCCCGTAATCTTATTCAGCTAAGAATGTGAGGAGAGAGATTGTTGAGTTTGTCTCTTAAAGAACGCTCAGTTCAGTTTCTTGAATAGGTAGAATCCCTGCAGCATCCATTTGGTTGAGATGCCACTTTGCAACAGTTTACAGGAAAGCTGTTTGCATTCACTTTTGTAGCAGATGTTACTTTGTAGCTGTTCATTATGTGCTTGTCTGCGATTCAGTATGGATGTTGTCGGCAACGCCAAGCACTTTTTTACATTGCAAATGAAGAGATTCTAATTCTAATTCGGATATCAACAAAGCTATGCTGAGATGCTGTAATAAAGTAAAAGGGAAAAAAAAAACAACAACTCTAACTTGTTTGTCACACATTTCTCTCTATACCAACACCACGGCGTGTTTGTTTTATCTCAGTGTGGATATATTTATGCACACCAATATATACAGTGTGCATGTATACAGGAATAGTGAGAAGGTGATGTGTTTGTTTTTGTGCACACTAGTGAAGTCTAACATGGCGCGCAACCTTTCATCTGTATTTGTGGTTTTAGAACAACATGCACACAGACACAAACGGTGACGAGCTGTCTGTTTCGTTTTTTTTGTTTTTTCCCAAGGCGCTGGAGTACTTTGATCTTTCCGTGTGTCAATCAACTTTAGCCTATGTTTTTTATCTTTTCGGTCGGACATGCATAAGCACGAGCACACGAGAGAAGCTTTTATGTGTGCACGCTGAACCTAATATTCAACTCCCCCCAAAACTTTCTGAATGTTATCTCTCTCTCGTCTAGTATAAATAGAGCAACTTGAGAGGTGCTGGGTTTAATCTTTAGGTCCATCAGAGATGACAGTGGAGTAAAATAATCAAAAACGTCTACAGCCGCTCTGCAGGCCGGTTCCATTGGTTATGAAGGAGGCCAGAGATAAAAGGATGCCTTTGAAAAGACATTCTATGCAGAGCCACATATGTCTTTCCCAATTTAGCCTAAACTGGTTCTCGACCCCCTGATGAGACTCTGAGCATACAGCCAGCACATACACATGCACGCAACCTACTGTAACACATAAGGACATCGTCATGTGTGAATATATATCTATACCTATATCTAGATCTATGTGTATATATATATAATCTCTCTGTCTCTTTCTCCCTCCCTCTCTCTCTCTCACTCACACGCACACACAGGCAAGGCACTTGTCATTACCCGCTCCGTCAAAGTAGATCATACAGGCATTAATTGAGAGTGCAATCATGCTCTGAGCCCACGGTTCAAAGGAGCTGATAATAAGCTGTGATAGGTCCAGCTGATGGAAAAAGCCAGGCAGGCTGCCGGCATGTGCAGAAACATGCTCTGTGTTTGGGGGTGTGTGTGTGTGTGTGTGTGTGTGTGTGTGCTGTGCTCTATTTCTATCATTGTGGAAAAATCAGTGAGGATGTTGTTTTGTTACAAGGGTAGAGTTTGGCTCAAGTGTAAGGTTCAACTTAAGGATTGGGGACAGTTAAATAGCATTTGCTCAAATGTTAGGTCCTCGCAGTTTCATATACAGCAATATGGGACCCTGTCGGCTATCGTCTGATGATGCTTTAGCCTCTGGGGGCAAAGATCAATGTTTTGGGGCTTCCAGAGTTATATGGTGATCAGATCCCAACGCACCAAACACGGGACGAAGAGGATGGGTCGCCTCAAACGTGATTGGCGAATATGACTTGGACTACAAATCACGACTTACAAACGGAAACCAGAACACATCCAACACCAGAAATTCTTGTCCCTTGCCAACAGCCCCTGCATTCATATGCAGATCTCTGTGTATAGAGATTACATATCCAAGGGCTGCAGCTTGACTCCATCTGACCTCTAAAATACCTCCTGTCTTCACATTCTTTGGCTGGTGGAGAAACCTCATCTTGCTGCCTGGTTTTAGGCTCAGTGCACCACACAACCCTAAACCGATGCCACCCAAGCCACAAATCTGGCTTTGTAGCTGTTACAATACCTCTGCATGTGTGTGTGTGTGCTTGGATTTGTGTGTGTGAGTAGCCACTCAAGCCGCTAACTTGTCTTGTAGCCGGCTCTGTATTCCTGGCAATGCTGTGGTCGATAAGACAGTAGCATGCAATATTAATGCAGCCCTCTACTGTGGTTGGTAAGAGCCTCGGACAGCCTCCGCTACTGTTTCAGAGAGAACTGAGAACAAACAGTGAGCCTGAAACACAGAGGTGAGGACAAAGCAAGAGAGGAGGGTATAAACAGAGGAGGGAGAGTACATGAGGGACGGAAGGGAGTCTAGAAGAGGGAATAAGGTGATAAAGATGGGATAGAGGAAAGATAAAAACAGAGCTGGTGGGAAGAAAAAGTGGAGCAGTAAAGGGTAAAAGAAAGTAGCTGAAACACAGGAGAAACAGAGGGCAGACGCAGGTCAAGAGAGGCGAGAAGCAGGAAAGAACAGCAGATGGAAAAGAGCGATAGGCAAAGCAAAATTGGAGACATGAGAGCAGAGTGAGGAAAATGAGAAGGGGATGAAAGACTGATTTAGAGGATGAGTGGATGAAAGTGGAGGCGGAGAGTGGAATGAGAGAAAAAGCTAACAGCAAGATGAGATGGAGTGAGGGGGGGGAGGGAAAGAGTCGCTTAAATAGAGAGAAAGTGAGAATGCGCTGGGAGAAAAGCTGAGTAAAGTGAGGGATGGTAACGGCAGCTAAGGGAGAAGAATGATGAGAAGAAGCGAGAGATGTGGTGAGCTCCCCGCGCTCGTGACAATGTGCCGTAGCGACGACAGCTAAGCAGGCAGATGGAGAACATAATTACACATTGTAAGGTCATCTAATATCAACACAGTGATAAATACTGTTCAAATGTGTGCACAGCCAGTGCACATGAAACAGCAAAGTCTGTTTTCCATTTATGTGTCACTTCCAAATATGAGTGCACATACTATTACTCACCCAGGCATAGCCTCTTTAGCCGTTGCCTTGGCAACTTTGAGGCAATTAAAAGCAAGGGGCGCCTGTAGCTTGACAGAATATATGAGTTTGGGGAAAATGCTCACAGTTTACATGACTCTTAATTGACAGCACGGAGAACCCTGACCCAAATTTGCACAGTTTTTATATTGCACTCGCCTTTTAATGTAGGGGGGTTCTCTGGAGAAAGTTTTCAGAAGTCAGTTCTTCTTAAGTGGACTAGATTTCTCAAGGGGACGTCTCAAATCCTTTGGATGTCTCTCATTTGCTATATTACTTACTATATATTCTCCTTCCCTTTCTGGCTCACTCCGCTACACTCGCGCCTGATGCATTCGGCAGAGGAACTCCAAAATGATTTAAATGTCGACGGGTGGTAATTTATTCATGCTCTGTTGGTAGGTTAATGAATGCACACCGAGAGCGGAGAAAGAAAAGAGGCAACCTGAAGCTCAAGTTCAGCGTCATTTCTAAGAAACAGCAGTTAAATTATGGCCTTTCAACATGTGAATTCACTCCGCTGTGAAGTTCACTGATTTGCCAGCATGGCTTTTGATGGCGGCTCGCGTGTTGTGTTTCGGCTGGTGCTTTGCGGAAACCGGGGTGGCACTGTTTGCTTTTTATTTTTTTGCAAATGGGGACCAGCCATGAATCTGCATTTGAGTAATTCAGATTCCAGTTAGGATTTTTTCATCGCTGTTTGCCAAAGTTGTTTTCAGGGAAGAAGAGTTATGTGTGGAAAAATGCATAACTCAAACCCATTACGACTTGCTTTTAGCATCAAGTAACACTGAGTGAAGTACACTGGTGCTGCACTTGATGATGCATTATCAACTCTCAAGTGGGTGAATTGTGGCTTTGGCTGTATTCATAGCTGTTTTCAAAGTCAATGTAGTTGTTAATTTAAGAGAGAGAGAGAGAGAAAAACATGCATAGCAACATTTAAGTCCTCTCCAAACTGAAACTACATTTTTTGCAGACAAAATGAATTTGTGGTTAGAAAACTCTCATTGATATGTGCTGTAGAGAACCTGTCATTGGAGAGATTGGCTGAACTTAACGTTATATTCAGTTACAACGAGAGTAAAATGGCTTGACTGTATTGAGATTCCCTGCACAACATGAGTCTTCATTTTCATGGATGAAATTTACCTTGACAGTGGCTGTTGTAATAGACTCTCAAAATGAAGACAAAGTGAAAGAAAACATACAGTTCTTGATATAATATAGAAGAGCTGTGTGCACTGATTAAAGAGACATCAAAAGAAAAACTGTATCATCTACTTCATTTTAATGATTCACTTACATCCTCTTCATTCAATAGCTTCTCATTTTCCAGTGCCACCACACACACACACACACACACACGACACAAATAAACACACACATACACACACATATGGCCAACCTCTGTCTGTCGCTCTCATATCTTCCCATTAAGTCCAGAAGTGTTTGGTTTTCGGTTTTCCATTTGAGTCCTCATATCGCCGACACTGTATCTATCCACTCACACTGACACTTCAAACCAGCAGGGTCAATGACCGTGTGGCACTGCTTTGTACAACAATGATGCCTTCCTCTCGCTCCCTCTTCCTCTCTCTCCCTCTCTCTCTCATTCATTTCCTTCACCCAGTGTGCGTTTGCTTTCAACATTCACTTCAGTGTGACTTCCTCTGCACGCACAGCCTCTACAGATCAACTTGGCCAGTGTTGTTGCTGTTTGGTCCTTCTGTCATATAGAGTTTTCATGGCCAGAAAACAACATGATTTGCTTGTTGGTAAGAAGGGTGATGAGTATTTGGGGTAGCCCAGGTCTGATAGATACATTTGAACAGGTAAGAGAAATGGATTATTCTCGGGACTGTTCTCAAGGTTTTAGAACATTAACGTTACAAAGCGGCCATTGTAGCACCCAAGTATTGATAACACGCATGTTTTGTCAATCAAATGTATCTCATGGAGGAGAGTCATACCTACTACATCATTCTAACAGCAAGTTTAAAGGTGCACAGTGTGGAAATTGGCCATCTCTGGCCAAAAATGTGTCAATGTTTTAGCTACTGCCACTGCATCTGGAATATTTTTGTTAGGGTTTGTGTTGTTGTTTATTGCACTAAGTATCTGATGTTAGCTGACAATGCTCATATTGGAGGCATCATATTGGATTGAGGGCAGACGAGGGACTCTACAGTTACTCACCGTCACCCCTTGGATACACAGTGGTATTAAGCCAAAGTACGAGCTGGGGCTAGCTGGTTAGCATGCAAAAATTCAGTCTCTGCAAAGCAGTACATCGATGTCTTGGACATAATGTCAATACTGATATTTTTACAAATTCTGGTGATATTTTTAGGTAACCTTTGGATATTTTTAACTAGAACTGTAGCTATATCTTACACATTGCTCTTTTAACGGGCTAACCTGCCAAATAAATGGGAAAACATGGGAAAACATGCAGCTTGCAAGACTGAAGTCAGGTCACGGACACCCGGTATTGATTCATCTTGCTTGTTCTGTTATTGGCCCTCGTTAAGCAAGCAGTCTAGAGTAAAGTCATGCGACGTCAAAAGATGGACCAAATCTAAATGGCGCAGGAGAAAGAGAGGAAACCGACTTTTTTCAATATTTGAGGGTCTCCAGACACACCTGGGACACATGCCTATATTGAAAATACATTAAACTGTGCATTTTGCTCAATATGCCCCTTTTCAGAGCAGGATGTCCGATCCCTTAAATCCTTTATGCAGTTAAAAAATAGAGTTAATTGTACTTGTGGAAAACTTTGCCAATATGAAAGTGTATTTAATCATGTTTTGGTAAAATGGTGATTCTTTGGAATGCACTGAGCATACAAATAGGGACCAGAGAAGTGAATTATTCTGCAGGAGTGGTTTGAAGTGTTTCTATTGTTTTGACATTTTACTTTTTATAACCTGTCACTTTTTGAATTAATTGCAACCTCACGGAGCTGCCCGCAGTTTGTAAAGAAGAAAAACTACAAACTTCTTCAAGCCTCTTTCCGTGCTACAGGGGATGATCATTTGATAGTGAAAATATAGAATTTGGGAGTATCTCTGCTCCACTTGCAGCCATTGCCAACAGACATGCTTCCCGTCTGGCACTGAACAAAATACTTCTCCTCAACACTTCAGCACTCTTGGCAGGCTGCCATTCTGTCAAATCTAGCAAGCTAATGAATGAACATGTCAATCATGCATTAAAGGCTATGCCCAGAGAATAGCAGAATTACATATGTGGACACCCTCGCGCATTGTGACATAGAATTGACAGACTGCTCACAATCACCCTTCGGCTCCGGGAACTAAAGATTTTTAATAAATCAAATGAACAGCATGGAAGTTGCTGAGGACAGTTCGAGGAGTTGACGGGAAGGTCACCAACAAAGCAAACACCTATGTGACTGCTGAACAGTGTACAAAGCAATAGAAGACGGAAGACATATCCAGAAAAATCTCCCGCCAGCTGATGTAATGAAGCACCTGTGGCCAGGATGGAAGGATCACACGTAGTCTGGAGTACACAGGAGAAGTGTAGCGCTATGCAGTTTGGCTCTGCAAATCATTATTAAATGATCAAGGCCATGCAGACCAAATTAATGCTTTTTTTTTTTCTTTATTTATATTTTCATATTATTTATTTTTGGCACAATTAGTAAGCTTCTTGGCAACCACTGTGCAACTTGACAGTTTCTCCTGTGATTTGAAATCCAAGTAATGAATAACAGACACGTTAATATTTAACCACAAATGATCACTGTAGCTGTTGAGAGCCAAGATCCAAATTCGTTTCCTTTTGAGGTTTTCCACGGCTCTATAGTAATGTCGGCCTGTGTGTTGGTCAGTTGGTCCACAACTGTGGTCCAGACTGAAATATCTCAACAATAATTAGATGGATTCTCGTGAAAATATGTTCAGACACTAGTGGTCCCCAGTGGATGAATCATCTGACTATTGCTATAGTCCTAACTCTGGTGTCCATGGTGCACAGAGGATGAAGCGTACTGAATTTGGGAATCCATCTTCAGCAGGTCAACACCGTATGTTACAAAATATACAAAAGGTTGTTTGAAAAGGCGCGTATTAGTTCTAGACGATGTTTATCACTGTACCAAATCCTTTGGTGATCTAATGACTTTTCCTGTAGAGATAATTGTGTTTCACAATGAAATCTCTACAGGATGATTTGCCACAGACACACACAGTTTTTCTACAGACATATATTGCATTAGTAAAGTACTCTCAGCTGGGTTCTAATCCATCTTTTTAGTGGCGTAGGTGGACACACTTTCTGTTCATCTTCCCAAATACAAAGCTGCAAACTCTAGGGTTGGGATTAACACAAGGGGGTCTGCAGACTAGAAGTGAAGGCCTAAATCCGACCCCGTGGCTCAGTCAATTTACATCTAGTAATCAGTGTGCTACATATTATGATTTGTACATTTCCCACCTAAATTTGTCAGAATGTTTGTCAGCTTCTTTGCCCAAGAGGAAATAGACAAAGAATCTTCTAATCCCCCTTTCACTCCTCTCTCTTTCTCCCTCCCTCTTTCCCACAGAGCCATGCAAGCATACACCAGAGCCCAGTTTGTTTTCTTTTACTTTAAACAAATCTGTAACAAAGTAAAGAGAGCTGTTTGAATATTGCACTTGCTGTGTTGCTTCAGTGAGCTGTCGGGTTTGGGGGAGGCATTTGTACCAACTTTTAATGAATTTCTCCAAGTGCAATAGATCTACAGTTCAAAATGTTTTGTGTCACGTGTTAGAGTCCTTTCACTCCCTGTGTGAGAGCATGCTTCTTTGTGTTGATGTGGCATAATATATCAAGACACTAAGACATCTCATTAGTATACAGAGTACTGATCTGATATCAGCGTTAAATTAATAAGTTGCATGCTGTTTTCCAAACCCACACGTGAAAGAATGATTCCAAAGTTTAAGTCTGGCTTGACTTAAACTAACTCAGTATTCCTACATGTAACAAATAAATGCATAGATATAAATTTACTGTATCTATTATCAAAATAACAAATAATCGTGCACCAGCAACTTGTTAAAAGCATTAGCCAACACAAAGCAAGTGTCACTAAAGCCACTAAATTGTTGTTTAATTGTTGTTCCTACAGGAAGGTTTGCTCCAAGTAAATTATGCTCAAAGCACAGTAAACTAATCCAGAGTAGGGTGTGGTTATTTCTGTTCAGAGGTCTGATCAGAATGAGTCTACCGGTAAGCTGCTGACTCATGACAGCGCATGCACTTGTAGATGTAAACAAAGAATGGAATTGAATAGATCAGCTCATGGATTGTCCCCATTGTCCCGATCCCTGATCCAGCTGTTAGAGTCAGTACTGGCCCGATGTCCCATACCAGTATCTGTGTCTGTGCACCCCTGATACCTCTTTGCCTTTAAAAAAAAAACTGAAAGTTGCCCAACCTTTAATTTTTTATTCCATTTAGTCACTTTTTCTCTCTTGATCGTGCAGCATTGAGTCCTCTGCTCCTTTAACCCTGTCATTTGTGCCCATTCACTTGATCTTCATTATATCCACCACTCATTTTTCTCACATCTCCAATGCTCTGTGCCCCGAGCTTTGTCAGTCCAGGGAGACCTTCAGACCCCTGGGCATTAATTTCTAATAAGACTGTCCTCCCCACTCACCTCATGCCCATCTAGCTCTAATATAGGAGACAAATACTAGCACGAACATAAGCTCCCATTCACCCACTGCATAAATCGACTGGTTAAGTCGGGAAGACCCCATCCCATCGCAGTGCCTGGAGACATAACACTGCCACCACTGCTCCAGTTTGCAATTAATCTAAAATGGCCAGCCTTAATCAACACTGCTGTTGCCGCGGTTACCAGGCTGACCTGCTTCAGAACAGATTATCTCCTGCTGTAGGATGATGTCATCATTGTGAGACCTCAGCGCAGTTCGTAGTAAATTACTGGTGAGAGGGTCGACCTTGTGGCAGTAAGTGAGCAGAAAACTAATATGAAATAGATTTATAATTACAGAGGATCCACAAATGAACAGATATTATAGTATAGTATAGTATAGTATATGTAGAGTTTTCCTACATGGCTTGAAATTTTGTGTATTTTTACTTAACCAATGGCCAATCAAATAAACTCTTCCTATCTGTTTACAGCAGTGCACCTGCCTTTACATACTGACAGTTCACTAATGGGCACTAATGGGACAGCACTGAAACAAATGTGCCTTACAGGGAAAGAATATCACCTAAATCTTGCCTGTGTGCTTGTTTGTGTGTGTGTGTGTGTGTGTGTGTGTGTGTGTGTGTGTGCTTGTCAGGAAATGCTATCCTGATTAATTCAAATGAAGAGCATAGAAAAGATGATGGATATGGTCTACGGTTATCATAATCTACAATATCATCATTTCTTTCAAAATGTGAAGTAAGATTTTTTGTTTTATCACAAATGTAATCAGGACTATATATATATATATTAGTTTTCATGTAATTGATATTGCTACAGAATAGAAATACATTGCATTACATCTTATTCCAAAAAAGATAAAGAAAGTATTTTTTTATATCTGAATAATATTTGTGTATTTGTGTATAAAGTGAAAAGCAATTGAAAACAAACATTTGAAGCATGAAAAAAAGATATTTATTCTAAGTCTGACATAGAAAAACCTTTCTCTAGCAAACAGTATGTGATCTATGATCTCTGTCGAGTTATAAAACCCACTTACTATTTCAGAAATAAAGAAAACATGTTATTATGAAACTGTCAGCCTCACAGCTCTGTTAAGGTTGACACCTATTTTTCCATCTTGCAAGCCAACCTAAAAACATTAGCTCCACCAATGTAAATACCCATTGAAACATAGTGCAGCTGCCGAGCCTTCTTGTCTAGTTCGACAGCTCTGGCAGTAAGACAAATTCCTATCATCCATTGTTGAGTTCTCCCTTTTACTCTGAATAGCTGTTAGGCCTTTTAACCAGCGGCTGCAATTAACATGTCATTTCTTGGCTGTCAAATGCTGTGTGTGTGAGAGTGTGTGTGTGTGTGTGTGTGTGAGTGTGTGCGCGCATACTGGTGTAATAGCTAAATGATAATTTAGACCACATGTGCAGCATTCACTGTCTTGAATGAGCACTGTATCGTTTGACTTATTCCGCATTCTTCTTCTCATCATTCCTTACCTTCTGTTCATTTTGACAGCACGCCAGGGGAAACATGTATCTTGATTCAGCCCTTTCCACTGTCATATACAACACGGTAATTATTAATAAAGGCAAGCTGTGCATGGTGTCGTTTTTGTGTAATGTCTCATGTATTGTTGTTTCGCTATCATGCCTACCTGTTTGCGGCTAATGTCAAAACATCTTTTGTTCTACAATACTGCGTTCAGCACAAGGCTTATCGCTGATTTAAAGAGTCAACTCACAAATTATTGAAAAGTCTAATAATCCGCATGCATTATTCTACACATACACTCTAACAAACATGTTGAACACATTTTCTTGTAGTAATTGAAATGTTCATTGTTCAAGGTTTGCTTGTTGGTCTTTTTCCTCACGGGCTTTGTTGGCACGTTGCCACCATAAGCTGTCAATCATCTTATGGTGGCGTCACACTGACGGCAGGGTGTGAAATACTTCTTCTTCATCATAATGTGTTGCTCCATACTGCCAGTAGTGGTCAAAAACTCCTCAGGGGTTTTAACTTGTACTAAGCAGTCCGAATGCTGTTATTTGCTTATGATAAATTCAATAAATACTCTTGGTGAGAGTTTTATCTGGATCCTACACTGGAGATTGGAATACCTCCATGGGCCAAGCTCTTTTAAATCTCATCACAAAACCTATTCAGTCTTGAGGGCTTTTAACTGATGCTCTCTTGCCCTGCCGTGTTTGTATTTCTTAAATATTTTTTTCTTTTTTGTTTATTTCTATTATTTTCAATTCAAATGCATTTATTGCTACTTATTATTATTATTATTACTTAATCAGTCTATTAAATATCAATTAGATGATCAAATGATGGGTATATCAATAGAATGTTAAAAGTTTGGCAACAATTTTAATAAGCTGTCATTCAAGTCATTTAATGAGCAGCCCTTTTATGAATATCATCAAGAAATATAAGTCGAGTTGTTTCTGATGTCACCTGTCAGCCTTAAGCTTAGCTGTCAAAACTTCCCTTTAAAGACTGATTTAAAGTATTGACAGTCCAACTGACTACAAAGCCATTCAAATAAATGTCGTTCCTCTTGAAACAAAGGCTAGTTGAATATGGATGTATTGTCTTTGAAGTAGAGAGGTTTTTTTTGTCACTAATTGCAAAAGCACACAAACTAAATCTGTTTCTTTATCAAAAGTGACAAAAACAAACGTCAGACAATCTATCATCATTTCCTGATTTGTTTTACTGACTTCCAAAATGAAAAACATATGCCCACAGGCTGCTCGCATTTCACAGCAGCAAGATTTAATTACACTGGATGTGTATCACAAGTAACAGAGTCACCTCTGTAATACCACACACGCAGATGGTCTTACTGTCACATTGCCCGTTGTTTCCCACACTTCTAGTGCAAAGGAAGTTGCCACTTTTAAACCGGTATTTGTTTGCACTGCAGTGAAGGCCCTTTCATACATGCAGTCTAACCCTTTTAATGTTGACGAACATTTCCTGCGTGTGATCACGTGTCAAACGGTCGATATGCAGGGAAATCTGCACCGCCAGTTTCATACCTTAACCCTTTGAGGGTCTTCAGCACTTTCTAGTGTGTTATGATTTTTATTTTTAGCATATTTTATCAGTTTTTCATGCATATTGCTTATAATTTTGCAAGATGGTGAATTTTTCAGAGTTCTCAATTTTTTTCATGTATTTTTTGTGTATTTTAGACCATAAAATGATGCGCATCATGACAAAAACATGGCAATTTAAGGGTTAATTTTTAAAAAAAACGAATTAAAATTTGATATGTATGATTAGGGCTGATGCTGGTCTAAAAAACTATTTTAAAAAAATTTAAAAAAAAGAAAGATTTTTAACATTTTTATGGCTTGTTTTTATGCATACACATTTATGTGTGTAAGGATCTTTAACGTGATTATTTCTGAGGACCTTCAAGGGGTTAAACCTTGTAACAAGTCAGAAAAAGTACTGGTACGGCCGAGTTGTGAATGAAAGAGTTTAGGGACAAGCATAAAGTTTACGTCCATCTGACAAAATATAGTTTCACATGGAACAAGCGAACCAACCACAAGACTCGACGACGTATTTCAGTCTGAAATTTGTATATGGTTGTCTTGCCAATTGCCTTGACAATGCTTGTAATTCATAAGACATGCACACATGCACACATGCACACATGCATCTTAAAGCCTCCAGTGTCAGTGGCTTTTCATTTTACTGGGTAACGCTTCAGTGTGCAGCCTGCAAATAACGTTGCAATTATTTAGTAAATACAGGACAGCGTACTTCCAGCGTGCAATACTGAAATACTTGAAATGCTGGTTTTGATGGCCTATTATTGCTTATGGTACATACGGTTTCAACTGATTTATTCCAAAAGTCGTGTAAAACATGCAATACTTTGCAATACTGCAATACTGAAATTAATGGGAAAGTTTTTCACTCTTCACCAAATTGGTGTCAAACCTAGAGTAGTCTGCATGTGAATGACAAGGGTACGGCCCAAAGCTCAACTTATTGTGTGTTTTTTAAATGAAAACCCCTATCCACTGTAAAATGGGTATCCATTATCAGCTTATGAATGCTGGATTTATGCCAACCATTTCTGGCATTTAATGGGGAGACTGGGAAACAATTGGGCGCAAAGTGAGTGAAGACAGTTTCCCCAGTGACCGCACTGCCTGCTTGGTCTGGACCATCAGTCGACATCAGAACAGAGTCTCCCATTTGCTTATCTTCCACAGGCAGCAGGCCTACTATTCACTGAACAGCTGCAGTTGCCCACCCTCATTTAATGACATTTGTTATTTCAATTCCACTCCAAAAAATTTCTCTCTTCAAGTTTAGCAGGGGAAGAGGCAAAGAGAAGGGAACAATCTCTGCCTTTTACTTCAGGAGATTGACTTACCGTTTGCTGAGACTGAGACGGGGATGCTGTGCTCTGCCTCTGTTTCTGGAGGTTTATGTTTTTCTCCTTGCTCTCTGTAGCGTGAAGTATTGTCAATAGGTTAAGTTGGTTTGTTTAAATACTCTGTTTCTGTATGGCCTGCAACTCTCACAGACATTTACACACATTCCATGTATGTCTATTTTACATATGGTTATGCTACATAGTTTCTCTCAAATTGTTATCAAGGAGACTCGTGCAATTGAAACGCATCACTGCAAAGCAGAGACGGATGCACTTGAAGCAGAATCTAGATTACAATTTACACGCAGTGTTAGATACAATTAAGAGACATAGTATTAAAATATCAGATCACTTAAATGTAGTCAAAGTGATTTCGGATGAATTACAGCTAAATATCTCCATCACGCAACTCCTCTCTCACATTTAATCGTATGTGGGTTTCCATGGTGTGCAACTGTAGAATGGGGATACCACCACCGGGATTGCTTACATGTGGGTTTTGGGATAAACTTTGGATTTCTGGATTAGCTTTGACATTAGCGAGTGTTAAATGCTTTGGTTCTGGATTAAATTGTTTCCTCATTCAACTCATACATTAATATCAAATGTGTAGCTTTGCTCCGATAGAACTGGCATTAAAAGCTTAGTAAATTTACAGAGGAAAGACCAAATTAATGACCACTGCAGAGACTTAGATGCGCTTTTCTTCATTTACAGTACATTAAAGGGATTTAGCGAGAATATGCATATTGTAAATGACAACTAAGCCTTACTCTTCATCTAAACTGTCGCTTCTCATGCGGTTTCAACAATGTCAAGTGGGTGCAGTGCAGTACACGCACAGAATCTTTAATATTACGTCTCTGATCAGAATCTTACAGTCATGTATTTCTTACCTGTGTTTTCCACCTCTCACTTATCCCTACTTCTTGATAGAAATATGCGTAGTGATTGTTATGCAAAGTGATTGTTACATTGATGGGTCTGATTTTATTCAAAACATCAGACAGAGCTAATAACAGATAATGTCATTTTTTTCTAAAGGGAAAAAGAAGGTTGACAGGGACAGTGGGAACAGCCTTTAAAGAAACGGTCCTTTGAAAAGTTAATTGCGATTGCGTTAATTACAAGTTATTCTGTAAAGCATAGTTTAATATAGCTTATATTCTATAATGCCAGTATGTGCTGCATGAATAATCACTGGAGTACACTTCTGATTAAATGCTAAGTTTTTTTTCGTACAGCTCTGGTGTATTTTACACGACAAAGAGTGTAAAAGTGATAACGATTCATCCTGAGGGCAACATGAATGTCAAAATCTTGCAGCAATCCATCCCAAACCACATTGAGACATTTCAAAACTACAAATGTCAACCTCATGGTGGTGCCATAGAAAAAGTCAGAGAATCACAAAAGTCATTAATCTTCTGGGCACCAAGAATGACTGTATCTCATTTCAAGTCAATCCATCGAATAGTTTTCAAATTATTGCACTGAATACCAAAAATGTAAACCTCATGCTGGCGCTGGAGGCAAAGTCTCTTTTTCCTTGTAACCAAGAATCAAGTCAGTGATTTTCACACATGCATATTCACTTTCCTCATCTTCTGAGCTAAACAGCATGACCACACGTCCTACCCCTATTTAGATTAAGAGATAGGCATGTCTGCTTCTGGTCGTTCAGTTTCCCTGGATTCCTGTATCAAAACACGCATATTGCAAACACCACAGCACAACACTCCACAATGAAGATATAGACATGTAGATGCATATTTCTAACTAAGTAGATTAACATGCGGCATTCCTTCAGATGGAGGATGTTGAAGCTGACCTGTTCAGAAAGAGGCCATCCTGCCATAATTTAACGGCCGCTGAAACCCCCTTAATGTCATGTCTTTGCAGGGCCATGTGAGTAGAAAGGTTTAGGAAAAGTTCATCTGGGAAAGATGCAAAATTCTTTATCAGTATAGTCAACACGCTAAAGATCTTTTTAGAAATAACAGCAAAACATGTTAGATTCACTTCATAAAATTGTATTTTAAAGAAATGACACATGCGGTTTTACAAGGTGGCATGTAGGTGGATGTTATTCCTATGGGCTGCAATGTTTATACATCATAAAGGCTATTTCATAGTCAAATTCTGTTATCAGATGAGAGAAGAAAAACAACCAGGGGTATTCAATCAGGGTATTGTTTTAGACCACAATTACACAATTGATCTAGTGAACCATAATCAACAGGTGCCACCTTTCAAACAAGATCTCGAGTAACAGACTAAACATCACCACCCTACTACTGTTTCGCCAGATTGTTCTCTAACACATAAGGGAGAGACAGATGGATACATGGAGAGACCAACCGAAAGCTCAGATGGGTCTTCGTGCCATTCGTTACAGCTGTCGCACATCCAATGGCCGAATATGAAATAAATCCACTGTTTCCACACACATACAGCACACAGCAACACATTGTCACTGACAAACATAAACTCTGACTGGCTTTGATTTTAAAACATTGTATGCATTTTATAGCAGTGTGAGAGAATTGTATCGCAATCTGATGTTTGCCACTACTGTGAAAAAAGACTTATCTAATCTAATTCCCACTTATAATAAAGCAGTCAAGGAATTAGCTTGACTTTATTATCAATGAGACAACATTCCTTAGTCTTTTGCGCACACACTTCCGCGTTGATTCAGGGAGATCTCAGACCTGTAAAGCGATGAATGGTAGAAGAGAGGTTTCTTTCAAAAGCACGTAAAAGCCTTTGACGTGCCTACTTTCTGCTAATGACTTCGACAGGTGTAAGACACTTCATGTGCTCTGATGTGACTTTGAGTACAGTAAAGTTAATCAACATATTTCAAGTAAGTCAATAAGAGCGCGTTGTGAGCAGTTGTGTTCTGCATTTATTATATCAAGTTTTATATAATGCTTTCACAGCGCTGAGATAGAGAGCTGAATGGACACCAGAATGGTGAAATATTTTCCCTTCATCCAGCTTCAACATATTTTTGTGTTGAAAATGTGTAACTTCCTTTTGCTGTCAAGGTTTACCGCTTTCTTTTCCCTGGTCCTTGGCATAACAAGACAGAGTGATCAATAAGAACGAGGAACATTAAAGTTAGTCTTTGTGGCAAATTCTGAGATATGCGTTGAATACGGTTGAGCACTCACTACACCTACACTCTTGCTGTCTGTACTCCCACTATATACCTCTGTGCACGGGAGATATGTTCCTTTTTGCTTCTTTTCCAAAGGTTTTCTGCAAACAGGGCCAAGCCTAAAAAGCATGCCAAACTGGCATCACACACTCGTATTAAACACCCTTTCATGTCAGAACAGCACACAAACAGGCCCCCATAACAAGTTAACAGGTTTGTCTTGGTAGAAGAATAAAGAGGGGAGAGACATTTAAGTGCGAGTGTGTGTATTTGCACTGTGGCACTCGACCTCTCCACCTCCATAAATGTGTGAGAAAGAAGTATCTAATCTTGCAACTGCCTGTGGATACTTGTTATTGGCATCTATTCTGAAATAAGCAAAAGTCTGCGGTTTAGGAGCCTTGATTTGCATGTAATTCATAATGCTGTGACCCAGGTACACTGTATTTGAAACCCGGTGTACCTCTCTATGATCCTAATAATAATATAGTAAATAGAAGTAAATAAAGACCTAGTGAATAGATAAATAAATAAAGAATATAGCAAAACAATGTCATTTGATGTGAACTTTGTCAAAAGTATAAGCTATCAATAAAGGGAACACCATTCCAGAGTAGATTTGCTTCCATGTAGACCTTCTTTGTTAGCCAAGCAGTTGTCTAGCAATTCTTTAAAAGTGTGTGTGTGTGTGTGTGTGTGTGTGTGTGTGTGTGTGTGTGTAGGAATGTACAGGTAGGTCTATATATATTTGTACACAGACACAATTTTTGTTATTTTAGCTGTTTACCAAAACATACTCAAGTTACATTTCTATGATCAATATGCCATAAAGTGCAGAATTCCAGCTTTAATGTGAGGGTATTGACGTCCAGATTGATGGAGTGGTTTGGGAATGCAGCTATTCAATATGTAGCCCCCTCTTTTTCAAGTGACTAAATGTAATTGGACAATTGACTCAAAAGCTGTTTCATTGACGGGTGTGGACTTTTACTTTGTTATTTACTTTGTCATTTCAGCTGGTAGAAGGTCTGGAGTTGATTCTAAGTGAGCATTCAGATGCTGTTGCTGTGAATCCGCAACATGCAGTCAAAGGAATTAATAGTTTGGTGTATTGTGAAAAAACAAACAACACACTGGTGAGCTCAGCAATACAAAAAGGCCTTGACGTCCACAGAAGACATTGAGTGGCTTGTGGGGATCGGGGGAGGATAGTCCATCCATCTATCTTTTGCAGGCTTAAACGTGGCTATGAAGCCCAATCTGGTTGCCACAGACCTTTCCACACTTTGGACAGGGGGTGTCTGAAGGGCTGCTGTGTATTAAGGCAGCTCCATTATGGCAAAAACCATAATCTTGATTATTTTGATCAATATTAAGGTCATGATTATTCAACAGTATTGCTCAGTGACTTTGGTAACATCATCTCTTTATTGAACCTTTTTTTTTCTTTTAAATAATGTCATTTTAACGGTGGATTTCCACCAACTTCCAATGTAATTCAAATAAAAAAACATAAATAATGTAACAATTAGATAAATAAGTAACACATAATATAGAATCTGATAGTATACATTTAATTAATAATAAACACAATATTAACAATATATAAACATATATACAGTTAATTAAAATAAACTACACCAGAAAAAGGGAGGAGACATTGAACTGCCCGCCTCATTCAGGAACAGAGGAGCAAAGAGGCACACGGATGATAGCCAGGTCGAGGCCACTGTGCCAGACTCAGGTTAAGGTTCCCAATGCAGGGCCAGGCTTGGTGGCAACGGGCAGGACCTCACTGCACCGCAGGCCAATAAGAGGGGACGCAGGCTCACAGGAGGATGATAGCCGTGGACAGGTCAATGAACACTTCACTTCAAGAAAACCTGTATAGAGCAACAAGCAGGGGGGAGACAGACAGAGAGAGCAAGGCTGAGGCCGAGCAGCTCGGAGTTCGAAAGAGGCAAAAGGGCCGTGTCTCCGCTCTGCCAAGTGCCATGAATACGATCCTCAGACCCTGAGAGTCCCTCAGCAAAGACGGGGCTGTAAAAGGAAAGGTGCACTGGATAGTGCAAGTCAAAGAGCAGTATTGCACAGAGGTACGCTGCACAATAAAGATTTTATTTTGATTATCTTGTTTTTTTTTTATATCTTGTTTTTTTCTTATTGCGGGAAGTAAGATTAATTGCCAAGCCCTACTGTGTATAAAAATGGTTGCAATTCCTAAACAGTTCACATAATATACACTATTTTTGTTCAACCCCTCAAATTAAAGCTGAAAGTCTGCACTTCAAGTGCATCTTGGTCATTTCATTTTTAATCCATGTGGTGGTGTACAGAACCAAAATTATAAAGAATTATGTAACTGTTCAAATACTCCAGGACCTAACTGCATGTTTTGGAGGGTTTTAAAGGTGCATGCGTGGTTGTAACCAGTTCGCAGCAAGCCTTAGAGACTGCTTTTCTACATGAAAAGATCACTGTTGCATATTCAGATGATCTGTCCCACGGGGGTCATTAAAAAGCATGTTTCGAAGGAGCCAGCAATCTCACACTGCTGTTAATGAGCTATGGTTATGGCTCTATTAAAACTAACACTTGTTAACCGGTCTTTATGTGGCCATCCTTATGGAGGGTTAAAAAAAAGAATATAAGTGAGTGGAGTTCCATTACTCCGCTTTCTGTGTCAAAGTTGGTTTAGTTGCACTCACAGGCAAATTTATGGACATGCACTCAACTCACTGCCAATCAGTGACGACTGACTTTTGAATATGCACTGTGCATTAACCGTTCGGTGTCAGAACCAGCCCTGATATTTTGGGAACTGATATGTTCTGCCAACCTCATAAGTGATATGAGACACTTGACGGCATTGTAATTCAGTGCGATGGGAAGCTAGCCATCCGCCGACTAGTGACAGAGCTCTAATTGTGGTGCAGCAGCTGAAAGCCTGTTGACAACCATTTCCATGCATTAGCGAGAACCCCTGTACTTTAGTTCCATTAAAACAATTTCTCTTCGGGCCACTCCTGAGCGAACAACAGGACACTATATTTTGAATCTGATAAAATAAGATCATAAAACATTGCGTTGTGATGCACTAACATGCAGGTATGTATTGCAAAGTGTCTGCAAACGAATGAATGGGCAATTTAACTTTTAAGAATTGCACTTGAGTACAAGGTGTGATCTGCCCGCTTTTAATATGTAACATCTAACACATAAAGTTTAGAGATATTTTTTGTTCCTCGTTGTGTTGTGAATCATTTTGAATTCGAGCACCCAGGTGACCAGCAGTACAATGAAAGCATATGGTGAACTCATAAAGCATATTTCTCCATGTTCCACGTAGGCAGCGCTAATCTCTCTACCTGCTGTACTATTCTTTTTGTTCTCGTCTCTTTCTTCCTACCTGTGTGTTTGTTTCGGTGCTCTGAGTTCCAGTGTTTCCTCATGGGGAAAAGAAGAACGAGCAAGAAGCATCTGGTGGGGTCATCTCAACCTGTTGTGCAGTCCACTGTGTATTCTCTTACATTTTCACACAAGCTGCCTTCTCTGCAAACCAAGCCTGAAAAGAATATATAGTTTTAGCTCCGAGTCATCATTTTTGTCTTAATCTGTGTACTTGATTTTCTCAGTTTATTCATCCCACTTTGTTAATAATAACAATGCAAGCAAAATTACCATAATTCCAACGGGCCAATCTGCTTGAACAAGCAGACTTGCTGGCTTATGCACACTGTTTGCCTTTGGCTGAATTCATAAGTAGAGGCAATGTGGAGACAATAATTTGACATTTACTCTTGAAAATATTCAGAATTTTACTTTGAATAACTTGGTTTGCTTGTAAGTTATATGTCCTGCTTGATCACATGCTTCACCTGGTCAGTAAGATCAAAAGCAGCCAAGGCTGCACATCGGGGAGGCAGCGAGCAGATGCTGATCTCTTCAGCAGCTGATTTTCCTGCTTCTAGGAAGGCCTGCTTCACCAACAAAGAGCGGTTCTGTAGTTTTGCCACAGAAACAGAAACATTGTCATCACAGCGCAGCATGTTTTTCTCATTGTCAGAGGCAGCTTTGGGTCAGGTTCAGGTTCAGGTGGACAGGACTCGAAAGAGTCACCTGCCATGCTCGTCACATCTGCAATTATCCACATTCACTAAAAGACGGCCTTGACAGAGCTCCCGCTGGTGTTTACACCAAATGGAAGGAACGGCTTGGCAGTGCTCAGACACCAGCAGATCTTCTATGCCAGAGGCAGCGTGTTCCACATGGAGGCAGATAAAGCCCGCCTGGTGCATGGCCACCACTGTGAACATGCCAGGACAAGAGAAGCTGAGAGGATGCAGTCCAATGAAGCCATTGTTTGGCTCTTGTGATGGTAGTTAGTGCTAAAGAAAAGTGGATGAGGTGTAGTTTAAAAATAACCTCATAGAGCCAGCTGCTTGGTTTAGGATCATCCAGACTGGCTCCCTATAAACTGTAAATTCTCAAAAAGTGGTTGTGGGTTTTATTTACCCCAACCACAGAGACAGAGACCTTTATTAAATACAGGTTCTACTTTTCTCAGTTTCCATTGTTACATTTTTATCATGTTTCGATGGTTAGCGTCGTGTCCTCACAGGATGAAGGTTCCAGGTTCGAATCTGCCTCCCGGCTAGTTTGCAGTTTGAGCCTGGGGCCTTTCTGTGTAGGCTTGATTTTGCATATTCTCCCTGTGCTTGGGCGGGTTCTCTCTAGGTAATACGGCTTCCTCCCACAGTCCAAAGACATGCAGGTTAGGTTAATTGGTGACTCTGAATTGCCCGTAGGTATGAGTGTTAGTGTGAATGGTTGTTGGTCTCTATGAGTCAGCCCTGTGATTGACTGGCAGCCAGTCCAAGTTGTACCTTGCCTCCTGTCCAATGTCAGCTTAGATTGGCTCCAGCCCCCCAGCAACCCTTAACGATAAGCTGTATAGACAATGGACATTGTCGGAAGATATTTCCCAGTTGCTATTGACGCAAATTTAACAGTTCCTCCATGTTTCCTTGTTATTGGTTAATGCACATCTCTACAGGGCTGATTCCATTTCTCTTTTCAATATAAATACTTCTTGACCACTAATTATTTCTAGTCAATTGTTTTTTCACTTTTTTCTGTTCAGTGTTAGCACTGCTTTCCACAAAACTCAACACTTCCTGCGCAGATATTTTTTTTCACATTAAAGGCATTCCAATGGTACAAAAGGGATACACAACTTGCAACTTAAATGCAAGTGCCATTTTCGTGGCAGCTTCAATGCCAAACATCTGTAGGGCTGAGTTTCATTGGCAGTCGCCTAACAAAGATACAGCGAAGCAGAAGTGATTGGAATAAGTTAGTGAACAAGAAACTCAAAGCTGCAGACAAGTATTATATTGTACTAACGCAATTAGTTATGTTGAAATATGCTGTGTTGAATTTACCATGAGAACCATTATAATACAGGTCCCATCAACATTTTGAACCACACTAGTGGTTTGACTCGAGGGATGGCAATGGCCTGACATTCTTTAAGTTTGCTACAAAATGTGAACTGAATTAAGTTTATATTCCTCAACAGCTAATCTGTATTCATCTCTGTATGCGAGTTGGAATGGCTTCATATTCATTCTCATGCCATATGGGTTGGAAAACAGGTCTTTTTCTTTTGAAGAAAACCACTTACAGACTGCCAATGTTCATAATTGGATGTGTTGAAAAAAGTGCTCAGTGAAATCACAGAGCTATAATTATTTATCTTTATTATTTATTAATATGCTTTGGTTTACATCTGATTGCTTCTTAATAGAATAGTTCTATTAAGATTGCTTCGGATGTGTTTTTTCGTTCCACTGCCTCCATGTAAATTTCACAACAGCTTAGCATTATGCATAGTAGAACTTGTCATTTAGCCTGATTATTTTGAATTACTTGCATTATGAAAGGTACATTGATATGTATTCACTTTGCCTGTCTTCCTGCAGCTAGGCCTCCATTTGAAGTGAAATTGGACCATCACATCCCTCAGTGCTTGACTTGCCTCTCTCTCTCATGTGGAAAATCAGAGGCTGAGACTCAGCTGTCAATCATATTGGAAGACTGACTTCTGCCTGTGATGCTTATCAATAATGAAATGGGCAATTTAACAGCCTCTAGGTCTCTCACTCTCTCCCTCTCTCCCTCTGAAATGGAACAATTTGCTGTATTACTGACATATACTGTGCTGCAACTATATCGCCAACGACAGACTTTGTCTGACTCCTACGCCAGCCCATGCGTTATCCCTCCATATGCGAACATGTCAGGCATCGCACTGAGGGTGCCCCTGTCTTAGGCTGAACACCCTCACCCGATGTGAGCATTACTCTTGTCATAATGCAGAAGCCTATTTAAGACTGGCATCTTGCTGTGATGGATGCCAGCTCAAGTAGATCAAGTATTTGTGTGCCACAGGAAACAAAAGGCACTCCTTACCCTCAGTGATGATGGATAAGACCATCAGCCATAATAGCACGGAGCTTTTTACTTTTCCCTCCTTTTTTCCTCGTGGTGAATTATTAAAACTCTTTTTTTCCTTTTAAAGTCAGCCTCCTATTTTACATTTCCTGTTCTCAGTTTTCTTATTGATATGTCACGAGGCTCTTTATATTATACATATGCCATATCATGATTGAACATTGCTCACTCTTCTGTGGTGTATGTTCATACTGCTGCAGCCGTTCTTTTGATGGCTTCATGTGGGAGTGGTATTTATCAAGGGTTGTACCATTCTGGGCCTGTCAATAGTGCAATATTGCAATAATCCCAAGAAAACTTTGTTTGAAGAAACTTTAAGAATTTCTTGAGTTTGCATGATAATGACATTTTGATATATTCAGCGTTCGGCTAAGTGTCAACATTGAAGCCACATACGGGTATTAGCAATGTTAGCCTAAAAGCCTAATGTATTTTCTCACACAGCTTCTGAGTGACTTATTCATTTGCAACTTCAGGGGCACCATCCGTGAGCTCCGAGCTGAGGAACTTACCAAATGTTGGCAAACTCACAGAGCGGTCTATCTTCCTTTTCACTTAGTGTCTGTTTAAGCTTTAACAAATGACCTGCATGTTCAACGACGAGAAATACCTCCTTGGTTTCCTCTGATTGAATATGAAATGACTTTAAGGGCAAATAGAAGATAACAGTGAGAGATATTGAGAGAGAGTCTGAGCCTTCTTTCATGCTATCCTTCACCGTGGCTTACAGTTCCCTGTGTGTGATTATGGCACCTGGAGAGAAAGCTGATAATTTTGGTCCTGACTGAATAGGTATGTCAGCAGTGTGAGCAGTGCAAACTACCGGGGGCTTATTGGAATGTATGGCAAGTGTTAATGCCTGAGTGTATTGGTTGCAGCACAAAAATGAGAGACCATCGTTTTGTGTTATGCATGCCTGGCTTGGCTGGTTAGTATTTGCTATGCATTAGCTGTCTTCACTCTTTGGAGACGGGCTGCGTCTGCACACAATGTCTTGCTCTGCTGAGTGAGACAGCATAAAGACGTGCAAAGAGCGAGCGATAGGAAGGATTGACATAGGAAGGAGAAAATGGAGGGAAGGGGTTACAGAAAACTTGGCTGAAGGGAAAGGGAATAGGGGGAAAAGTTGCTAAATTTGATACATAGAGAGGGAGGTGCAATACGGGAAGAGGGGAAGATCAAATGATGTATGGAGTGAGATAAGGAAATGACTGTAGAGAGCAAGACAAAACAACAGTGAAAGAGACAGGAAGTATCTAAAGTTGAATCCCTAAGGATCCTGATGTGAGTGTTGAATTAATAACTGACAGATAAGAGAGAGGGAAAGGTCTCAGATGTGAGTCCAGCCCTTTAAGAACATGACTGTAAACCAACGCTGCTGTAAAGAAGATGCGCAAACAGGTGCGTGATAGAGAGTGACATTGGCCCTTTCTTGTGGGTGACAACGCGACAGACTCATTCCAACAGCATCACGTACTTGCGTAGCTTTTTTCCCATTGCGATTGTCTTTTTATTTGGGTCAAAGGAGTGGAGGCCGAGCCTGAATAAGGGGGTAAGAAGTGCCACTGGAACTTCAAAGAGGTTCAGCATGATGCAATTGGATGCAATGTAATGCCAAACTCTAGCAACCGCTGCTTAAGAAGCAGGTATTTTTACAGAGGGCAACAAATTCTGCTTAACAGTGTGGACAGTAAATCGCTGGCTGTCATTATCTCAAACTGATCCTCCTGATATTCAGAATTAGGCTTGGAACATGGCTTGATTTAAATTCCATTAGGAGCACTCCTCCGCAGCTCTTTTCGCAAGAGAGTCTGTGTCGTAAGACTAACATTTGAATGAGCTGAAATTGGGGTGCAATCGTGTGACACCGTATAAATTGCCTTCACAGATGAGAAATGGAATGATAACATGAACTTGTGATTAGAACCACGACAAGGAGAGAGCACATTTATGTTTAGTACAGTTCTGAGAATAGAATGAAATATAGAAGAAGAAAAAGGACTGAAACAAAGGAGGTGTTGTATGATTTTACAATGCCGAAAAACACTGATAGACATTTTCATCACCATTTCAGCATCATTTCCCCATCTAACTGTCCAGAATTAGAACTTCATAGGCAAAAGCTGTGAGTTGTTTGGACGTCATCTGCAGAAATGCTGTTTAATTATAAATGAAATCCCTTTTTCTCCAAACTGCCTCTAGTTATTGCATTCAGGAATTAATTTGTAACATGAAAAAGCTGGTATCATTGATGCCGCTTGCAAGAGGTCCGCTTCCCTTAGAGATTAGCCATCTATCAATAGTTGTCGGAAATTATTAGTTTTTCCATCTGCAAGTGATTGATGTTAAAGTAAAGGAAGGAAACCAGGGAAGCAAAAAGAAACAAAAAAAAACAGAACACAGACAAAGATCAGCGCTATTTGTCGTGACCACATGCTTCGTAGCTCTTTGTTGCTTGCCACATTGTAGGCCAACATTTTGAAGAAAGCTGACCTGCATATGCACAAGGAGAAGCTTTTGTACACTTATTTACCATAATTTGCTGCGAGCTGCTTTCAAAGGCTGGTGGAAGAAACCCAGCCCTTTGAGATAAGCGGCCCTTTGTTTTTAATCAAAGCCCTGGTTTGAATGAGAAAATGTTCCAAATGACTAGAGTCAAATGAAAAGGAGGTTTAGGCAGCCACAGCGCTTTTAGGAATCAAATCAAACCTCAGAACCACAGCTATGCAAGGGGAAAGCTGTTGAAAACACAACAAACTTTTCATAGCTTTGGATAAAGTTTTGCCCAATACCCCCTTTTCCCACCCTAAAATATGATTTAATATTAATATTCTCTACATGAAATGTCCTGGCGTGGCCTGACTGAAGCATCTCTCAGGATGTGAGATGTCATGATACTAATAAGAAATCAACATTTCTCCAGCCCATCTTTGTCATTTGTGACCTTGATAGTAGCCTTTGTGAAAGCCACAACAACAAATTTTTTTTTAATATTGCAAAATCACTGGATTGATGTACATTCCCCCTCTTATTATGTGGCTTCTTACCAAAGAAATCAGTAACTTGACACAAAATATTGATTTGAAATGATTTCATTGATTAAAAAACAATGATTTTATAGCTTATAACAGTCTGCTATACAGAAATAACAGCCTGTGCAATGCTGTAATTGAGCCACCAGAGCTGAGTGATCACCAAAGCCATGTAGTAAAAGTAGTTATTGATATGGATGTGATTTGGACTGCAAAATTAAAGATACAATGATAATTAAACAGAACACAAGGCTGTGATATAGTCAACACAGGGACTTTTAAAAAGGAACAGTTGTTTGGTCTGCCGTTGTAGAGGAGACATTGCCATGAAATAGCTTTTTAGTTTTTTGATAGTGTTTAATAAATGTTTGTACAAAAGATGGACACCATTATTTGCATACAGAGGCGGGAAGCGAGATTTGATCATAAGTGGCCCCTGGTGAAACATGTGGAGAAGCAATTTAAAGCCAGGTGTAAACAGAAATACTTAGAACGGTCCACTTTTGATCAAATCACCCAAGACACAAGTTAATGCCAGGTCTGAACAGGGCCAAAGACGCGTCGAAGGGATTTTAAAATGTTTCAAGTAATTCAAAACATTTGCATATGCCAAGGATTTATGAGTCGGCTTCATAAATTAAACAGTCTTGTGTCTGGAGGGAAACAAATCAAAATGAACTGCAGGTTTCTGAGATCAATCAGTGGCTGAGCTGAACGAAAACACACAGGCAGTTGTTTTAGTGCGAATTATTGACAAACTGTACAGCAGTTGGATTTTTGTGATTGTGGTGAAGGGAAAATCTTAACCTTAAAGATTTTAAGAGTAAGTTAATCCACTCAGAGTGGAGGAGGAGGTGCAGAGAATCATATAGGTTGATTATGCATTTTAGGACTGAACAGAAGCTCCTGCTATGGTCTCACATTTTCTCCCCACACTGCCCAGAGCGACTTGTGGTCAAAAATGTTGCCCTTTCTCTGCGGCAAGCTCCTCGATCATTCAAACAGCTGTCTTAAGCTTTCGGGAGGACTAACATCTTTTGTGCCTCAAAATGAGACAGCCACCACGACCACATAGATTAAGTTTGATAAATCCTTTACATGTTGGCTTTCGCTTCATGCTAATAAAATCCTACCTCCTCAGAGTGAGTGTGAGGCCAGTGTCAACCTCAATATCCCCGCGTCGGGCAGGATGATGTATGGTTGTGCTAACTACTGGACCACTTCAAACTGTAGTACTGAATTATAATATTGCTATTGTCTCAGAGGAGCGATTCAACTCTTATTGACACGAACGGGCTCTAATACTAAACCTTTGGTCTTTATATTTGTCAACTCACTCAACCCAAACCACAGCCAAGTCATATATCAGGGCATGAACAGCATAAATCCCTTTGAACTGGCCTTCACTTTGCTGCAACTCATGTTTAAAAGGTCTGCAGCCCACCAGTGTATGCACGCTATCTCTCTCCGTATCTCTGAAGGTCTTTTAGAAGTCACCACTAACTAGAAGCTGGGGAATAGACTGTCTGGCTTGACGGAGAAGAGATGGGGGTCCCCCCAAGAGGCTCCGTCAGTCCCCGGCGCTCACACCTCATACAGATTCTCTTTCATGTGGACTATTAGCATCAGGTAAGGCTGCAGCCCGCCGCTTTGAAGTCAAGGCAGATATGAAAGGATCAGGAAGAGAGGGGGGAAGGGGACATAGACGAAGAGTGCGTTTAGGTACAACTGGTACTCTGCATGTGAATGAGCAGAGCGTAGCGGGAAAAAAATGCATAGACGCATCATTAGTATCGCTACTCTTTGCAACCCTCTCATTAAAACAGTGCAAATAAATAAGTAACCCTCAATTCTCAATGGTATTATATGTGGGGAAAAAGTTTGTGCCAATAATTATCTGTAAAGTTTTAGTTTCCATTAAAGAAATGGTGAGTGAAAGCAGGTTCAGATTGTATTGTGTCCTATCAAATTAACCAGCATTAATAATTATATAATTATCATATCTGTAAGAGCTGGAAAGAAACCCACAAAAATCACACAGGGACAAAAATGAGAGTACCAGCGGCATTAGGTGAGAGTCATGGGAATATTGTGAAGATGCTGCTGCCACTGTGAAAGTCGATCTGCCGGTATTCCATATTCTCTGTATTAAAAAAAGAGGCTCATGATCCAGCACTCCAGATGTGTTTCTCACACACCACTTTGTGCTAAGACTCCTCTCTGTATGGTGAGCTTCGATCCAGAGCAGTCCAAGCAGCACGAGCGCTGCAGGGGACGGGAGATTTAGCTGAAGAGCTTCCACCCTGCCATGTTAATCCTGTGGCTGCAAAGAGAGCGAGAATAACAGAGAGAGAGAGAGACGGAGCGAGGCAGACCAGGAGCGTGCATCTAACCAGGGATGGTCCTGCAGGTTCAGCCAAGTGGCAACACCAGATATGTGGGGTACTGGAAGGGAGCCTGATACCCACATGCTCAGGGCCTCATAAACACAAATACAACTGTACAATCATGCACACACAAATGTATAGGCAGGTGACCCGCAGGGCCAATTCAAACCTTAATTGAGCCAGAAGCAGAATGTGTCACCCTCCCTTATACTGTAGACTGTATATACAGCATGTTGCCCATTACATGGTTGAGCAGCAGTACAGGGCTGTATTTGCTCTACATATGTCCTAAGAAATTCTACCAGTGGAACAAAAAAATGTAGAGTCAGTTGCATGTACACTACTTTTTGCTAAGCATCCCACAATGCAGTGTTTGCGTTGAATAGATGGTGATTAATAGGGCTGCAACTGACAATTATGTTTCATTATCGGTTTTTGTAGCGATTATTTGCTTGCATAATCAGTTTTATTGTTTGGTGTATGAAATGGCAGAAAATTGCAAAATTTGTGCCAAAATCCAAACACATTTAATTTACTATCATATGTGAGGAAGAACATCTGCATATCCTCCATATCTAACAACTTGGGAGTGTGGGATTTTTTTTTTTTTCTTGAAAAATGACTTACTTCACAAGAGTTGGTTTCCACGCAATAGTAGAGCATACTAATGGAGTGTTTCATGTAATGAGGCCAATCCTTCTTGATCAATAGCTCTGTGCAATGTGCAAAATTGATCTGCTGTCAAAACAATGCAGAAAAACGAGTGTCTTATTTCTGATGAACAAACATG
Source organism: Pempheris klunzingeri (assembly GCF_042242105.1). Taxonomy (NCBI): domain Eukaryota; kingdom Metazoa; phylum Chordata; class Actinopteri; order Acropomatiformes; family Pempheridae; genus Pempheris; species Pempheris klunzingeri. Next base: position 24,050,975 of record NC_092014.1, on the reverse strand, counting down.
GTCATCAGTGACAGAAAAAAATACATCTCACGGGACTGCTTCACAATTAGGGTTTGGAATTGAGGGGTGGTTCCAGTTAAGAACCGGCTCCAAATTGTCCGATCCATCGGAATCGTATGCCCCCAAGCTTTTCAGTCCCTTTAATTAATGCTGGCAGATGCATTGCAAAACAGTGACATCAAAGTCATGTGTGTATGCAGCTGGAAAAGAAGGGAGTCATGGCAAAACAAAACTATCCAAAGGCTTAATTTCACAACATTTTGAGTAAGGGCGTGGACAGGGCAATGTGTAAGGTGTGCATGGTGAGTGAAAGGTGGAGTTAGCGGTAGAGAAAGTGATGGTGAATAACAGCAGAGCAGAGGAAAAGCTTAGGAGTTAACGTACCGTCTGTTAAGAATAAAAGCTGTGAACAAAGAAAACCTAAATGAATCTCTCGCTCTACTTATAGGTGATGGTACACAGACAGTGTTTAAACTCAATGAAAGTCAATAAATCAGTTGCCTTGATGCTAAAAACCTGTATAGGCTCATCAACTTGAAATCTCATCAGTCCCATTTCCTATTCACCATTAAAGCCATCTTGTGGTTCAGCAGCAGTTGAATACTTTTATTATGAAGGAAGAACTGAAGGAAATGTTTGGTTAACATCAGCAGTAACTTAATGTGGTACATTATCAAGAGAGCAACCAGTAAATAATGAGGCTATTAATGGTTATTAATGATACAAAATGAATAACTGTTTCCGGTGAATCCGTGTGTGTGAAGGCAACTTGAATCTTCTGTGAGAATGGCGGACCCTGCCACTAACAATGAAAACTACTATATAGGAAGTGAATGACTGAATGTAAATATATTTAATGGCTATTGCTGAAACAATGGCAACCATATTTTTTTTTTAAATCAAAAGTGGACTTTGATCTCATGAAAAGGTTTTTAACTTAAAATAATTATTTGATTTTCAAAATGGTTGTCGAGTTGGTAAAGTTTGAAAACTTCAGTAATTGCCATTTGCTGTTCAGTATTTTCACTGATTCCTATTACATCTCTGTGATGATGTTCAACTTTTGATTGCATATTAGATTATGGCTATATCCTGTAATGTCCGAACTGTGGATTTCATGTGTTGTTTAGAAATTGCAATGCAACACAGCTTCATTTTCCTAATCGCTGCGATTAATCAAGATGATTAAGGTCAGAAGTTCTCTACCATGCCACTGGATGAGATGGGCACGAGAAAGACAATGAGCATTATGTGTCTGTGTGTTTCTGAGCTGCACTCATCTGCCGCTTTAAACAAACACACAGAGAATAATTTTGATGATTGTGATGTTAACCACAGCTGCATTAAAACAATGAGTCATTCACCAAAAGCAGCAATTATTGGTATTAAAACCCTAGTGCACCTAACCCTTCCACAGAGTGGTTCAACAAGTCATCTCAGGAAGCCATGTGCGCTCACACACACTATGCATAATTCAAGTGGCCCACTTGTAGCACTCTGAAAAAAAAAAATACACAAATAAATGCAGTATTAAAAAAAAAAAGGAAAAAAAACAACAACAACGCCCTGCTATTAATGAAAAGTGCACAAAAAAGCTGAACTGAACAGGCAAAAAAACAAGAAAAATGAAATGGATTTCAAGCTATGCCCTCTGTCTGTTTCTGTCTCACCCTAAAGCGCCCACCCCACCCCGAAAAATGTTTTAGTTAAAAGTGATATTAGGCGAGCAGTGAGTGTGGGCGGTGATTTTTGGTTAAATGTGGGGGTAATCAGCTTAATGCAGAGTTAAAGGGCCGATGGGACGCCGGCCAAATCTCTGGGCTATTAAAGTCGCACCATGTCCCTGGCAGTGACCTCATCCTCAGCTTTAATTATGGCAATAGTGTCTATCCCCTTTGGCTCCTCTCGCTCGCCCTCTCTCACTGATTCCTTGTTCTCACTTCATCTCTCATTGTTTATCTTTTACTTCCTTTGCAGCTCTCTGCTGTTCAACAACTGTCCTTGCTCCAAATTCAAGTAAACCTCATTTAAACTCCCGCAGCACTTAGTCAGCCTCACTTGCAGATGTTGCTTGTCCTCCTTTGGTCTCTTGTTTTATTTCTGATCCTTCCTTTCCTTTGCCACCCACCACTCCCTTACATACTATCTATAACTGCTCCAACTTCTCCATCCTTTCCCTTTCAGCGTACAGTATTCCTGCCCCCTCCTTGTGACTCTTCCATCTTTCATCAAGCCTTCCCTGTTTTTTCTCTTCTTGTCTTGTGCTTTGCTGTGCCTGTCATTTATTTGTCAGTGCGTGCTAGAAGAGAATGACAGCAGTGAGGTGAAAAGTGTGCCAGTGATTTGATTATAAGGAGAGGGGCCAGTGGGTCGTCTAGTGCTACGATGATTGTTCTGAGAAGAGGTTTTAATAATTACAAGTTAAAAGCCAGTGCACAGTAGTAAATGCTGCCATCAGATTTGCCCCACGGGAAGCAGCAGTTAGGCTCTCTTAGTTCTTGCATTTACATTTTGTGCCCCTCTTTTCTAATGTCCCCAGGCATTTCAGTGAGTCCCCGTGTGCCTGACATGCCTCAGTCTTTATCTGTATCACCCTTGTCCAGATTTAACGTCATCTTTTTTGCTACCCTTTTTCACTCTTTCAGAAAAAAAAGCACAATGATATTATATAACCTGTCTCTCTAATTCTTTCTGCATTATGATTTCACCTCTCTACTCACTTGTTCCACTTAACTCCATCCATTTCCATCCTCTTCGATCCTTTTGTCAAACTGTCTCTCACATCTTTTCCACCGCCGCTACTTTCCCTCTTTCCCTCCCAATCACCTCCTCCTTTTTTATCTTTATTTTATTCCCTTCTCTATTTTATTTTGCCGAAGGCCGCACTCGCTTCCTGTTACAATGCGGTATCAATATTGCAAAGAGAACCACTGGCGGCTGCTCATGTTCAACCACTCACATAAATTCTTAATTCCTCTAATTCATCTCAATGGGCTAAACACACATACTTAGACTATCTCCCATGGAGAGACATGCACAAATGATACACACACACACACGCACGCACAAATGCGCACGCGCACGCACACACCCGCAAACAAAGACACATTTATAGCAAAGACAACAATGGGAAAGAACACACAAACAAATACATACATGTGCATGCTGGAATATGCATACATACACAAGTAAACATACAGATGCAGCACACACCCATAACATAACACTGTGCCAAACATCTGTTGGCACATCTATAATTTCAACAGAACCCCGGTATGCCATTGAGATGCACACATTGCCAGCTGGGCTAACACTTCTGCCAGCCTCACAGCTGCACAGTGTGTGTCGATGATGAGGGTGCCGGCAGTGTGTGTGTGTGTGTGTGTGTGTGTGTGTGACAAAACCCATCTGACTAGTCTTTTGCATACACTTAATGTCTTTGTATGTGTTTCCATCCGATATCCATGATGTGTTTCACCTACTATAACTACAATAACCAGGATCTAGGGCTTGACTTATTAACAAAGCATCCCTTCACTGAATTGCTTTGATGTGTAGCCAAGCACCATGCAAATAGACTGTATCAAAGAAGTAGACGTGGCTTCCAGGTCCGAAAAGTGAAATGAACGTGGAGTGAACGTTACTCCTGGCTCAGAAAAAAAACGGCAATGCCCATAAACCCCATAAGTCGAAGCCGTCCGACAAACCGATGGTTGATGTCATGGTAGCTATATCCGCAGATCTTTATATTCTGCCTGTGGTATCTATTTATCCTTACAATGTCTATATGAAATCTCTATGTGTAGCATAATGTGGTCTAGATTTTAAAGGTCTTTAAAGTACTTCATTTCTGACATTTGTTAAAATGTCAGAAACATTTTCCTATTTTGCGTCTTAACTTAAAGGTCCCATATTATGCAAAATGCATTTTTAATGTATTTTTAACATAAATGTGTCTCCCCAGTGTGTCTAGAGAACTATGCAAATACCATCCTCTCTTTGTTGCTCCTGCTCCACCTTTCAGTAAATGTGTGTGTGAAAGCATGCCATTTAGATTTGGCTCCCCTTATGATGTCATAGGGAGAACTGGCATGTGACCTCCTCCAGGCCAATCGGCAGGCTGACTGTCCCCGATCAATGAATGACCTCCTGAATCCACCTTGGTGTCATGCCATGTTTTTTTCCATACTAACACCAGCTCCCTCTAACGCAAAAATGGCAACGGTGAGAGCAAAAAACCCAGATTGCTCTGTTCTTCTAAAACAGAGCGTGCACAAAGAGGTTGAAAGGTTTTTTTTAGCATTAAACCATGTAAACCTGTTACAGTAGTACCTTGAAATACCTGTACTATGTACCTGTAGTATGTAACTTCCAAATGAGCAGAATACAGGACCTTTAACTTAAAAACTTAATCTTAGCTACATGCAATGTTACTTACCAAATGCTCTATGTACAGTTTAGCTGTAAGTAAATATATCAGTTAATCAGTAATTGAACACTCATTTTCTATCAGCTGCTTCAGTTCAAACCTGTTACTCTCTGTCACCTTGGATTACTGTTGCTTCCTGTTCATAGGTGCTGTTGCTGTAGTGGCTTTGGCATCTGATGCTTATGAAGACTGTGAGGTCTTTGAGTTGAGTTGTATTGTGTTGCACAAACTGTTCCCATGATCAACACTGAAGTCACATGCTACAGTACAACACCCATGACCCTTCTGCAATACATACGGTAAAAGTTGAAAATGTTACAATACTGCTTTGTGGAGGATAGCTGGCTGTGGTAATGCAAACCCTGTCGCTTCAACCTCGAAGCCTTAAAATGTTTAAAAGAAGTGCTGATCATCATATGGCTACGATAAGCCAATTCAATTTCTGTTAGAATGCTGCTCGAAGGCTACGCGAAATGAATACCTCGCTGAAAAGGCTTAGTGCTTTGCTCGTGCTTAACATTGGTTAAGCCACGTAGTAAAGTCAATGAGCCAAGACCCCCTGTCTCATAATTTCTTAGAGAAGTCAAAGCTTGTATGATGTAACCATTATGAAGGTCAATCAATGAATACAACCATTTCCTTACATTAGTGGCAGGTGGACTAGTTTAAAAAATATGATGTATCCATGTCCAAATTAATAAATTGATGTAGGGATTTTCAATGAAAGTAACCTCATGTATTGAATGTGTGTGGCCTTGTTTATTTATGTGTGTATGATGGATTTGGCTATGCAGCCTTATGAAGATATTATGCCACTGTGATTTTTTTTCCTATGCTTTCTATGCTGGATAAGGTAAGTTATTGATCTGTATGAAAAGTGCATAGCTACATCCATCAGATCGAGACTGTGTCTGTGTGATTGGATGGGTGTTTTCAGAGATATATGTATTGATTTAATATCTCAGCATTCGTATCTTGAGGTCCTTGCAAAGATTGGCAGCCTCAATTTCATTTTAATTATACCTTTAGGTGCTACTGTCTGTATTTAATTGCGAAAAAACATCTGAAATATTACACGCTTCTATTTGATTTCAACAAACTGTTCTATATTTAGTATATTTTTCTTCCCGTCTTATGGAGTACAAACTGCTGTCCAACTTTTTCCAAGTCACCCAGATAGCCCCTAATGATATACTGTACTTTGGAAGGCTTTATCCTGGTACGAGGGGCCTGTTAGTTTCTGTGTGGACATTGGCGAAAACAGTCGTAGCTACAAAACTGGAGGAGTCTCAAAGGAGCTGTGAAGTCTGGGCAGCCAGCAGAAGCTTGAGTAAGACACAGGGGGAGGGAGACAGACCGTGGGTGGAGCGTGAGAAAGATGGAGGAGGGGAATAGGTCCAATTTTGCTTTTTTAAAAAAAATATATATATATATTTTTTATTTCTAACCATTATATTTTTACATATTTACAGCTGCCTGGAATAGTTTTACCAACATCACGTGTTGAGCGCATTTAAACATCTGGAAGCCATTTTATTGTCAAAAGTCAAGCAGGAAATGCACCCTTTGCTGTGAGTCCTGTGACATTACATCACATCCTTCATCCTGTACTGCAGCATGGAGAGCTGGCTGACTGAAAGGGAGGGAGAGTGGGGGACTAAAGCAAAATGTTGAGAGATACAAACAGCATTAAGCCACATTAAAGAAGATTAGGGCAAGCAATCAAGTATTGGTCGCCATGGAAACACCAAGCCTAAACTGTTATTAAGTAGAGCCGGCTGGCTAGCCAAGACTAAGATTCTACAATAGGGATAAGCTAAATGTTATCTACCCACACCCACCCCCTCCTCCCTCTGCTTTCTGTCTGTAATTCGGGATAACATGACAATCTACATCCCAGATAATCTTTGTCCTCTAAATGTATTTATACATGTCCTGGTTATTTATGGCAACATGGATTGTGGAAAGAAGTCTTTCCTGTGGGTTGTGTTATATTTATCCGTAAAGGGGTGATAGTTCAAGTGTGACATTAAGGCTTGCTCTATGTTTTGGAGGATTTTCAGACCTTTTTTTTTTTTTAATGTGTGATCAGTAGTACTTCCTGCTAGACTGACCCCTACGTCCTCACCACAAGAAGTAACCCTTGATATTGCATATTTGTGTGAACCACCGCTATGACGAGCGCTGCCCCAATTCCTACTGAGCCAAACAAAAAAGAGGTTGAGACGCTTTTCAGCCACCCAATTGGGCTCTTGAAAGGCAGTCAGATAAAATGCAGGCTTAAACATGAGCAGTAAGCCAGAGAGCATCACGAGTCGAGTCACCAGCACACAGACAAACAGACCAAGGGAACATAAGGACACCATTGTGTGTGCAGCAGTATAATTTGCAAAACGTTAGTTTGAGTTAAACACTTGTGAACATTATACATCACATTATGCACTCATTATACAATCTGAACAATAATGTGCCTCAGTTGGATGCTGACTGTACTGTATGGTGAAAGCTTTCAGGTATTTAATACACGTGTTTCTTATATGGTTTGTAGAGAGCTCAGTGTATTTTTCTTCTATGCTTTATTCATCGGTGCCATTGAAATAGAATCTATTTCAATACTTAACAGCGCGCATAATACAGTTGCCCATAAAGTTGGAATAATTGTTCAATACCCCCAATTGTGTTAAAGCCTGAATACACAGTTTGCAAAGGTTAATTGTGGTTTAAGTTTCACTGTGATATGTTTGGAAGAGTTTGATCAGTAAACTTGAGAAGATCTACACTTTATTTATCAAGAATAAATCACATTGTCACAATCATTTCATGAGAAGAGGTTAAAAACATTTTATTCCAACTTTATGGGCAACACTGTATATTAGCAAAGATGCAGTGAAACAAACATTAAAAAAGTAAAGGGCCATTAAGACAAATAAAACAAACTGCTTCAAATGTCTTACAATACTGTATCTAGTGCTCTAATGCAAATTCTCCACAGTATATTCTCTTTTCTTTACCTTATCATGATGTCATGATTTTTTAGTCCTATTTTGTAATGTGAAAGGGATTGCTTGTGGTGTAAAAACCTACGGATCACCCGACTCTGCAGGTCCCCCCTGCTCTATGGAGCGTATTAGCATCTTTGAGCTCATTGTTTCGGTTTTACTGTATGCTTCAGTCTTACTCTATTCGGCATTTTTCTAGCAGCATGCAGCTGTGGTGAACATAGTGAAGCGTTTAGTAGCTAAAAAGCCAAGTGTTTCCTTCAGGAGTTCATAAAGACCAACACAGAGCTAAAAGGAGAACAAATATTGCACTTACATTTATCAGGTGGACACTAAGAAAATTATTCTAATGTTGCTACATACACTACTCACAAAAAGTTAGGGATATTCGACTTTCAGGTGAAATATATGGAAAATGGAAAAAGTGAATGCTACAGTGATATTATATCATGAAAGTAGGGCATTTAAGTAGAAGCATGCACTGGTAATTTTATTCATCTTCAACAATTTATTGAAAGAAAAGCTAACAACAGTGGTAGGTATACCACAACAAAAAATGTTCAGTGTCTCAATAAATTGGGATGTGGCCAAAGGACGTCCACTCCTCTCCTTTCTGTGACTCTTCCAGTCTCTGTATCACTGTTACAACCTCCTGATGACACTGTGTGACCCTCTAAGTTCAGTGGACACCTCCGTCTGAGGACTTCCTGTTTGAAGCCTCGCAATGGCGAGGTGCTGCTGATCAACTGTTAGGTGTCGTCTTGGTCTCATGATGTCAGAATGTGAACAGCATGATGGACTGAGGACTGTTTGAATACCAATTCTAACTGAAGCAGGAAATGTATTGGTCGATTCATGGATCAAACCTGTTGTGAATGTTGCTGTTAAGCTTCTTGTTAGAGAACAGCAACTTGTGCAAAAAGTACTGAAACACTGAACAGTTGGACATGTGCATTCAAAGGTTTAGAGAAGGTCACATTAAGTTCACCTGGAAAGGTTAGAATGCATTTTAGGTTCATCCTGAAATTTCACCTGAAAGCTGAATATCCCTAACTTTTTGTGAGTAGTGTATGTGCTGCTGCATAAATAAGCAAATGTTTGCTAACAAGTGTGTGATATTCAACCTGCGACCTACAGTATATTTTGCTGTGGTGCTTGAGTTACTTTGTACCGCTGTGTAAGGTTGTAATGCTCAATTGCTGGCAGTTAACTTGGCACTATACAAAGGCAAGGAGGCAGGCGAAGACGTGTTCTTCTGCGAGTAACTATTGCAAGTACGAGGCTTTTCTATATCACAAGAGCAGTACATAACTGGGTAGACCTGGTTATGTATCAAGTTCAAGATACAGTAGAAAATAAATTAGATAAATGTGAGATAGAGGGGCAGCACTTCTGTCTTTTCCAGCACAGATTCTATATAACGGAGAAAACACCAGCAGTCATAGTTAACTAAGCTTTTATTTTCTACTCCTACCTTGTTATTAGGTCAACAACACAGAAATCCCTGCATGCTCGTCATCCATTACACAGAAGTGTTGACACTGCTCATCCAGGAAGTAGCTTTGGCTCCTACAAATTGAATTGGGATCATTAATATTCCGCTCGGGCCCCTGTGCAACCGGGCAGGGCTCTACACAGGGAAGTAGAGAGAGACTTATAATGTTCTGTCAGCATATGTGCTGGGCCCCGTCCATCTGTGTGATGGGGCCCCAAAGCAGTACTAATATCCCTCTACCCCCTCCCCTCACACTGCCCTGGAAACCAGTACAGTCAAGGGTCCCACCGGGGTAGAGTAGGAGAGAAAGTTCCCTTATGCAGTACTTTGTGTGTGGTATCCGTGTGTATTCCATGTATGTGTATTTCTGACCTGTGTTCGTGTACATGCACTTATGTCTGTTACACAAACGCACACGTGCAAATCCTGCCCTTTCATGACTATGTGAGTTCACAGCATATACTACAACGGCCTGACTACCATATTGTGACAGAGGTCACCTGTCTACAATTAAGGGACTAGTCTGTCATTCTTTCTCCTCCCCTTCCTATTACCCTATTAGCTGTTTCCCCAGAGGCACCTTATCCTTACTGCCATCTGCTGGCATGGCATGCATACTGATTAATTAACAAACAGGGCTAAAAACAGGCTGGGCACTCATTAAAACACTCATTATATAGGACATCCGGGGGGCTGAGTGTCAGAACTGTGTCGCCGGATTCCTTAAGTTTTTTTCGCCTTGAGTTTCATCAAACTCTTGGATTCGCTTCACCCGCTTTCCGCCCTCGTCCTCCGATTCCGTCGGGGGGCAGAGCGGGGCTGAAAAGGGAGAAGCTTGGGATGTCATCCTCTAATGGGTGCCAAGAACGGGCAAAGAGTGAGCATGTGAGACTCAAGGAAAGGTGGAAGATGTGAGATCCAGCCAGGCATATTGTGAGCAGAAGTGATGTCAAATCCAACAGAAGACAATTAAGAGAGAATTATGAGCCCCGGGGGAGTTATTGGCTTTGGGATTTTTTTTATGGGTATTGTGAGAAATTATCAGAAATTGGTTCCTTCAACAGGATCTTAGCATTATTGGATATTTTCTATAAATGTTCGTGTGGGTTGTGTGCAGGAGAGAGTTAACGAACGTGTGTGCGCACATTGTTAGTGGGTAACCCCTTCGTACCCCCTGCTGCTCATAGAGATTGGGATCAGGGTTAAGTAGTCTTCCCTATCTTGCGTTTACACACAAACACACACATTCATACACACTCTGTGAGATAAAGCCCTCTCCTTAATGTAAGATCAGTAGATCAGCAATGAGGAAGGATGGATTAATTGCAACTGATGTGACCTGGGGCCATAAAGGAAGAAGTGGAATAAGAGAGAGAGAAAAAAAAGGGGGAAAAAAAAGAGTGGGAGTAGGTCTTAAACCGACATGCCAGCATTATCCGCTGACACACACATACACACACACACATAAACCATTATCATGAAACATCTGTCCGCCCTGTTGACCCGCCTCAGCTCAGGTCAAATAAGGCCGATTACACTGTAGTGAGATGGATGGGAAGATACAGATTGGTGTGTGTGTGTGTGTGTGTGTGTGTGTGTGTGTGTGTGTGTGTAACCCTGTCTGGTTTTTATGTTGCGTAGTGTGATGTGTGTCCTAGGCCAGAGGGCTGAAGCGGTATAATCCTGATAGTCACATATTTGCCACAGTAAGGCACATATCACTGGGAGGATTCCTCAAGTGTATTTTAAGAACTCAGTGTTGCACTGTAGAATATTTCAGTGCTGGTACCGTACTTTAAAATGTTCCATAATGGAAAAAGGAAAGTAGGTGATGAATTAGAATTTTCATTACAACGACTCCACAGGAAGGGGTTTTATATTATGGTATGTCATCTTTGTTTATGAGGACACCTTGTCATGTCTGAGGTGACTCATTATGTTATTATTAGGGTTGAACCATGTGAGGAAAGAACTGAATTTCCTTATCAATAAACAAGTTTACATGACAAAATGACACAGGTGATTGTTATGATCGTCCCACAAGGGGCCTTTTTTCCTAACTAGAGAAAAGTCAGTTTAAACCTGTTTAGAGACATCCATTTAGCTCAAGTTGTCTTTTTGTTTTATTTGTTTATTTAACATGGGTGGTTTAACTAAATCAATTTTAATCCAGCATTAATCAACATATTTCTAAAACAATGGAAAACCACTGTGACTACGTGAAACAGGTCACTTGTAGTGATTAACTTAAAGAATTATCACCCACCCGAGTGGCTTCACTTTTCAGCTCCTCGTTCACCTGTCCGTCCCATGACTTAATTGTCTTGCTTCACTCTCACAGCTCTCATCATGTAGTTTTCTGCTACATGCAGTTGATTTTAGTGAAAAAGGTCTTTAAAAACCCACCGCACACTACCTGCTCGGCATCAAACAGACAGACACAGTTAAAGACTACCAAGTGAGCATAGTGGAGCATTTTGCATTTAGCAACTACAGAGCCAGATACATCCCTCAGAGGTTGGTAAATAGTTAAAAGAGAGTTATTACTGTACTTAAATTTGCCAAGTGGATATAAATGTGATTCCAGACGAATGGTTATGTTGCTTTGTAACTGATGAATGTGCAACAGTTTGCTAACAAGTTCATCATATTAACTTAATTCGAAGTTTGCCTGAGAGATTCCAACTACTGCTCACTATCCACCAGCTGCTGGTCATTCACAACTACCTAGCTAACTAGCTGCTTGGCCAACAAACAGTCTGATTACTGATAATGAATTACTAATGACTAATTATGTCATTACTTCATGTAGGCAGCTATATCGTTTGTCTACACTGTCGATCAAGAGTCAGCACTGTGTTGAACCTTCTGAACAACTCTCTCTTTTTTTAAAATATATCAAAATGATACAGCTCAAGCATTTTGGCCAACACACAGAATGAATTTTATGACTAAATGTACTGGCAGCAGTCATGATTATAGATGAGAAATGGTTGAAGAGCCAGTAAATAATTCTGTTGTCTCAGCTTGTTAAGGGATCGTGCAACATGAGCTCACTAAAACAATGGAGGACAGTGCACTGTACCATACTGTGAAATTCAATTATTTGTATGCCGAACTAATATAAAACGATGGGTGTAAATTGATTGTATAGTCATTGTCAACAGACTGAGTTGAACTTTGCTGAAAAGTATTTTTGCAGAGTAATAGGCTTCATCAGAGGAAACAGAATCCCTCTTTCTTAACTGGACTGTCAAAGGAATTCTATCCGATTTAATTTTGGTGAAAAAGAAATAGATGATTTCACTTTTGCCATGGAGGCTGCGTTTTTGGTCCTTTTTTTGTCTGTTTCTCTTTCTGTTTTTTGGCCTAATCACTCAAAAACTTGTTCAGAGAATCCAATTCCATTCAGGTCAATGTTAAGCCACAGAACATGTTTTTTTTTTTGTTTCTTGAATTTTTTTCAACTTTCTGAACCATTTTTGCTTTTTTCTTTCTAATTTCAAACAAAAAAAAAATGCATTTCTTGAAAGACCAAGTTTTCTCTAATTGTATTTTGTTGCACATCCTCATACAGATGCACATCAGTAACTTCTGAAACTTTTAAGCAATTAGAATAACAAAATTCGATGCTCGTGCAACACTACTGGACTTGGGATTGGAATTGGAATTTAAAATTTGGGCAGTCAAATTAAGCCGTTGCACTTTAAAGAACTGGCAATCTGCCACACATAAGCCTGAACGGTGCAAAACAATTGGATAATATTTACAATTCAAGCTGAATGCTGGAGTTGAATGTTATAAACACTTAACATCGCACATAATGATATTCTTGTCACTGCTTGACATATGTCCCCCTCTTAGTGGTACTTCTAAACCTTCTGTAAATAGATATTATGGTGTTGAGGTGTTTTTTGTGAACACCTCAGAGCGAAATACTAGGAGTAATGAAGTGAAGCCCCATGCTTTGGTATTTGTATTCTTGCCTTATTGGTTTTCGTATGACTCATTACTGTTTCAACAGCTATCCATCTGACATTCTGAATGTGTCTTGCAGAGTTTCCCTGTGGCTCAGGTGTCTGGTTTCCTGCATTGCCAGTGCCATACACCCTGACAACAGAGTTTGACTACCAGCTCCTGCTGTTCAGTCACATTTGTCTTTATTACTCCGTTTCCTGCCACTCCTCACAGCTGCTACCATGAGACACTAATAAACTAACAAGGGGAGCTGAACTCTTGTTTAAGACTAAGTGTTCATCCCACAGAGAACTACAACAGAGAGGAAACTGGAGTGCATGGAATCCACTGTACTGTATACTGTATACTGTATAAGCCTATGTAAAGCCATGCCTGGTGCAGCGCTGGCTTCTTTAATTATTTTCCCTTGACTCTCACGGTATGTGAGCTGTAACCCCTCAGGCACAAAGCTGTGCATTCAGAACTGTTCTTCTAAGTGATTGCTACAAGCTAAGCAGCACTCGTGTTTATGCCTATAGACATTAATGAGACTTAGCCTAAACAAGATAGTAAGTACGTTGTCTGTGTTCATTCACATCAACTTTTCTCAAAACCCAAACACCCAGCGAGCTGTAAATACCGCGATCAAAATTCTGTAAGTGACATAAAAGCATGTATTTCTTAGTAAACCCATTCCATCACATTGATATTGTTTTCAAAGCAGATTATATCCTTTGAATGTACATTATTGCACATATTGCTCCCGACGCTGGAGAATCTGCAGATCTGCTCTTTTCCTTATGAAGTCCGCAGGGTGAGGTTAGTTATGCAGTCAATAAAAGCTGATAAATCAAGTCAAAGGGTATGATGAAGAAAAGAACAAAGAGTCAAAGATACGTTCTTCATTATATATTTAAAAGATGCCCGCAAAAGGCCAACGGAGCAGATGCTAATGATCGCTCACAGTCACAAACCTTATGGAACCTGCCAGGTTGACATCCACTGCTAATTTATCAAATATCTTGACCTCTTTGTCAACAAGCTGGATTCACCTTTGAACCAAAACAAAAATCCATAGGTTTTAAACATGAACACACACACACACACACACACACACACATACGCACACACACACACACACACAGAGCGCTCTTAATAAGGACATCACATGCCTCGTCAGCCAAATCCGCATCAATATTTCATATTTACCACACTATTTATCCACTTCGTTTATCATTTATAAATGTTATTCAGTGTGTCAGGGTGCGCATGCAGAAGATTTTTATGTGTATTTATACGTCTTTTGTAAGTGTGCCTTTCAGATAATGTCACGGTAGGCCATAAGCTCCTCTGGCATCTCTGCAGCGCTGGTGCACAGCCATCGACAAGGCTATTCTCACTGAATAAACAAGTGTCCCCTCGTCTCAACACTCGACCCTTAATTATTCATATGGAGCTGAATGGGACATTGTTTATCAAGGCTATAGCACCAGGGGACCTTGTGCTCTGTGCTACACACCTACGTGTGTGTGTGTGTGTGTGCGTGCTCGCATGTGTAGCAGTAGTAGGGGAAACCAAGGAGGAGTGTGAAAAAGATATTGAACTAGCTCATGCACGGGCAGCCAACTTTCTAATTGGTAATTAAAATACCTTTGACAAACTAGGTTTAGCTGTCTGCTCGCTATTGGTATGGTAATGAGGGTTGAAGAGGTAAACTGCGTTCCCACCAAACGGGAAGAGAGGGTGAAGAGAGTTTGCGAGTGTGAGTGTTTGCCATGATGAACGCTGCCTATATTTTGTATTAGTGGGTGCTGACTTCATTTGACCCCGAGATGTCTACATACATTCACGCAGAAATCCAAGCACAACAAAATGCCTCCTGGCGTTGCAGAAAAGTGGTGGTGAGCAATGATGGTAATGCAATAAAAAAACAATAACAGAAACATGTCATCATGTTTCCGTGAGTTTAAGTCTAAATTATTATAAAGGAAATGGCAATACTTTTATTTAAAAGATGTATCTTTCATGTATATTGTATATATAAAAGAAATGTCTCCCTTTCAGACAACACATTTACCAAATGCAACACATTTTAAGTGTATTAGCAGAACAAGGTGCTGCTTCCTGATATTTCGTGTGTTTGCGTGTGTGTGTGTGTGTGCACGTGTGTGTGTGTGTGCCAGAGCTTTTGGCCTAAAAAGCTGGGCATTAGTAAAAGCTGTGTCCTCTCACTCCAAATAGTTCCACAGTGGGAATTGACTTATTTCGACGGGCTGCAATTAACAACAATTTGCATTGTTGATGAAGCTGCAGATTTTTGTTTGGTCTATAAAATGTCTTACAACAATTACCTATCGCATGAGAGAGAGAAAATAAGAAAATCCTCACAAATGAGAAGCTTAAACTGGAGAATGTCTGGCATTTATGCTTGGATCATGAAACTAATTGCAGATTATCAAAATAACTTGCATAATAGATAGAAGAATAAAAAAGATTTTTAAAAAAAGAGCTCAAATGTCTTGTTCTTTCCAAACAACAGTCTATTGCCCAAAGAGATTCAATTTCAAAGTCATATACAACAAATACAAAAATTTAAATTCTCCTATTGGAATACTGGAATCGGCAAATGTTATCTGTTAAATTACTTTAAGATTATTCAGTAAGATGCCAAAGGAGATGAGCAACCACTAATCGCTCTACACAAGGGGGTATCGCATTGTGTAATGATCTTTATTTTGACTGTGCATCACTGTTGCATATTTAGGCCTCTAAACAACACTTGTACTCAAAGATACAACAGCAATTTCAGGTTGGAGAAATAGCTGAATTAGTGGAAAGGCCACCACATTAACAACGTTACGAGAGAAACTCAGGCAAACTGTCAAACTCATCTTATAAGATACATTTGTTTCCAGGTTTTGAATGAAAATAGAACAGACACCTATCTATATTCAAAAGCCTGAAAGCTATTACTCTAACAGACAGATAAATTCAGCAATTTAAGAGTCTCCATGTCAGGAAAAGGTTTGAGTAGGGTGCATTATTTCTTAAACACCGAAGAGCCACACACCACGGAAACATATCAAAAACAACAAGAATATAAAGTTCTAATATGACTTCTGTTCCATGTCTGTTTTGTTAATGTCAAATCCCAAAATATGTGGCATTTCTAGTCTTATGCGATGTCACGTTTTAGCGACTTAGAGGCCACATTACCAATAACAAAGGAAATGGCAATGCTTTTATGCTACAGGTGTACCTTTAGATTTAATGCACTGCAGAGTTCCATAATTATGGGGTGAAGTTGGATCAAATGAAGACCGAAGTCTCTGCAGGGTGTGGAAGGCACTGAGTGTGGCATTTCCTGATTGACTGACTTTGTGTGTCCAAAAAAAAAAAATCTGTTCTTTTATAAGTTGTACGTGCAAATTAATTTCATTTGCAAAGTGAAAAACGCCATGTTGGCGACGATAAGAAGACGGGATAAATAACTGCAAACAATTATTGTACAAAAATGTCAGGTGTGTGTCCATGTCAAAAAAAGAAAAAAAGCTTACAGCCCAACACTGTGTGACACGTTAACATGATTCCTGGGCTTCTTGACTTTGTTGCGTGCATTTCATTAGTATTCCTTTCATGTGCATTTATCTTTCATCAGTGTGGGGTCGCCTTGACATTCTTTATATCAAGTGATATTGCTATATAATTGTGATCAATTTGCCGAGGTCTGGACCTTGAACAGCCATGTAATAGACCTCTGTCTCGTCTCCCTCTCCATCCAGGTTCTCACTTTAACCTCTTCAACTTTTCAGGGCAACAATTTTACCCCCCACCCCACCCCCAAACACACACACACACACACACGCAACCATTTCCCTCTTCCAACGTTCTCCACCTCCCTTTTTTCCCCAATTACAAAGCACTGTCAGTGGAGTTGTCAGTGCTGCACTGAAGAGTCCAGGGCAGAGTCAGACGCATGGCTGCTTGATCATTCTCTGCACATCCACGCAGAAAGCCACCCTGGATAAGCACACACTTTAGAGATAACGTCCTTGTATCATTTAAATGTTAATAGGCTTTCTATGGGCTCAAACCTACATTTATTATTGTGCAAATGAGCCAATTTCCTCGTATCTGTGCTGTCGTTAGAGCTGGCATGTTTAGTTGTCTGAACATAATTAGAATTATTGTACTGTAAGGAAGAGAGAAGAGGATGGGAGAGAAAAGAGAAAAAGAAGAAGGAGCTCATCGTCTGTGGGACAAGCTCTTTGGTGAAAGTTTCCTTTGAGAAGTAAAGAAACATTCTCGCTTTCTTTTTCATCCCACAGATTTATGGATCATTCCAATTTTCCATCTGCTTCCTTTTTTTTTTTCTTTCTTTCAGACGAGCCTGTTGGCATAGTTTCCTTCTGTGGAAGAGTTACTTTGCTGTAGACAAGGGTGGAGAAGTGAGCGTGGAATTCAGAGACAATAGCAAATAATGTACCACGGACATACAGTTGGTGCAGAATGTACAATCAATGTTAGACAAATCAATTTCAATATCAGGGATCTGTTGGGGGCCCTCAAGTCCTGATGCAGTTAACCCAAGACAGATTTGACGTACACCCCTGCTGTCAAATTGTTGATGTGTGTGTTTGTGCACGCGTGCTCGCGCTTGAACTATGAATGTGAACATTTAGATGCCATTTAGAGGCAGAGTCAGTTGTACAGCACTCATCATGAGTTTCTCCTGTCAGATTCCATTTTCCTTATAGACGCTGAATGCCAATAGATGTCTATTTACGCTCATTTTCTACAGAATGACTGCTATTTGTAAGGCATCACATTACAGCATGTCAGTGGTTATTCTGCTGTACGCTCTTTGATGACAGGACATCCACATGCAGTACAAATACAACATACTGAAGGGCAAAGAAAAGTGGTGCATTCCACATTCAAAGAAATACCTCATCAAAGATGTTGTCACACATCTGAGATCATTCTGTTATGTTTCTTGTTCTCTTCAGTACCTGCTATGCCGAATATACATTTATTCTAAATAAAGGCTGCAATATTGATTATTTGTTTTTATTCCCACATTGTGTTTAATGTGTTGATAATTTAAAGTAATCTGTTACACCATTAGTCCAAATAGAATATGATATTCTGTAAATTATTAATATTCTCATTGGTTTCTAGAGCCCATGATCACATATATAAATGTCTTATTTTGCCTGACCAATAGTTCAAAGCATGTTCACGTGTGATGGCAAGATTGAACGTGAAATCAACAGGCGGATGGCGCAGAATCAATGAAGGCATTGTTCTGGACAGTTGTGGAAGGTGGCAGCTGATTCTAAAGGCAAAGCTCCTGACTTACTAATTGATCTTTGTTTCAACCCTCATCTACGGTCATGAGCTCCGGGCAGTCATAAAAAACAAAGAGATCATCGATATAAGTGGGCCAATATGAGTTTCCTTTGCAAGGTGCCTGGGCTCACCCTTCGATACAGGAGGAGCTTGGATACCTGGAAAGAGCTCAGAGCAGTACGACTGCTCCTTGGCATTGAAAAGTGCCCTTTGAGGTGACTCCGGCGCCTGAATATGATGCCTACATGGATGCTTCCTAGTGGAGGTAGGGGCAAACACGCTTGGGTCAAATAGGGGGTAAATAAATGGCCCTAGTTTGTCAGTGCCAGTGCCTTTTAAGATTTGACATAACGGCATATTTCTCATGTCCATATTAAGACATGAGATGCAGTAGGCAGTAGCTAGGAGGACAATATCAGATTCTACTGTCAAAGCTCAAGATCCACAGAGATGTCAATCATACCGCTCCCTAGCGACGGATGACCTCTGTTATATGCCCCTTTATTCTCTGTCTCTGGACAGAATTTCTGCCTCCTCTTTTTTGCTGTCATCCTCTCTTATTGCCTGTCTCTAACCATTTTCTCTTGTACCTACATGCCTCTGTATACCTTTTCCACCACCCTTCTCTATTTTCCTGGCATTCTTTCAACCCCCTCTCTTTTATTCTGCTTTTTCGCCTCACCTGCTTGTTTCATATCTCCCTTTCCATCCCAGAGGGGTGTACTACAAAGCAAGTTCAACATAGCCAGGCTTTCTTTGCATTAGGTGGCTCGACGAAACTTTTAAACATCCAATCAGAGATGACAGGTTATCACAGCAGTGGTTATCAAATTTCTTTGCTCACCCGGGCTTTCTACCGCAGGCTCTGTGTGCGCATTCCCAACTCATTTGGCATCTGACACATAATTTGAGTCAGCCTCTGCAGAAAAGGGGATGATTGTTTGACGCCAACTTCAGTCAAGAGTAGCAGGTCGTTTTAATGGAGAGTTATTTTTGCAAATAAGACAACAGAGGAATGCTGGCAGAATAGATTATATACTTATTTTACTACTGTCAGTGCCTCTCATTAGTCACTAACATGACAACTGCACATTCACAAACTCAAGAAGTGCATACGAGTCCCGCAATGGAAATCATTTTAGTTTCTGTCCAAATCAAAGTGAAATAACTTTTATTGTTTGAATATTACCTGTGATAAATACTAATATACTAATCAGTTTTCCAATCTGTTCTATTTGCATTGTCAAGTGGACTTGACTTGAAATAATCCAAAGCCGTCCGTATTTGCTGAGTGTATGGATGATCTGCTATATAACATTTCTTAGTGTGTATGTTGATGTTACAGACTGTTTGCATCACCACCTGAATACATGTAGGTTCATGTGGCAGCGGGATGCATACATTATACTGTTGCTGCTTTAACTGACATTACTAACGTGTGGCTCAAAACGTCTCAAAGAGAATATGTTCAGGAAAGAATTAGTGAAAGGATAGTGTTTTTTTCATCTGATTTAAACCTCTAAACATCACCTTCTCCACAGCAGGTCAAGTGTGCAGCATAAGTTGCAATGCGGATCCATTCAGGTTTAAAGAGAGCCACCTTTGTGACACTGGAAGCTCTGAAACCTCGCTATCCCATCAATCTTGCTTCGTAGTACACCCCTCTGATCTGTCCTTCCCTCCTGTTCTCCTAATCCATTCAAAACCATCCTCACATCATCTTCTCCCCTGTTTTCCATTTTGTCATTTCTACCTGTGGCATCACTCCCGCTCGGCTGTCTGTGCATGTTTAAGTCGTCATCACTTGTCATTGCATTTTGTCTCGTTCTGGAAGTGCTCAGGCAGGATCCAGCTCGTTGAAGGCCATCTGTTAGCCGATCTGACAGGGCTGACTGTGGCTGTTACACTGGCAGTGGCCACTGGCACTGGCACTGGCACAGTCCAGTGTCTGGCTATGGCAGCGCAACCAGACAGCCAGCTTTCACACTGTGTTTATCAACAGTCTGATTGTCCATTTGCAGGCACCTGGCGAAGATGCTCAAGATGATTTTGTTTATTACAAGCATGAGGTGAATCGATATTGGACAATCTACCTGACAT
This sequence comes from Pempheris klunzingeri, assembly GCF_042242105.1. Taxonomy (NCBI): domain Eukaryota; kingdom Metazoa; phylum Chordata; class Actinopteri; order Acropomatiformes; family Pempheridae; genus Pempheris; species Pempheris klunzingeri. Next base: position 24,030,643 of record NC_092014.1, on the reverse strand, counting down.
TAGTCGTGTTATTGTTATTCATATATTAACTACTGGCATGTTTTTCATAGTTGCCACATTGCTCATTATTAATCATATTCCTATTGTCAGTAATATAGTTACTCTTCTTATTTTGGTTGTTTGTCGTGATGCTGCTCATGTGGGAATTCTTGAATCCTTAATCTTGAATTCTTGAATCATTGGGTCTCTTTCTTAATTAAAGAGTTTGATCTAGAGCTGCTCTTTATGGAAATCGTCTTGAAGTAACACTAGTTATGAATTGGCACTATATAAGTAAAGATTGGTTGATTGAAAAGCGAATTAGTCCTGCGGTCCTCACTTCCCTTCATCCTCCTCGTCTCCTCGTCTCCATCTCTACCTCCTGAGCCTTTCCTCCAGGAAGGAAGTACCTCAACAACATGTATTTCACACTGACACAGTGTCCATTTCGACCCCCTTTGCAATCAGGTTAGCCGGGCAAAAAGGTGTGAAATTGCTTAGTGCTTTGTGGACCAAATCTGTGTTCTTGTGTTAATCCTGGTTTCTGGAGCTAAACCTGAGTGCTTTCCTTTATAACACACAGAGCATGGAGCATGTAAATATGCATATGGCTGCAAATGAAAAGCAAACAAAGCCAAAACAAAAGTACTGGCACGCATTCTCGGTTAAGTACATTTTAAAAAAGTTGCTGTGCCATTCTATCTTTTCTCAACACACATACAGTATACTGTTTATAGTATGAACCAACACTTAATACATATACTGTTTGACCAAGGGGTTTTCCCAGATGAAGTTCAGGTTACTCATCATGCACTAGATACACATAAACACCCTGCAAACAGAGACATACTGTAGAAGCACGTTTTGGGAAGCCTTTGGGTGAAGAGTTTTGCAGAGGAGCTGATGTGCACACCTTATTGTTCAGTCCCAACAGCACATTGTCCAGACCTGCACATCAAGCAAGCTGATTGGTTGATTCAATTCAAACTCAAACAAAAGACATGTATTATATACAGGTATTAAAGAAACAGCTATGTGGACATGTCTGCGTGTACTCTGTGCACATGCACCTATGAACACAGCCCCAGCAAATATTATTCAAGCTTAGCCGGTGAAAAAACAACAAAGGCTGAGTTACAAAGAAGGGTTTTAAATTGTTGTAATGGGCATTCATCAGCAACTTGCAGTATGGAGGTTGTAGGATCTAGTGATTCTAGAGCTTAACCCTCAAAACGGCTTCTTCAAATGAAGCAAAGTAATCATGTCAAACAGTTGGTGAAGCGTTGAGGAGTACCATCTTTATGCTTTGAAAGGGCATCTCCACCCAAGAGTCATCACTTGAGTGAGTTAGCTACAAAAGGCCTTAACTGGGGACTAAACAATTATCAACACCGATCAACCATCTGACAAGCATTTCAGCTCAAACATATTGACACCTTCAGTTTCACTAAACAAATTTTATTACTGACATTGCATCACAATGTAGACCGTAATGACTGTAAACAAAAGCCACTGAACAACAGCACTCCATTACTGCTACAGTCACATGTGCAAGTAACGGAAATAATTATTATTCTTTGTGTGCTCTTCTTACCAATTAGAGCTTGACTAGATTTTATTATCCATATTAGACTGTACATAATGTGATTAAGGGTCTGATTAAGCATTGATTTTTTTTGTTACTCATAGCTAGCATGTTAACAAAATGAGTTCCTTTTCAGAAAAGACTAATGAGATCTTACTTCTGTGAAAAGTACAGACAAATACACCTACTGCTGCCAACACACAAACACATTTTCACAAATAACTACCAACTTCAAACTCTAAACACACCCTAGAAGACACTGGTGACTTGTTTGAAATCAGTTGATTTTGCAATTAACATGGTCGTGTAGCTGCTCTGTTGGAAAACATTTGTATTGATTTGCTTTTATGGGAAGTTGAAATTCACAACACAATGGATTATAATCAGTGCTTCCATGATTGTATGATTTGCAAATGATTGCCTTTAATTACTGCTCAAGTCAAATATAGATGGTACATCTAAAAAGCTCAGTGTGTCACTGGTAAACTGAAACAGCTCCCAACTACCTAATCAACTTTCCTCATATCAAGTTCTTCTGGAGGTAAATTTCGATTAAGAAGGGAGAGATTCCTGCCTCGTTATTAAAAGTGTTGACATTTAAGCTGCAGTTTCCATCTAAAGATAATTACTCTCATTGTGTTAAAGCTCTTTAGGTAATACTCTGTACTTTCTCTATTACTAGCCTGTTCTCGCTTCTACATTTGACACGGAATCCAATTTAGCAAAATATCTCATAATTGACAGTGCTTCATCAGGTTATTCTGGGAAAGAACTGGGATTAACTGTCACCGGTGTTCTCACAAGAAAAAACGTGCAGACATGATCTCTTTGTGGGGTAATCCTGAAAAAAGGACATTGTCCCAACTATTCTTAGAACTCCCATGTTGCATCAGTTTTCTGACTTATTCACCATTTAAAACATATTAAAAAAGGAACAGTGACAGAAAGTAATTCTCTTTAAAGTGATTCTTCCTTTTGTTTAGGATCAAATGGGCTTCTCTTGAAATTGTTTACCTTCCAGATTGAATTAGAATCAGCAAGCCACACGGAACAACATGGCCTCAAAGATAGTGGTAGCTGTGGTTGAAAGAAGAAAGTGAAGATATTGTAACTGACTGAAATCACAAGTCTGTCTCAAAGGGCTCCACAATCTGCATAACATACAACACCCTCTATCCTTGAAGAAAAAAAGCTGCGTTATGGGTAAAACCCTTATTTGCTTTCTTTTCTATTTGTTAAATATGAGGCTACAACCAGTGCTTTGTTAGCTTAGCTTAGCACAATACTGCAAACAGAGGGAAACATTTAGCCTGGCTGGTCCCGAGGTAACCACAAACACAAAGTGTAAAAACCATAATTCTTGGTTTGTCTGTCTATTTCTTTGCCAGGGGCATTGACTTTTTAGATTATGGTCATCACTGTGAGGTTCCCAGGAAAAACCACAACTTGTTTTTATGGCCTCCTTCAAGTATTTGTACAGATTAAACATATAACATAACAGCCTCTTTCTACGAATCTACCTGGCAAACGGTCGCTTGGCAACATGTTGGTGGTTGGTCAAGTTGATGCACGTTGCCATGTCTTGACTTAATCGGTGTGTGAGCTCAGTGCTTTGTCTTCCCCTTTAGACCCTCAATGCCAGAAGGAACCAGGACTTTAGAGAAAAAATTTTTTGAGAAGTGCATCAACATCAACATATTTTGTAAGCGTGGAATTCATTTATCAGTTCAATTATATTCAGCATTATTAGAGACTTCTTTCATAGCTTCTGGCTGTTCAGACACACATTCAGTGTCTTGGCCAATGACTGCGACGGATACATTTCTCAAAATTGGTCAAGAAAAATATAATTTGACCAAAACTTGCAGGGTTCAACTGAAGAAACCATGTAAACATTCTCCCATGACTCCCGAATATCCTTTTGTCCATCTGGCACCCGGCGAAGGTCAGGGAGGGCAAGGGGAAAAGAACGATGTCTCAGCTGACTAACATGCTCTGTGGCTACATCTGTATTCCTCCAACCTCACATGCTTGGCTTGTGATAACCGGCTCTTGAGTGGCAAGTATAAGCCTTTGATTCGAAGATGTTTCTCCCCCCTGGGTGGTGGGGCTGCTCTACAAAGTCATAACACAGCACAATGGGCTCCTTGTTGTCAGATGATTAGGCAGACTGGTGTGTGTGTGTGTGTGTGTGTGTGTATTTGGGAGAGAGAGAGAGAAAGAGAAAAGTGAGAGAGAGTGTGTGTGTTGTCTAGTTTGTCTGACAGCAGTTTCAAATAACAATACATTTCAGAGCTGGCGAATAAGCAGTCTGACTGGCAGATCCTTTTGTCTACCAGACCTTTTCAATATTGTGTGAGAATGTCAGTGTGTTGATTGGGGATTTGCCGGAAGGGGCACATATTGAAAGAAAAGTGAGCTTTAGTCAGTTAAAAAAACCTTTCGCATTGTTGTCTCTCATCTAAAACAACTTTTCTTTTTTATGTATGCAGTGTGTGTGTGTGTGTGTGTGTGTGTGCGCGTGCGCTTTCTGTTAATGACATAGTATGTGGCCATCAAACACAAACAGGTGGACGGGTATCTTTCATTGTCACACACACATTTCTTTGCTTCCACCAGCATTCTGCTAAGCTATCTTAACACATCCTTGCTCTTCTCTCTTCTCTTGTTTTCTTTTCTCTTCTCTTTCTTTTATTACTCATTCCTTGTCTTTGTCATCTTGACAAAAAAAAAAGATGCATAGAAAAAAGATTTGCAATAAAAATCTAGAAACAAGAACATGCTCAAGAGCTAACAACTGTCTAAATACTAATTCACATGTTATTGTTGTTAGCGCATGGTTGCAGCAACTCCTCTGGCAGTATTACAGCTCAAGCTGCAGCAAATTAGGTCGGCGAAGGGCAAGGGAAACGCTACATGGAAGAAAACCCCTTTTTAAAGACAAAAGAGAGGCAGAGAAAGGAAAGCAAATAAAAGGTGAATGTGACTAATTAAATTAAACATATTTTGGCTTGAGGGTGGCTTCGGGGGAAGAAGTGCGGGAAGACAGGATGTGAGGGGTGGAGCTGGGAGTAAAGGCAGGATATTTAACTGCATATCAGGTCATAGAAATCAAAGCCCTGGGGCACAACTGAACCAAACATGTCCCAACAGATAAAGTGCGAGCGCCGAGACAAGCTCTCACCTTTGAACCTCAACCTCTCTGTGTTTTGGAATAGGTCAGGGGGTCACATCTACCTCTCTGTTTGGCATGTCTTACCCTGAGGGGGTGTTTTTAAGCTGACAAGGGTGTATTGGCAGGCAAAGAGATAATGGTTGATAACACATTTGTTATTGTGTGTAGTTTTAACATGGAGCCCTTTAGGCGGTTTTTAAAGCTCTGAAGGTGGCCTATTTTGCATACGACGAGGTGGAGGGTTCATGCCTGGATTGTATAATGAGTCGTAATATCGCTAAAGTGGAGAGTCCTGGTAAATGTGATTTTCGCTCATTTCTTTTCAGTAAAGGTTTAATGCATTGCATTGCTCCCACAAGTATATATTTGGCTATTACTGTTGCTATATCAGATTCACTGAAGCAGAAATATGCGATGTAGGCCACTTAACCAGCATCACCTTCAATTTATTGGCTTTCTAAATGCTTCCCACTGGACATTAAAACTGATATGTAGCCAGAAAAATGTAAGCCACAAGTCCCACAGGACTCCACCTTAAGGAAAAATCCTGCAAGATTCAAAGCTAAGCACTGAAATAGCAAATGGAGATTTTGTTAAAATTAGTTTCATACTTGCTTTTTTCTTCAGCAATGACCCCCACCCTCTCATTTCCATTCTCATTTCGTTATGTCTCCCTTTGTATTTCGCTCCACTGTCTCCATCACACGTATCAGGAATCACCCGCGTATATGTCCAAAACAATAAGATTCTCCTCTTCTTTTTGCTGAAAATGACTGCAATTAGGACTGCTGAATTTTACTCTTTGGCAGCACTGTGTCTGCTACAGCCTCAGGGCTTTCTTGATATGGATGGGATTATTATAGCGTTGACATGCAGCCACTCCATTCCTGCAGAAACATCCACAAAAAGCCCCGAAACAAATGCGTATGCACTAGATTTATTTTTCAAAATGATTATTGCCAAGGTATGATGCTACCTTATTTTGGCACAATCAGTTATCTGCTGGTTGGGCTCAAAGGGGTAGAAGTAGGCCACAAGAGACAGTGTGTATGTGTGTCTGTGTTTATGTGTGTGTGTCTGTGAATGTGCACGTACTGTGTACGTACCATCAATGCAGGTTGCAGGCCTAAGGCCACATTTAGTCATCCTACTTAATAAGCTTTCACTGAGCTCACTGCATGATATCTGACCTGAAACAAGAGTGGAAAATAACAGAGGCAGAAGGATTAGGAAACAAGTGAATGGAGATAATGGGAATGAAAATAAAAAATGGGGAGAATTTGCTGTTGATCAGATGAAAAATTTCAAAATGATGGGGCACATTTCCAACCCAGTATACACATTAACTAAACACTGGTTTGGTGATTTGCATGCCAAAAGAAGGCAAGAGGACTATTAAAACGGGATTCAATTTGGTTGATTTCAAGTTTTATTATTATTATTTATTTTTTTAGAATTCTACATTTCCATACATACAAGACAAAATGAGAGGATACTCAGTAAATATGAAGCTACAGCCAACAGCTAGTGAGCTTATAAGCATAAAGACTGATAACTGCTACCGTGGGCCTGGGCATAACAAAATCTGAGAAAAAACAAAATACAAATACAAAGCTCACAAATTTCTAACACTGTATTTTGTGTATTTCTTAAACCCATACAAAAAATCTAATTGCACATTATAGTTTCATAGGTGATTGTGTGCCAGACTATTTCCTGGCTTAAAGCTAGAACCAGCTAACTCCAAAGCTAGGACAGAGCCAGAGCAGCTGTTTCCAGTCTTTATGCTAAATTAATTATCCATTCAATGCTTCATATTTGCCCCTCTGACACAACAGTGATATCTAACACTTGGCAAGAATGTACAGAAATAGAAACAGTGCATTCTGCACTATAGGCTGTACAATGTAGGCCTAACTAATTCAGTCTATGGTCCATCCATCCATCAATCCATCCATTATCTTTCACTTATCCGGGATCAGGTCGTGGTGGCAACGGGTCAAGCAGGGCACTCTAGATGTTCTTCTCTCAAGCAACGCTTTCCAGCTCCTCCTGGGGGACCCCGAGGTGTTCCCAGGCCAGAGGAGATATATTATCCCTCCAGTGAGTTCTGGGTCTAACCTGGGGTCTCCTCCTGGTGGGACATGCCTGGTAAACCTCCAAAGGGAACCACCTCAACTAGCTCCTTCCAATGTGAAGGAGCAGTGGCTGTACTCTGAGCCCCTCCCAGATTTCCGAGCTCCTCACCCTACTTCTAAGGCTGAACCCAGACACCCTTCGGCACCCCTCAAAGAATCGCCACCTTATCGTGGTGGAGGGATTTGTGCGCCCCTGTGAACCTGGTAGGGCCTCGTAAGGCGAAGTTGGGCTTCTACGCACAGGCTCTGCAACCAAACTCCTGGAGAGGGGCTAGACTCATTCCTTTTCCGGAGTGACAGAGTGCTGGGCGGGTGTGGGGATACTCACGAGTCCCCGGCTGAGCGCCATTGTGTTCATAGTTCTCCCTGGTGAGCAAGAGGGCCACCTCCATGCAACTATAGGTTGCTGGGGGGAAGGCTCTGACTGTTGTTGTTTTGTGCTTATGCACCAAACGACAGTCACAGTATCTGGCCTTTTTGGGATCTTGGGGTGTCATCTTAGAGGGACTCCATAGTTCTATTGGGAGACGCTCACATGGGTAATGATGGAGAAACCTAGAGGGGGGGTGATTGGGAGGAATGGCCTACCTGATCTGAATCAGAGTGGTGCTTTGTTATTGGACATCTGTGCTAGGCATGGATTGGCCATAACGAACACCATGTTTCAGCATAAGGTGGTTCATAAGTGTACATGGTACCAGACCACCATAGGCCAAAGATCTATGATCGACTTTGTGGTCATGTCATCAGATCTGCGGCCGTATGCCTTAGACACTCCAAGAAGAGAGGAGCAGAGCTGTCAATGGATCACCACCTAGCAGTGAGTTGGATCAGATGGTAGGGGATGCTGTCGGACAGACCTGGTGAACCAAAACGTGTAATGAGGGTGTGCTGAGAGAGTCTGGTTGAGGCCCTTGTCCAGAGGTCTTCAACTCCCACCTCCATAATAATTTCTCGTATATAACGGGGGAGGTTGGGGATATGGAATCCGAGTGGGCCATGCTCAAAGCCTGTACTGCAGAGGCGGCTGCCAGGAGCTGTAGCCAGAGGGTTGTCAGTGCTGGTCGGAGCAGCAACCTAAGAACCCCATGGTGGACACCAGCAGTGATGGAGGCGGTCAAGCTGAGGAAGGAGGCTTTGCGGGCCTGGTTGGTGTCTCCTGAAGCAGTAGATTGGCCAGAAGGTTTTGCGGCTTCAGTGGTCGCTGAGGCGAAAACCCGGGTGTAGGAGGAGTTCAGGGAGGCTATGGAGACGGACTTTTGGGTGACCTCAAAGAAGTTTTGGCAAACAGTTCCGTGGCTCAGGAAGGGAAAGTAGGTCTTGGCTCAGGCTGTGATCAGCTGGGGAGGAGAACTGCTGACGCGCACTGGGGATATCATCGGGCAGTGGAAAGAGCACTTTAAGGAACTCCTGAGCCTGATCAACACATCCTCTGTGGAGGAGTCTGAGGACTCGGGCGAAGCCTCACCCATATCCCAGGCAAAGGTCTCCAAGTTAGTTAAGAATCCCATCCACTGTAGGCTCTAGAAATGCTGAAGGCTCTGGACATTGTCCCAGTGCCCCAGTGTCTCCAAGTGTCTACAGCAATACTACTATAGATCTTAACCATGTGTCAAGATATCAAAAATAACAAATTAAAAGTTAAGACCTTTGACAATTATTTTAGCATAACAGACCCATACTGTATCATCTACTATATGAATGTTTACTGGTCTTACTACTACTGGTCTTAAAACCTAATAACAGCAATTAGCATAGTATAGAGTTATGATGAGCTGACTTTCACCCAAATAAATGATGAAATGAGATGACTGGATCACAGTGGCTTTACTGGTGTTCTATTGCCAACCAACTGACGAAAGTAGCAGCATGTGCGCGTCAAGACCTGCCCTATGTAATGTTGCAGGCTACTCAAATAAAAATATAAAGAAAACGAATGGGATTATCTGTAAAGCAGACATGCCTACATATAAAAAGTAACCTTTTCCTAAAATACTGCTGTTTCTGTGTGGTTTTGGCATTTCAAATCAAATGACTCGCATCAAATGCGGCTGGCTCCCAAATCTCTGCCATTTATATCTATCATTTCCATGTGTCCATGCATTTGAAAGTGAGAGCAGATAACAACTTTGTGTGTGCAGCAATCGTCAGTAATGATCAGAATAATGAATAGTCAGGGGTGAAATACCAGAGCAAAAAAGATAAGGAAGTAACGAGGGAAAAAAGATCATAGCTGATTCAAATTGTAATTCTCAGGTCCTTTCTCTTTTCCTCTTTTCCTCTCTCATGTGTCAGTCTCTTTTAAGGCGCTCTCGCCACACGTCCTGCTCATCCCTCATCTCTTTTATCTGCCTGTTTCACCCGCTCATCTTCACCTCTGCCTCATTTACAATTGCTCTTCTCCTCCGGGTAGCGTTAACCTCGGTCGTCCGTTCGCCGGCCCCTGAGGCCATGATTAGAGAGAGAGGAGAAAAAAAGATGGATAGACAGAGGAAGTGAGTAATGCTGAAAAGGTGGGTGGCTGGGGAAGGGCTCAGCATGTCTACAATGTGCACAAGCGAGCCACAGCCAGTGACCCAACAATCAACCCCAAAACTCTGCTCTACATAGGCATCACTTGCAAAAAGTGCTGTTCTCTAACACGCCCACAAGACCTGGTATTTCATAAAAAGCAGAATTCAAAAAGTGAATCAAAGACACCTTTTCAACATTCACTCTGTAGTTACACATCTCAAAATAACTGTGACAGAATAATTAGTAAAAACATTAGCTTGTAACAGTCAATTAGGTGCCTTGCTCACAAGTTTCCTGCTTCTGGCCAGCTGTTGGCATCCTGTACTCAAGCCAAACAGCATCTCTAACCAAAAACGTACTCAAGTCTGAGATAATGGATAGTTGGGTAATCAAATTTAGACTAGTCCCACTGCATTATAGTGTCCAACATGCTTAATGTTCTGTTTCAACCCAGTCTCATGGAAGTTTGCGAAATGGTCACAAAAGAATAATAGCTCAAATATCTGACTGGAACCAACACATTTTATTTTTCATCTAGATATGGTGTTCTTACAAATTCGCCTCTACTAGATATTTGATATATTCAATAGATATATCTTTTTACAAGCTTACTTACCTTACCTAAACTGTAAGAGCAGCCATCCCAAATCTTCTAGAATAGTATCTTAAATATCTGACATGAACCAACATATTTATTTTTTCTTAACATAGATCATATAGATGCAGTGTATTTACTAGTTTGGGTATACTAGATATGTGCTATATTCAGTATATTATCTTTTGATTACCCTATTTGCAACCGTAAACTGAGAACTACAACTGTGATGCTGATTTGTGTCAAATTGCATGGTGCAGCTCTAGGGAATTGTAGTTTTTGAAGTTTTTGATAAGAGCTCTCCATAACAGTTGGTCCCATGTGTGTAACCCCTTATGATATTGAATTATAAGTCTTCAAATATGCACTGAGGTCAAGGTTCAAAGGTTAGTATAACATAACAGTAGCCAAGTAGAGTCTTCATACTGACCTATGGTACTCACCAGGCCGAGACCTTTCTAAAGATGTATTTAGTTAAGTTATATGACAAAGTTTTAATTTTCTCATTTCATGGACATAAGGCATCAGACAGCACTTCGTAGGCATAATTTATAAAATGAAATAAATAAATGAATTGCAGATTGGAATAGTAGAATAATTTGAATTACATGAATTATATGAAGGTGGCAAAAGCAAAATTTATTGCATAAATAAATAAATTGTGTAACAGTGGAGGTTTGATGCAATTCATTTAAATTCCAGTTTGATTAAATATATGAAAGTGACAAGTGCAAGGATAAAATGAGGGATGTGAAGTGGAAAATCCAGTTTGATAACTCCATCTCCATCCCGTTTATACGGCCATTGTACAAAATTTGGTGCACACAAAGGAAGTTTGTGGTTTTAAGGAAGTTGATTTTATTTCAAAAATCTTCATAAATCCTATAAAATTAAATGAGCAACTTAACATTTCACAATCACAAGATAGAGAGGTGTTTGGATTCAACTTATAGCCGATCGGCGGCAATTCTAAATGGAATGAAGCGAACTGATGGCAGACAGCCCAAAACAAAAATCGAACGCGACCACAACACAGTGTACTAAGATATATATCAAATATCAAATAACGAGTACAGCTGAATTAGTAATAACACTACATATAGATGATTTGGGATTTAATTCAGTAATGTAAACAATATGATAATATCATAGTAATAATAAAAGTCTTGTAGCATAATACAAAGCGGACTGTGTTTGTCTCAGACAGCAGTGGTCGATGAGGCTCTGGATAATGAAGCCGTTTTAGTTATGAGAAATGGTTGAAAAGCTTGATTGATTTTTGAATCGAGGAGGAAATAATCCAAACTGATGGCCTTAACTTTAGTCTGCTGTACTGTTTAGCTGTCAAGGACACTGTTGTGTTTTTATATTGAGAGATGTTTAACGGGAAGCAGCGAAGAGTGAGGAAAAGCGCACAGAGGAGAAAACAAGGAGAAAAATGTTGAGTAATAGCAATTAGTAATTAGCACTTTGAGATTTGTTTTCATGCATTATAAATAAAATGTATTATTATTATTATTATCATTATTATCCTACTGACAGGGAACAAAAAGATGTGACAAAAAGGTAATCCCATATAAACTCATTGGTTTGAAATTTGTGCTCTGGGACAGAAAAAAATGAGAAGACGTACATAAATTCATAGATTAAAATTTTGTGAACGAACTTCTTGATAGAGAGTTGTCTGTTTGTGATTGACTGATGGAGTGTGTATTGGGGGTGGGATGGACAGAGGGGGCTAAGAGGTGACTTAAGTCTAAGCAAAATACATAATTACAATTGCAAGAAAACTATAAAATAAAGAAGATAGAAAAATATGCCACACTTCACATTAGCATTAGTTGGCTTTTTTTTTTAAACTTTTTTAGTCATAACTTCACTACTAAAATTGTTTAGCTCCTAAGAGTTTATGCAGTGGTGCCACAGTAGTGTGCAGTGCAGTATGTAAATGAGTAGTTTTATAATTACTGTTAGCTTCAGCTAGGTAGTTAGGTGGAAAAACTGGTGTTACCAGCCAGTGCTGTCGGGGAAGATAGCAACACATTCTCATCTAATGTCGCACACATGCACAAACCCTGGACCAATCACTGCTCTCAACATGCCCATCTGATAATATATAGGGACAAGGAAAACTGGAGATTTTCTGAGGAAAAGAAAATGTTGTGTGAGGAAAGTGGGCCAAGACTTCAAAAAAAGAGGAAGATTAAAAGGAAGGAGTTGAAAAACAGTCTGATATATACAATTTTAAAATATTGGGTTTTAATTTATTTTTCCAACCAGTAATCCATATTATTTATTTATTTAGCATTATTTACTTACGTTATATAATTGAAGTTTTGGGCTCTCAAAAATATGTCTGACTGACTCGTTAATGTAAAAATATTTTCTTTCTCCTCACCTCAAATCTTTACTCTTGCCGTCCTTCATTTCATGGCTCACTTGACCTCGATACTCTGTCCTCCTCCCAATCTCTCATCAGAAATGAGATGGAAAGATAAATAAATTGAATTGTTGTCTTCTTCTTTCATCTATTTCCTCCATCCCTCCTTCTCCCATCTTTTCATCACCGCCATTCCATTCTTTCACTTTCTCCCATCTCGTCTCTAAACTACTATTTTTTCTTTCCTTTTAACCCATGCACAACAAGACTTCACATCCATCTCTCAGTCTTGACCTTTGCGGTTTGTTCAATCTCTGTGTCCCCCCTTGTACCCATTTTCTCTTTTGGCCATCATCCCTCTTTCCTCACTTCGCTGATCCCTGTGTCCCTCTTATCTACTGTATAGATTCATCCCTCCTTTCCTCCTCCTAACATCCCAGCAATTAGACCTCTATGCCTCTTTTTCCATTCTCTGGCTCTTTAGCTGCAATTTCTCCACCTCTCTTGCCTGCCCACAGACCTCCTGCCCTCCCCTGTGATCATCCTTTTTCTTTCCAAATATCCACCCTCATTTCAAACCTCCTTACATCTCCTTGCCTGCCATCAGGGCACTCTGATCGTTCCTTCCAGCTTACGCCCCCCAACCTTCCCCCGCTCCCTCACCCCCATCCCTCCCTCCCTTGCTGGTTCCTGACCTCCATCCTCCCTGTGATCATCCCTCCAGAGTTGAGGCCATCTGTTCCTGCAGGAGAACCAAGTGCATCCTAGCCCCCAATGCCAGCCAGGATGTGTGTATTTATGCATGTGTGCCAAATTATCTGTGTGTGTGTTTGTGTTTGTGTGTGTCTGAGTGTGTGTGTGTGTGTGTGTGTGTTTAAAAGTGTGACCACATATTCCTCTGTGAGCGTCTGTAAAAAATTGGGAATGTTGCATATTCATGACTCTACGGGTGGAATACCATTTCTACTTTTTTTTATGGAATTATCTTCCAGGCGAGCTCCATCAGTGATAGATTGCTTTATAAACAAAATCACTTTGATGCCTAATGCATGATGGATGCATATGGATTATATGGAGATGATTATAGCTAATAAAGCTAATACCTGTGTGCGCACTTTCTCTAAGTATATGTCTGTGAATGTGTGTGATATTGTGCATGCATGTGTTTGTGTGAACAGTGAGAGTTCAGGCCCTCAGTGCTCTCCCTGCTCGATTAGGAAGTAAACAATGTTTATTCAGGAGCAGCTGTCTAAGGGATATGGCTGTGCACACACACACACACACACACACACACACCATTGCATTCAGAAATATAAAGATGAGGGCTAGGAAAAGAAGAGGGACTGATTAGTGGTTCTGTGAAGCCAATGAGAAGAGTCCCCAACGGAGTATACATGCACATACGACCCCACACACAAAGATAGAAATGAATGCAATACGTTCCCTCCAAACACAGCCCTTAAACTGACCCTTGTGAATACGTTTCAATTCTGCAGTATTGAGACTCATGGGTGCCATTGTAAAGAAGCGTGCATGACCGCACTGACTTCACAACCCCTAACTGAAACAGAATGTGGAACTCAAAGTGAACTCTAGCCAAAACTATAAAGAAATACCTGAATATATTCCTCATAGACACACATGTAGCAATTTACGAAGGCAATATAGTAGCTAATGTTTTCATGTCTTTGAAAAAACACAAGACTATCTGTTATATCTAACAGATATCATAGAGTAGAGGTGCAAAAAGAAACCCATCTCTATTCTGAGCCACTGTATAGACCTTTTTCCTTAAAAAAATAAATAAAACACAAACTTCAGAAAACTGGCTTTACACCCCCCCCACAGAAAAAATAAGATTTGCCATTCAGTCCACCCACCTCTCTCTCTTTGAATGTTCCTGATTCTTTCCTCTTGTCTCAGCAGCAGCTGTGCGTATTCCTCCTCAGGGTGAATCCGCCACTAGCAAGAAAGCCCGCTTTACAGGAATGACCCAATTTATCAGACACAGCACTCACACTGTTGATGGATCTAATTAAAATCTGTGTACAAATCTTATAAAGACCAGTGGTAATCATATTTACTGCATGAGCTTTCAGTCATTCTTTCACAATGTTAAAGCGGGATAATCCATCAAATACAATATAAAAGGGCCTTTTCAGCAAGTTTGATCCTGTCACTGTTTCTTTTCTTGCTAATACATTATTGTTTTCAATTATTTATTTTCCATTGACATGAGTCATGTTTGAGGCATATTCAGGAGGAGCACAGGAGTGTAAATACATACACAAAGCAAATGATTGAAGCTCCCAGCGTGGATCTCCCTGTAAGCCCTGTATTGGAAAATCTAAATGTATTTTAAAGACACACATTTGCTTAAACAGTGCCCGTCTCCCTTGCTGCACCCCTATAGGCTCATTTTGTGCCTGATGGGACGAACCTTCTTTGTTCCAATGAATGCTTTTTCCAACCCCTGTCAATACATTATATATAAATGTATGTGTGTGTGCGTGTGTGTGTGCGTGTGTGTGCACGCGCTTATAAGCTTTGTGTGTGTTCAGGCTGGAGGTACTTAGTATGGAAATGAGTTAGTTTAATCATACCCAATGTGGATAAAGTTGTTTCTAATGGATTCTGAAAGTATCTCCCAAAGCTTCAAATAAAACTCGGCCACCCTCCCACCTGTATCTGAAAATATCAATTTAAGTTGGTGAAATATCCACCATTTGGAAAACAAATGAAATCCAATCTTGTCAAAGCAAGTGAGCGAGGCAAATGTATTTGTATTATAGATTGCATACACAATGGTAATTCATACAAGCAAAGAAAATAGAACTGTATTGTAGAAAATCACAGTACACAGCTGGAGCTTTAATATTGATGTGACAATGTTTAAAGTTGAACCCAGCAAAATGTGCATTCATTGATTTTTTTGACACTTGGGGTCACCTAAACAAGTTGTAATAACAACATTAACATATTATTATCATATAATAATTGCTACTTACACATCTGCAAGCTAGCGGTATTAGCATTGTAGTAGAAACAGTGTTCTCGGCACGTTTTACAGCGAAATGCAGCTGAATCAGGCGCCTCTCAGCCTAAGGACAGCAAACCTTTGTCTTTGTTCATTTTGGCTCCTGTGAAAACACAATGTTGAAATGTTACTTTGTTTGCAAAGTCCATCCAGGTCCAGGAATCAATCAATGTCCTCCAATATTAGCATTAATTTGGCCAGCTGATGAATGCGAGTCTAATATTCACTCTACTGTAGCACTGTTTTGGTCTCCAACAAATGAGGAATATATCTGACTCTAGTTCACGTGCCAGCAGCTTTCTGTCTTCTGTTTGGTGCTGGACAGGTAGCGGAGTCTGTTTTTACGTTTAAAATGGCTGTTTGCTGCTTATCATTAAAGACACAAATGACATCATGTCACCAGGACAGTGTCTTCTTTGCAGGCTGAGGATGCGATGCTTCTATTTGGAAATGAAGGTGGAGCATCTGCTTACGTTTGCCACAGCTGGCCTCCTCATTGGCTGATTGGCAATAGTGGCTCATTTTTGAAAAGCTATACTTTCATGGCATGTACAGCATCTGTGTTGCTTTTTTCAGGTCTGCTAGCTAACAGTAGAATATCTGGGTGTCAGCTCAATCAGCTCGCTCAACAGAGAGTAGGCTCCTACTTCCTCATGAGCTCTATTTGCCATTGTTATTGATGCTGAATGTGTTTAATTTTACTAGAAAATCCTTTCCGTCGCTCTGTCACACTTTTTCCTGCTCAACATATTTGAATACTCGGAGTCAGTGTTTGTCAAGTATACAGTACATTCTGCTTTTAAGGTTAAAGCAGCCTCGTAGTAGTTTGTTCATTGACATGCAGTTTAGCTCTTTAGGTTTTGTTTGAAAGCATTAACTTATGGCTGCTGTTTTAGTAATGTCTGGCAGCTCTTTTTTTATCCTGACTCCAGTTGGCCAGCTGGTGTCACTTAATGTTGTGGTTTGTAAATCTGTTGTTGTTTGCATAATTTGTGCCTTTATATTTGTGAAAGGAAACTGATTGCAACACTTTTTCAACTTGACTTATCATAATTTGTTTTCTAATTTTTGTTGCTGCTTTTTTATATTTTGGCAACACAATACTGTCCCTTTTAGCACTGCTTGGTCTGGTCTTATTCAGTTTTTT
Source organism: Pempheris klunzingeri (assembly GCF_042242105.1). Lineage (NCBI taxonomy): Eukaryota > Metazoa > Chordata > Actinopteri > Acropomatiformes > Pempheridae > Pempheris > Pempheris klunzingeri. The sequence goes on along the minus strand of NC_092014.1, from coordinate 24,014,093 downwards.
GGTTCTCTTGTTCTTTCTTGCATAGTCTATTTCACCCCCACCCCCAACCCTCTGCAAATATGAGCTTGGAGCACAACTGAACAGTCTTAATTAAAAGGGTTGTTTGCACAAAGGCTAAAACTCCTGATAACATGGTTTCTATCCGTCTAAAATTAATGCTGCTCAATGTGATAGCACAGCTCAGACTGAAATTAAAAACTGTTATTATGAAAGACATAAAGGCAGAAGAATAAATAAGAGTCGGTCGCCCAAACAACAGGTGCTCTTACACTGAGGTACCAGTTAATTAAACCTAATGCAATATGCATTATATGATGTATAGAAAATATTGGGATTTAAGCAAAATAGTCCGGATGCCCTTCTCTCTGGCTGCATGTTCCAGCTCTTCCTGGGGGATCAGATCAGGGTCTGTCCTATTGGTCTCATCCCAGTTGTGTGCCTCCACAAGGAAATGTCCAGGAGGAATCCTGATCAGACTTCCTTACCACTTCAACTGATTCTTTCCAATGCAAAGAAGCAGTTGGTCTTCTCTGATCTCAGTGTCTTAGCTTTTTACTCCCCGTGTGCCGAATGTCCTGCCAAAAGAGTTAACTCAGCAGCATATATCTACAGAGTTACTCTTTTGGTCACTGCCCAGACCTTAAAATCATTGGTGAGGGTCAGAGTGAGTGGTGAGGGTTACCTCGAAGGGATGTTTACAGTCTGATATAAAAGCTATATCACTGCAGACACCAATGGATATTGTGCTCCACTTCATCCCTTGAGACACATGAATCCCTTTCCTTGGGGCAGAAACTTGTTCCCAATTCAAAAGTGGCAATCCAACGTTGGCCGTGACCTCAGACTTGGTGATCTTAACTTCATTGCAGCTGCTTCATAATTAGCTGCAAATAACAGTATGTGGAGGGGAGTCACAGCCAGAACTGCATCATCTGCTAAAAGCAGAGATGCAATCCAGAGATTACCAGATTGGACACTCTCAATCTCTTGATTTAGAGAGATTCATGTCCATCTGTCCACCAACAGAATTGGTAAAAAGGTAAATGGACTGCGCCTCGCCTTTCTTATTTTGTCGACCACTCAAAGCGCATTAGCACAACAAACACAGTCTCCCATTCACACACTGATTGGCAGGTTGCCAATCTTCCATCAGGAAGATCAGTCATTCACACACACACACACACACACGCACAGTCGCAGGAGAAAATTGGGGCTCAGTATCTTGCCCAAGGACACTTCAGCATGCTGGAGGATCTGGTGATAGAACTGCCAATCCTTCAGTTGGTGGACGGCCCGCTCTACGTCTGAGCCACAGCCACCCCCCAAGGTGCAGTCGTGGTGGAGCCTGACAGCCAGAGTAACACACATGACTTACCAAGAATAGGGACACCCCGTATATCAGCAGTGCACCCCACAAGATACCCAGAGGGATCAGGACACTAGCCTTATATATACAATATAGACTGGATGTCCAGCATTCATACAATCAGTTTGAGTCTCGTCTCCAGTATCAACAGGCTTGCTGAGAGTGGCTGAGCACTGAGCCATAACACAGTGCTTCTATTCTTGGAGCATAATGTTCAATCCACCTTTTTAAAGATGGCACCGACCACCCCATCTGCCAATCCATAGGCAGGCCAAGTGAATAAAAGTCTTTTCCTGCTGAGAACAGCTCTCGGTAAGGCCCTGCCTTCCTGTCCTGGCTCGTCTGATGTCTTGCCAGAGGGCAACCGATATATGTAGATATCCAGTATGTAAATATGATTTAATGTTTCCATCTGTAAACACCTAGTGTTAGCTCAACTGCCATGACTGTTTACTTTAATTCAGCCACATCTAACATTAACCCCATTAAGCTTAATTTACCTCACTCCCCTCATCTCCTCCCTTTTTCTCTCTTGCACACTCAGTCTATAACAGATTACTAATAAAGTCTCTAAGGAAGAGCGATTCTTTTTTGCACATAGGGGCACATCTTCACCTTTTGTTCTCTCATTCTTGCCCTCCTCTCTCTTAATCTTTCTTTTGCTCTCTCTTTCTCACTCCGTCTTTCTCTCTCTGTCTCTATTTCTATCTCTTACTCAAACATGCACGCACACAGACACTCACAGGCGTGCACGCACAGTTCAGATATACAACAAAATTGTTGATCCTTGTCTCTTCCTTCCACAGAAGATTCTCCTGGGTATTGAAGTATGTGCTTGCTGGCATGTTGTCTGGAACAACAGATGGGAAAAATTCTCCCAGGTGAAGGAAATATCAGAGGTGTTCTCTAAGAGAACATGGAGAGAAACAAAATGTGTGAGGATTGCACAAGCAGACACACATATAGAGGAGATATATCTGAAAATCATATTAAGAAATCTGTTGACAGAAGCTCACTGCTCAATATTTTAAAATGTCACAAAATCTACATTATATTTTTACCACAAACTACTCTGTCATATTGGAAATACTTTTTTAAATTTATTTTATATGTATTCTTTTTACAAAAAAAAACTGCAACCCCTAAGGAAAAGAAAAATGCGTTCAATGCAATACTGTGTTAAAAGTTAATAGGACATATTTTAATAGTATATGACAAGAAAATCAAAAATGAGGTAAGCAGGTCTTTACCTTCGCTAGACATTCAAAGTGCTGAATACTGCAGAGAAAGCATATACAAACAACTATGGGGGATTTCAAAGGATAACATTATCTGTCCAATAGCAGACTCCTCAGCTGGTATTCCCCCGAGGGAGAAAAATACACAGCAGGATCCACCAGCTTTTTCGACACTGACAATAAGTTATTTCGTAAGCTTGTAGGATTCACGAATATTAATCCCCTGTAGAGTAAGCTCACAGCTACAATGCCTTAGCCCTAAACTGCAGCGGATTCTGAAATCTAAATCCAGTAATAAAATCAGCTGTTACTTGTGTGAGCAATGTTGACATTTAGGGATGCACATTTGGCTTTAAATCAACTTCATTTCCCATAGTATTAATGTCACAACATCCCACATCCCAGTCTTTTTATGTCTTAATAACCATGACCTTTTCCTTTTGCCAATTGGACACGATGCAAGAATCAATCTGCTGGTTCTGGTTAAGCAACTTATGGATTTTGTAGGAAGGTAATGGTCAGCTGGTCTCTATGGTCACCGCAGACATGTGCTTGGTAGTGGGAGTTGCCTTGTGTTTGTACGACTCACACTGACCTTCGATTATTAGCAATAAGGAAGGTTCCTGTGCTGACTCCCCACAATGGCACATCAGAATGATCACTCTGCACACAGTCTTGCCTTCCGAGGCTCACACCACAAAATTAATAAGATGAACACAAAGCTATCGCAATCCCCCCTGGGTCACTACTGTTTGTACATGACTGGGAAATGTGGTTTTAACTTGGTTTGGTGCTTTTGAGCCCTAAAAGCACAATTTGACAGTTGGGTAGAGCCGCTTATTCACTTTCTTTGCAAGACTTCGATGAGAATGTCTGTGGGTTAAATATGAAGCTAATGCCAGCAGTGGGCTCTCTTAGCTTAATAGCTTAGCTTCGCCACATAACCTCTTTAAAATCTCAACATTGTTGTTATACTTCTGTTTTTATCATGGATTAAACAAACAAGACATAATGCCTCAGTTATTGAGCTCTAGAGATTTTTTTCTACATTTGGACGAAGCCAAGGTAGCTGTTTTCCTCTGTCTCCAGTCTTAAACACAGTTAATCATACAGACATAAAAGTGGTATCGGTTGCCTCCTCTAAGTCTTCTCTAACAAGGTAACAGGAGTGTCCTATTTTTTTCTCCAAGAGACGCTCTGGCATGCAACTTGAATAGTTTATGATGTATAGCAGTGAGAAGACATAAATGAAATGATTTTGATCTTTTTCTTTGAAACCTGTCCACCGAGAGTCCAATAATGTTGCTCAATCGGTGGTGGACTCTTTTACATTCTACTACATGACTAATAGATAATGTACAGGTTCCTTCTCAAAAACTCAAATAAATGAGAATATGGATACTTACTAGTACTGCAACGATAAGTTCATTATCATCAATTCATCGAATGACAGAAAATTAATTGGCACCTACTTTGATAAATTGCTTTGCTTGAGTGAAAAAAATGGTGTTTCCAGCTTGTCAAATGTGAGGATTGTGCTTTTATTTGTTGCATATGACATTTGGGTTTAGATACTAGCAGTCTAAATTATTTAGTAGTATATTAGTAGTAGTAGAAAATTATTGGTTATTACAACCCTACAACTGGACTATGTAATGTCACAGACGATTGTCTCCGTCTTCCCATAATGTATATTGAATTAAAAAAAAAATTTCCCAGAAACCCCCCAATGATTCGGTGATTATGGCACCTATAACATGACGTGTTCCTCTCAGCTGGATAACTACTAAGCTATTTTCAGTGGCATGGTAATGAACTCAATACCTGCCTGGCTGTGCTTTTTGTACCAACATGTAAGCTCGAAGCAATCCCGTTTTTTGACTTAAGGAAAGAAGAAAAGAAAACCACGGCTTTTGTCTTTGGTATTAGATTAACGGAGAGCTCAAGATGTTTGTCACTGACACGCTTACTTGTGTCTATTTTTGTCTATTTTAACATAAAAAAATGAATATTAACCACATGGGGGCAAATGGTAAATCAAATTGTGGCATCAGACATATTTATAAATTTAGGGGTTGAGAGTTGATTCCTCATTAAGACACATAGCCAAATAAAAAAAAAAGAGAAAGAAAATAAATAAAAATATGACAAATACAAAGGAAAAAATATGAAAGATGGTGTTTGATTTCATTGTGACAGCGGAGTCAAACAGCTTAAGCAAAAAACCCAAACACAACCACCCAGTGTCAAGCTAAAATCAGATGTTGACACTATGAAAATGCAAACTCCATTTTATTTCATTTTCATGTTTTTCCCTTTGTTTCCTGCAGAACATTGTTGTGATTTTTCTTTAACCTTGCCTCACCTCGCCCAAGTATTTGTCTTTACTGTCTTAAGCAGACTGACTCACGGGTCACCATGAAGTGGATGTTTTTACTATCTCCCTGAGAAAAGATTATTCTGTCTTTGCATAATTTAGACACTCTGTTCAAACAGGGAATTTACTTTGTTGAGAAAATAGGGCAACTATAAACAAAACAAAGCTCTGGGTGCCATCTCTGTTTACCATGAGACTAACAGTACTGTACAGTGAGGGAACAAACTGTAATGATGCATTTTGAAAGCCCGATCCATTTAATTAGAGAATAATCTGGTCAACTTGTGTTATTAATGCTGCGAGTTTAATTTGGGTTTGTCACAATAAATTAAATGTATGACAAGAGCAAAGAGTTGTTTTATGGGAAATGCAGAAGCTGCAGAAAAAAAAACCCCATATAATTATTCAGGAAGCTGCATTTTTCATGACCACTCACTCATGGCCAGTCATGCTGTTTTTGAATGGCATCAGTGACAAAGAAACTGAGACTTTGATGAACTATGGCTCCCTGATTGCACAGTTTATCTTGAAATAAATGTACAATTGCCCAATCAAAAGCCTTCAGCTGCTGAAGAAACAATTCCCTCATGATAATTTCATAGAAAAATAATTAGTTTTCCTTGCAACTAACTTTTGATTTGAACTCAAATACACACAGAACCTAAACCTCCGTGTAGAGATGCTCTCATCGCTATGAAGCAGACACTGAGATTTGTGGAGTGTAGACCTCTGAGGGAGACGGGGTCTGCAGCTGACAACTGAAGCATTTTGTATGTAGCAAAGCAGGTAATACACACACACACACACACACACACACTCAAAGACACACAAATGTGTTCTAACAGACACACTCAGTGACACCTGCACTGACTTGCAAACAAACAAATGCAAAGACAGATAGTGACAGGTGAGGTCATGTGCACACACACACACACACACACACACACACAAACAGAAGCACACTTCCACAGCTCCTAAGTTGATCAGAGACTGTTACAGTGTCACCTCACTCCCCAGCTCAAACCCCCCAGGAGATCGCTCTCTGTCACTGACGCCACTCTGTAGGCAGCCTCACACAACCCTGTCTGCTACCTCTGTGTGTGTGTGTGTGTTTTTGTCTGTAGAAGTGAGAGAAATGTTTCCTCCCTGTGGAAAATGTATACTATTCTATCAAATCTCTCCTTGCAAGATTTTTAGAAGTGTATTTGCGGTTTGAATCCAGGAAGCAACAAAGTGCTAATCACATCAGAATCAGTTTGAGTGTCTGTGAAATAAAAAAAATAAATAGTTCAAATGTAGTTAGCATTAATGCTTACTTTTGAAAAAGGCTGACAAAGTCAACTTTAAATGAAGAAAAAACATCTTTCCCTGAGCTGCAGTTCAAAGTGTCTAAATTTACATCTTGTTTTACAGTTTTGGCTAGATAAAAAAAAAAAGCGCTGGTTGCAGTTAATATTACATTGTTTCCCAGCTGAGAAGGACATAATTCTTTTCATCTCTCACAAGGCCCACGGAAATGTGGATTCTTCGCACAGAGCAACAAAGAAATAGCACAGACTCCAGTAGTCCCTCTGTTTTGACATCTCCAGGCAGAACGCCACAGCTGAGCTAATGGTGTGGTAAGCGATAAAATGTAGGTTTATGAGGGATTAGTCGGCTGTGTGTGTGCAATAGACACACACACGTGCACAAGCATGCGCGCAAAGGCACACGAGATTCCCCAAGTTTAGTGATGCATTAGTGGTGTTTACGACAGCTTTGAGTGGGGCTTACCGCATGCTTCCACCCTCTCCCCCACCCCCACCCCCACCACCAGGACCGCTACGCACACAGCAGCCATAGAGACCAGTATGACGGGGGTTTAGTTAAACACGGGAATTCTCAGTCACAGATGGTCAGGTCATTGAGATGGGGAGGGTCGGTGGTGGCGGAGGTGTGTGTGTGTGTGTGTGGAGAGGGGAGGGGGGGGGGCAGTAAATGTACTGTGTGTGCTGCTCATCCATGTTTTCCATACTGTGGGTTCAAAGGGAGAGGAGACAGAGGGGAGATCAGTTTTTGTAAAGATGGTTGTAGAAAGAGGGATTTGTGGTTTGGAAGAGACAAAATGGGCAAGAGAGAGGAGAGACAGGTGGGTGAGGTGTTGATAAAGATGGCGAGGGAGAGGAAGGAGAGGGCGCAAGTGGCAAACCTAAGGGTGCCTGAAGAGAAGCGACTATAGACGGTGGCGGGGCCAGAGACGGCGCCATGCCTTTCCCACCCCTCAAATCTGATTGGTCCCTGGACCAGAATCACTGGCTGAGGCGACTGTTAACATTTCTTGTTGGAGAGTCAATCAAACGATAAGTGACGTAAATTGACCTCAAAAATACAACTATCACGTTTTATGTCTTTTTCAGTCTTGCTCCAATGGAGCACAGGATTTTTTTTTACATGTCTGTGTTGCTGTCTCATAATCTGTTTGTGGCTATAAGCTATTTGAAGTTACGCATTTTATTTTAGAATATTTAAAGTGGTTTATTTGACGTTCATTTAATACACTGCATAATGAATTAACAATGTAAATAATTATCATGTACTGTTAATTCTTACTAAGAGCCAAGGCTTAAATTTTAAGTATTAACACGCGTTTGCTGATTTTACAAACGCATCACCCTTCTTCAAATCTGTGCCTCAATGTGGACCACCCCATTCAAACATTTCTAAACCTGCCCCTGACTATAGAGGCAGCAGGAGAAGAGTAAGTGCAGTGCACAGGCAAACAACACAGAGAAGAATCAGAGTGAGGCGCACATGGGGAAAGAAGTTATGTTAAGTAGAATTTAATTGGCTTTCCCAGCTTGCACTACAGTAATCTTTACTACATGCATTATTGATCTGTTATTAAAATCCCAAATAGCCCGCATTTAGCGGGGGCACCCACTCATGCAATCTGACAGTCTACGGCTGGGATCTTCCAGTGCTCGTAGCCCCGAGCGGTTCTTAAAAGCGGTCCATGCTCAAGCGCACAAAGCGTCTCATTTACTGTAACAGATTTTGTGTCCGCCGAAGAGATCTCATCTGCAAAGTACGTGAAGAAATGTTTTCCTGCTGAGACAGTGAATCTGTGTGTATGTGTGTGTGTATATGTGTATTATGGGGTTAGGGTCATAGAATCGAATAGAATTTTATAGATTCTATAAAATAAATGTAAAAAAACATATATATATATATATATATATATATATATATATACATTTTTGGGGGATCTAAAAGACAAACTATGTTTGATATAGGGCACACGTGCACACACACTTAACAAATGAGGGAATCTTCTTAAATCTATACTAATCCACGGCGTGCTGATGTTGTTTGTGTTAATGTGAACCGTCACTTAGTCCGTGTGTTTAGAACTACATATATGCTGAATACATGTATGTTCATTTCAGATTCTTCCGAATCCTCTGTGCGACTGCTTTCCTGTTTTTGGAGATAAATCAATACCCTTTAAAATGCATCATCATGTCAAATTCACCACACCGTGTGCATACTCTTGCATGTGTGTGTGTGTGTGTGTGAGTGATGAGGTAGCATCTGTTGTGATTCTCTACCGCAATGAAACACCAATCAAAGATGATTATGATGTTGACAAAGTTACCCAGCAGATAGCACTTATTCAGCCTCTGCAGGAGTTGACTGTTTTAAATGGAGCCAGAGGAAACATTTATTTATTGGGTAGGTTTTGGTGGAGTTCAGACTGTAAGAAATATAAACAAATTTTTTGAGCTGGGTAGTTATTAATGAGCTCGAAATGCTGCACACAAATAATTGATTAATGGAACATTATTGGATGTACAACCTCTTTGATGAACAGTTGGAAGGAGTGTGTGAGTTCATCCTGGTTGTATGTCTATAAACACGAGACACCGCCATGCCTCCTAACGCCCACAAGGGCAGGCTGAAAGAGTGCGAAAGATTAAAAGAAGGAATGATTAAATACACAAAGGGCTGAATGGGCACAGTATGTTAAATATTCTTCTTTCTTGTGAAGATATTCTGCACCACAGACTTCTGACGTCTGTATTTTTGTTACATTCACATTTTTATTTTTTTCATTTCTTTTAAAATGGACTTTTAATATGTGATTTAATGTGACGTCTCACGCTCTAGATGACAGAGATGCATATGATATTGATATATAGACTCACTCGTAATGTATTTCAGGGATAATCTCAGACCACCAGTGTTAGAGTTTGGTTTTCACAAGACAACAAAGTACCCACAACCAAACAGATGTCAAAATACATGGATATCCTTGGGACTAATGGTCTGATTCCATGAGCTTTAGGCAGCTACACAGTAGGTCTAATTCCAGGAACACATGTTGTTGAGGGATTTTTGCTTTATATGCTCATAAGTCATCTAGGGATAGCGAGAGCCCCCCTTTGTTTATGACAAACTCTTTTCATTGACAGCTCTTACAATGGAGCCTCATCCTGACCTTTAGGCTAAACTTACTTTGCAGTATTCATATGCTTATAATAATGAAAAACAGCTTGAGTCCATGAATTCCTTATGTTGCTTTCTCAGTAGGCCTGCTTCCTTTGTTTCATGCCTACTCCACTTTTTTTTTTTTTTCCATTCTATCCAATCCATTCTATCAAATCAATTTTATTTTTGACACACTCAGTGTGAGGGACTTCACTGGTACATGTACACTCAATGATGAGCGTATGTATGGTTGTTAAAGTACAAAATATAAACAAATGTGGTTTTCCTCTGGATGTGAATTTCATCATTTCAGAAGCATCTTATCTCTGTTTTCACTTGATTTTGATGTACACTGAAAATTTGTTAATCTTCCATCTCACATCTATATTCTTCCCTCCCTGCTTCATCCATTATGCATGTGGCGTACTGCTTTATCTGTCTCTAATACAAACTGACTCCACTTGCGCTGCAAACAGATACGTGTTACCTCCCCGTATATATATTTATATTTACCCATATTGTCATTGTCCTATCCTTTCTAAATTAGTTTTTCCGAATGTGAAGCATCTTTTTTTATTCTGCTACATAATGGAGCTTGAAAAGATAACTTGCCCTAACCATTTACACAGCAATTATTGCACACCTGTGCCACCATGCCGTTGCTGCTTATGCTATTAACTGCTTTGTTGCGCTTATCACAACAATCTGATATTAAAGGAAAATCAGTATGAAAACAAGGCCATTTCACAGTGCCAACATGGAAAAGCCAGCTCCGTGAAAAGCTGGAAAGTTAAAAAAAAAAACAAAAAACAAAGAATTCTGAATACATTACCCACCTAAATGAGCACAACCCTTTCCTGCTCTCAACATGCAATCCAATTTAAGAGTCTCTATGGTAAATAACAGAAAAAATGAAATTAGTGTTCAAAAATCGAGAAGGAAATCAAAATCAAGAAAGTGTTGTTGTTATGTGTAGAAGAGATATTGCATAGTGCTTATTTGGATGTCTAAATCCATGTGGCTGTAAAGATCAGTAGCTTCATTAGCATGATAATCTGGTTCATCAGCTGTGTAATGCAGGATTGACATTTTGGTAAACTCACATTTGTTGCCAACTAGTGAGAAGATAAAAACCACACTCTGTGTTCTGTATACTAAATATGAAGCTAGACCAAGGAAGCGGTTAGCTTCACTTTGGACAGAGCCCAGTTAGCTCCTTACAACACAACACACTTGATAGGCTGCTGCAACCTGCAAGGCAGTAGTTGAGCAACCAACGGAGACAGCCAAAGTCAGCTGCGCTAGGGGCCAAGTTTTGCATGGCAGCCACATTTGGTCTTGCAAATGGATGAATTTTTTTCCTGAGCTTTTTTTTTTTTCTTCTGAGCATCACAAACCCCTCAAAGCATTTGGAAAGTCGAATAGTTTTATCTCATTAACGGGTGTCTTTAGCCAACAGGAGATCAGATGGCTCGGTAAATTTCCATCAGTTGTGTCAAAAAATATGGTAGGGAAGAGAGGGCACAGTTTAATTCCATTGTTATTAGAAAATGGAGATCAGTTTCAATCACCAGTTTCTACTGAGATGTGACCATTCCAGTCTGCTCCAACTACTCAGCTTACTTCTTCGTGTCTCTTTTTTTTTTTGTCTCTCTTTGTTTTCAGAGTTTATAAAGAAGGGCATCATCACTTTAGCACTTTGGTGGAGTCACTCAAGAGTCATGACAGCACATATAACACACACAAAGATGCACCGAAGACAATGAAAATGAGTGTGTTGGTTCTTCAGAAACACAGTATCCTGGAGTCTTCTCGTGTTTTGATGTTTGCCTCTTTGATCTTGTTGGCTGCTCCACTAAACTAGATGGCACTCAGTCGAGACCTAACCTGTGCCAGTGCTGTGTAATTGTCAGAATATGCCAGTTCCCTAAGTCAGAGGTCCACCAGAAGTTGATTGTGATTTTCCAGACCTCATTACCATATGTGTCACTTGAGAAGATGCCCATGTTTTTATGTATTTACTTGGGAAATAAGGTTGTTTTAAGTATCACTGCACCACATCACCATGCAACACTTAACTGCAAAGCTTTATTTGTTTTTAGGGGACCAGTAGAACTGACCTTATAGCTCTGCAATTAATGTGATTGAGGAACTACTACCAACTTTGCCATTTTAAGTCACACAGTCCAGTGGAGAGGTTAATCCGTTTTGACTCTGATCAACCTTTTAACAATGTTTTTTTTTTTTTTTTCTTTGTTATTTGCAATTTCCAAACACAGAGACACACAGCTCAGCTCTCCAAAGACAAAGCCACAGTGAACCAGGACACAAACTGCTGGTGCAGTGCTTTCTGTTCGCTGAAACTTTGCAACATTTTAAACCCATTACAACCCCGGGATCAGTGATGTCACATGGTGTTGTGCATCATCTGTAAAATGTCAGACACCTGATATGACATCACCGGCTGGGGTCCTGACAGAAAATATCCATCCACAGAGAGCAGTCAAGTGGCTGGTATGATTCAATCTGAATGAAAGGAAACAAATGTGACCATGGAGGGAGGGAGGACATGTGGGGAGTCTGTCCACAATGGACAATCACAAATTTTGTGAAATTTAAGAAAACCCACTATGCAGTATGTGCAGCTGGAAATTAGCTGCACAGGAATATGTTTGCTGTGCCACATTCCACATTACCACATTCGTGAGACTGATATAGTGCTGTGTCTGAAATTAATCCCTCATTCACTCCTCCACTACTCCAATTATGATAGACACATATTAGTTTATTCTGCAGTGGCTATTTATGGATATGCTATCATTTTGTGCTGTCGCTGACAGGTGTAGCCTGTAATTTTTACACCTATCATTGTGACGAATTATGTTGGATTGGTAGCAGAAAGTGACTGCAAATGCAGAAGTAGTTTCAGAAACTGCTTGTTTTGATTGGGCATGGGGCCCTTATAGCTATATGTCATGGCTATTTGCATGTGTTTGTCAAGTTGCAGTGCACTGAGCTCTCACTCATAGTGCTATATAGTGCATGAAATCCACGCTGAGAATTCAGAAAGTAGATAGATAGAGCACTATGTAGTAAATAGGAAATTATTTCTGACATGACCTTGGAGATATTATGAAAGAGTTACGTTTATAAAAGTTGACATCTACACATATATATTCAATGGAAAGTATGTTAGATATTGTGGAATGTGTGCTAGTACTGAACTGTGAAATGTAAAAATATTATAGCATTTTAACAGCATTGTTGTGTTATGTATAGAAAAACAGCAACGTCTTCCTTCTCATTGTGAGACTATTTATTACTATTTATATAAACCTCCAAACTCACAAACAATTTCCACCAAATCCTCCCTGAAATTGACTCAAAACAGTGTTGTACTCAGTGTTGACATCATGCAGTGCCAGTCTGTCATGTTCTTTTGGTCGTCTTATTAGCGTCCCAATTAGCCTAACCTGCTCAGCATGTGAGTCACTTGACATTAAAGCTGTCTGTGGGTGGCAAAATTGACAGTATATGGTACATAGACATACATAGACATAAATATACATTTATGCAGAGTCACCTGTGACACATGTTGTTAGCTCTAATACATTCAAATATGAAGCTTTTATTTATGGGTCTCTTTCTTGAAGAAAGATGCAAGTTCCCAGTAAACAGAAATAAGAAAAGTCAGAGAAACTCAGGAAATGCGAGCACAGTAGTGTGTGTGTGCGTGTGTGTGTGTGTGTGGAAGAGAGAGAGCAATTTAAAGGTCATTGTCACAATGAGGCCTACTAAGGAGTGTGTATCGCACACAGCCTGACCCAGCATAAAACCGTGGCAATTAAAGCCCAGCCACGGACAGGGGAATCGGCACAGCACAGCAGTGGAGCGATCCAACATGGCCTCGGTCGAACTGAGTAAACAGAAACTGAGGCGGAGGCTGAGGCGACTGGCAGTGAGAGAGGGGAATAGGTTATGCAAATGACCATGGCCTCTGACAGAAGGGAGTCAATGGAGTTCCTCCACGCTGACGGGAGCAGAAAGTTAACTACACAAACAAGTCACTGGAGCTCTGAACCCGTTCTTTCTTTCACTCCGCCTGTCTCTTTCTCCAGCTTGACTTGTTTAGCTGAGCTGTCTCTCTTTGCATCTCCCTGCTGAGTTTAAAGTTTTGACCTGGATAAAAAGACATTTGGCAATCTTATAGTTACACCTTTCATTGTGGATTCGAACCCACCACAAAAAAAAAAAAAAAGATCTTGGTGCATTTTTAAGTTTATTTTTTACCCTCAGAAGCCGCATCTTGTGTCGCCATTGACCCATCAGATTCCTCTGTATTCTATTCAACCCACCATCCGTGTTATCTTTGCTTGTAGTCTGCGGCTGACTTGAGAGAGAGCGACAGGACGGCAGGGTATATGTGGATATATTTTCATGCCATTCTGGTGGGAGAGACTTGGCCTGGTTTTCAAAGCCTGGTGCCAGATGGTGGGAGCAACTTGCGAGGCAAAGGAGGAGAAAAAAGAAAAACAAGCTTGACTCCATAATGCCAAGACCAGATGAGAAGACGTAACCCAAATCACACACACTCATAAACACACACGGAGACATCCAATCTTGCATCCTGATCACAACTTCAAAGACCACTGTAAGAGATGTTCTTTTGCAGGAGCCTATGATACGCTGAGGCATGCTATTGTTGGAATATAAACAAAACCGTCTGTTCATCCCACTTAGAGGATCGTACACTTACGTTTACAATACAGTTGCATTAGCGCTTACAAGGTATTTCCATTTTCCTTTTACATGAAAGATATATATATATATATTTATCCTCTTCTTCCTGAGACTTTTGTACTTGTGGGGCATAGATCATCCACATTGGTTGTAGATATCTATGTAATCCGTTGAATCCCTATGGTAGGGGATTGGCCTGCAGTTTTTTTCTGTTGGGTACAGCTAGGTTATCATGGGAGCTGCTGTGGTACCAGTAGCAGGTAGCAAACACTGCACTTTACACTGTGTGGCAATCCCATACATATTAACTGTTTGCACCTCACATGGTGAACGCCAGGGGTTGGATTTTGGGAGGCTTTCAGTTTAGCTTGATAAACTGACAGATGTTGTTTTAAAAAGTCTCAGAAAAGTGACACCTGGTTTATAACCTCAGTAGCTCTTATAGCTTAGCAAAGCTATACAGGTTGGTGACAAATGTAAGGAAAACTCTCAGTTTCTCTTTTAAATAAGTTTAGCAACTTATCAGTTGTCAAATGCAGTTTACAGGTGCAACACTTTTTACACATTTGCACCACAGGCTGCATTTTTGTAGGTACATGGACATGGAGCTGACTGACATCACCCAGGGGCAAGAGGCCTCTGATACAGAGGAGAAGGCTATTTGTGTCTGTTTGGTCAGAGAGGCGGACACAGGACATGTAGGGAGGGCTAAAAGAACGGTGCAGACCTGTCTGAGGCCATCGTTGCCTGACGCTTGCTCATGTGGGGATTCTTGAATCCTTAATTTTGAATTCTTGAATTGTCGGGTCTCTCTTAAATGTTTGGTCTAGACCTACGCTTTATGAGCGTCTTGAGATAACATTAATGAATAATGAATTGGTGCTATATGAATGAAGATTGATTGACCGAACAGACAGTTTGTATGACATGAGGATATTCACGCACCTGCAGAGATGATTTGACATTATTAGTTACTGTATGTAAGTCCCAAATGACAGATGCCATAACAAAACACGAGTTTAATGTTTTCTGACACAGTCGGTTATCTGAACAATGATAAAGATGCTTGTAACTTTGTTGGCAGTGATTAACTTGTTGATTAAGGTATTTACTTCTGACAGACAAGTGAAACCTTCAGAGTGAATGATGGCAATTTGCAGGACAAATTAAGCGTTGTGCTGTTCATTATAAATGTATGTGATTTCTCCTAATGCGCTGAGATCTGCATAGCCATTACTATAAAAGCTCATGTTTCAGAAAATGGGCTAAAGCAGTTGAGAAGAACTGTAATACAAATAGTTTTATTTTGAAAAAAGCATTGTTATCAGTTCCATAACATGGTTATTGCATAAAAATCAAACATTATCCACTGAAAAAGCTCATTTGTGTCAAAAGTCAATGTACGTGTTCTTATTTATGACACATTCAAATTCAGACGTATGTTGACGGCAGGTCTGCATTCTGAGGCACTGGTGAGTGGGCTCTTGGTGGCAAAGGTGCTGTTAGCCAGCATATGGTGAGGCCAGACAGCTTAGACCCTATTTGGACCAGGAAAGGAGTACAAGTCAGGTCAGGGATCCCAAGCATAAAGATTATGCTGACATGACCTCACGAACAGATGATCCTGACTTCTGCACATAACCCCACCCCTGCCTCCATATACACACAAACACCGCATAAGATGAGCTGTTGTAATCAGCATCAAACACAGGTGTTGTCATATGTAGGATTTCAAGACCTGACATGAACTCTTGTTTGCGTGGATGACTGGGATCAGACAAATCGGATGAGGCCCGTAATTTGGTTTAAAGTTGCCTTAATGCTGATTTTGGAGAAACAGTGTTGACGTGTATTGTGTGCTTTTAAAGAGTTAATTGTATTAAGTAATTGCACGAGTTAATTGTAATCTATTGCTAATGTAATTAAAGATTAGATTGCAATTGAATAAATTAAAACTATTTTAATCTGCCTTTGTGTATTATAAATGAAGCAGACTAGTAAAGAAACCTGAGGCTCACTAACATATTATGTGCATAATTTGATGATGAGGAATACATCATATATCATGCTGCAAAATTGTTCACATGTGCTCCTATATTTAGAAGGCAAAGTGCAAATGTAAGTGTTTATTGTATTTCAGTGCAGACAATGCAGACAGTTTCCGTCACAGGAGCTTATTGTCACTGGATTTTCTCAATTTATTCAGTAATTGGATTAGAACAAACAGAGATGATCACTGAACCTATTCAACGGACTGCATGTCAGTTAGAGTATCAGTGTGTACACTGTGGATATCTATGCACCAGCCACAGAAAATGACCAATTAACAACTGAGCTAAACTAAACTATCATCTCAAGGCCTTTGTCTGCCAAGCTAAGACTTTAAGGACTTTTTGAGAGGAAGTGAGGCCACATTGCAATCTCCTCAGTGTAAAGCGATCAGGGGAAGCCGATGACAGCATGATGGTCGATTATATGATGAGACTTGAGGTAAAGGTTGTGGCTGACCAAAGTCCGATCTGACGTTCATACTGCTGTTAAATCCCTATCATACATTTGATAAATGACAGTAGTGATCAAATCCCAAACCACTGGATTAAATTATCCTGCTGCCAGTAAATGATGACAATTGACTGGTAGTTCCACAGTTGGGCAAAGTCTTGTCAGATCTGCCACCATTTGATTTGGCTGTCTAGATTTTTGAGTCGCCCAGACCAATCTGAGAGCCCAGTCCTCTGGCAATGATTTTGACTTGATTTTGATTTTTGATCAGACTCTGCATTCATAAAGAGAGGTGTCTTTCCACGTTAAACTCTGTCCATAGGTCTAGGGGGGCGCTAATACATATCTAAAAAAAGTTGCATAAGCTTTTTGTTTGGCTCCAGATGAAGTGATGTCACTTGGGTCAGTATTGGTTGGGGATGAAGACTGTATTTTGAAAATGAAAAAAAAAAAATGGAGGTTTACGGCTAGAAAGAAATGAGCTACAGAATTGGCTGCCATTACCAACAGAAGACACTATATCTCACCAAACTGCTGTTGGTTGAATTACATAGTGGGTAATATAGGCACAGAGAAGAAGAATGTGTAGAATAAAAAGCTTGCTCACAGTGACAATGCTGATGTCCAGCAGTTATATTGTGCATCACTTTCACCCTCTTACTTTGTTGGCATGCAAACATTTGCTAATGACCACTAAATGCAAAGTACAGCAGAGGCTGACCATCACTGCTTTTGTTGGTATTTACAAAACATGTAATTTAGATTTATGACTTATCCACAATGAACATCAAGCCTGCATACATTTTTGTCAATGTCATTGTTTTTTATGGCCTTATTACTATTTTGCACCACTATCCGGCCGGTAGCGCAGTGGATAATTGCGCATGCCATTGGCCTCAACTCCCTCCCAGTCCTGGCTACCAAAAATGGGCGAGGGTTGCGTCAGGAAGGGCATCTGGTGTAAAAAACTGACGCCAAAATCTACAAGCAGCTCATCCGCTGTGGCGACCCCGGAAGGGAGCAGCCAGAAAAAGGACAACAACATTACTTTTTTGCACTACTATTGGTATTACATTACTAATTTTACATTATACACTGTTGCCCATAAAGTTGGAATAATTGTTCAATACCCCCTGTTTTGTTAAAGCCTGAATACACAGTTTGCAAAGGTTATTTGTGGTTTAAGTTTCACTGTGATATGTTTGGAAGAGTTTGATCAATAAAGTTGAGAAGATATACACTTTATTTATCAAGAATAAATCACATTGTCACAATCATTTCATGAGAAGAGGTAAAAAACTGTTTATTCCAACTTTATGGGCAACAGTGTATATGTATAAAGTCATGTATTAATGTATTGCCACCTACACATCTTAAAACAATTGACTGTTTTTAATTTGTGATAAACTGTATTGTCCTTAGTTTTCCTGTCTACTGTGTGTGTATTTCTGCTGATGAGCACAGATTTTAAAAGCATCGTGCTTTGTGTTGCCTCAATTTGATGGATAGCTTGACTCGTTTCAAATTTCAACTGTCTGCTACTTGATCTCACTACCGTACTCGGGTTAATGGAAAACGATGACTGCCTGATGAAACACATTTTAAAAAATCTAAAATTGTTCAACATGCTTTGACAATGGTTAGAAAAAATGAATTACACATGATTAATAGTTGAGGAACTTAAGCCGCACACTGTTATGGTCCCTTGAATAAGCCTTGTCAAATCTTGAGTGATGGCTTATGCAAAGGGACTGGCAGTTGAAATGTTCAGGTGCATATGCTTTACAGTGGATCTACTACTTAGCCTGATTGGATACTTTCATTAGATTAAAGTCGGGTAAAGCTCAGAGCTAAGACAATGAAATATCTGGGACTTGGAGGCGACTCTTAGCAAGTTTCAAACTCAGCTGTACTCGATTTCAGAGAGGCTCAGTCATTGCTACGTCTTACTATTGGGTCTGTTGTCAAAGCATTCACGTAATTTATTATCAATTTATAGCTCTGCTGTGAGAGGACTTTGTCTTCATTTCTATTCAGTGTGTCCTTCTATGTTCAGCAAGGCAAATACAGCCAAGCTGAGAGACTCTCTCCAGCTTCTCCTCATTTAGCTATACGACAAAGGGAGATGAGTTGCATTTTCAGGATGCATTCATTATTCCTCCTCAGTCTCTCTCTCTCTCTCTTTCACGTACACACACTCAGACTTACACACACACACACTCTCTCTGTCCTTGCTATTAAAATCTTTGGGTATTTTTGTTCCCATTAAATGAATTATACCCATTACTCTCTCTGACAACTGTGCATTGAGTGTGTGCGCCCCGATTTAACATTGTTCTAATTCCTCTCACTATTATTGCAATAAAACATTCATCATAATAATTAACCATTTTGACATCTAATTTAAGCTAATTAATTTGAGAGAAAGAATGCTTGTGTTATATGGAGCTCTGTGAATTGCCATGAAACTTCAGCTAATCATGGGAACAGCAATGAGCCTTGGTGAGTTTAAATGTGCTTTGAGACTGTACAGAAAACACACACATGTTACATGGGTCAGCTGTACATTAAAAGACAATAACAGCAATCTGTCTTGATAATGGCTGTCATGGCTGATGCCAGTGATGATAGCTGAGGGTGGCCATTCTTCTGTGTGCCAGCGTTATGATAGGCATTTCACTGAAATGCTCTTTTGTTAGATTGCTGGTACTGTAAACTATCAGGATTGAGGCAAGCTTTTCAAAGTCAGGCTATTGGTTTTCTCCTTATTGCTCTAGTGTTATGGATCCCTCTAGGCAGCACATTGATACACTATAATTTGTGTGTCTTTATTCTTTGTATTTGGCCAAAAGCTCTTTTTTTTTTGAAGAGACATGCGAGCACAAACAACAGTAGGCTGATATTGTTACTGGCACACTGTTTTCTTTATGATGAGGCAAACCCTTGCATAGAGTGCATTTTGAATTCATGTATTGATTGTGTCTTTGAGACTCCACCTCAGAAAATATATCGTTATTTTGCCAGCTTGTTAGTTTGCTTTTGCACAGCTTGGAAATGAAACAGGTGCCTCGTGCAATAAAAAATACATATGATGAGGACATTGTTAGATAGTTTAATCTTTTTTGTCTTTAATATTACCTTGTATGGCTGCTTTTGCTGTAACAGTACGCTGGGTCCCGCTCTGGATGCACATCTTCCACCACAGTGACACCATCAGATGATATTTAATGTGAAATGTCTTCAGCGGTTTTCCGACAGGTATATTCATCATACATGCTAATAGAGTGTGGAAACACTCATTTTGCCTCACGTAGTACAAGTCATTAATTAAACTCGCTGTGTGTGATTTGTTAGCATGCTCAACGGAAGCGTACCAGTGATAAATACATATGTCCAGAGGAGAACAGATTGTCAGACTGCAAATATAAATTCCTATTAAAGGTGTATGACCACGAGAGCTTGGATAAATAATTGTTTTGACTCAAGACAGGCAATAAAGATTTAGTTGTTAAGATTTCATAAATAAGAGAAATATCATTTTTGGACAAGCTGGGAGTGTGGCTCTAGGGATCTATTCCAACAACTGTTTAATATTTAATTGTCATGCAATTTTGTACAGATGTTTGTGGTCCCCAGAGGATCAGTCCCAGGGGGATGCTAAAAACATTTGTGTAATCAGATTACAGGCTATCCAAATTTTAAACAGGTGAACATTCATTTTAAGCATGTTTTACGCATATTTGACTACACCAGTTGCTGACTATACTCACATCATACCTGTGGTCAAGAGGTCTGATTAACACGTATCCCATGTGTGTAGCTGCTTATGATGCTGAATTATAAGGTCAAGGTTCAAAGGTTAGTGTTGCGCAGTTGGAGTTATGTAGAATCTTCATAGTAATATATGTGACTCACCAGGTCCAGACATTTCTAACGATGTCTTTGGTTTAGCTCTATGACAAAGTTTTAATTTTCTCATTTCATGGACACAAGGCATCTCAGGCCTGGTTTCAGAGAGCACTTCGAAGGAAACTTTATAAAATTAAGCGAATAAAGTAGTGAAATGTTAAAATTAAGTTGAAAATTTGAAATATATTTGAAGAGTGGAAGAGTAGGCTAAAAATCATGAAATGGAGAAACTTTGAATTAAATTTTAACTGTACGAAGGAAATATGGACTGTGTACTATGGATAAACTACTACTAGGCTACTAACCGTTACTGGTCAGTTCTCAGGCTACACTGACGGGGCAAATGTAACTTAACTATAACGTAGCATTAGCTAGGTCAGTTGTCAGAGTACAGTGCTAGCTGGTATGTTTTTAGCTGAGGAGGACTGAAAAGTAAGATATTTCAGGTAAAAACGGGTGTCCAGTTAGGACATCTCTGGCGACTGAGTTGGGTTATTGACACCTCATTGCACCCGCATGATGCTGAGAGACTGAAGGGACATGACTAGACATGGATCACATCCATCTTTTCTGCGTATCTTTCACAGACATATATTTGCCTGACATGAAGTCTTCAGGTCATTTGTGAAGTAATTCCATTCAGGTGGTTTTCTGTTGGTTTTGCTTTGTACTTTACATTAAAGTCTAGGGCGGGTGTTGTTTATCTTCCTCCAGAAAGGGGCAGGGACGTGTCTCAAAGCTGAAGCTCTTTGAAGGGCCAATCCGATCTATAGTGAGGTTTTGGCTGTTTATTCTTCAGAGGTGGAGGGATGGTGCAGGGAGGGTTTGTGTGCTGGAAATCCAGTTAAGTGGAGCTTTTCTGAATTTGAATGCTTTTTTTCCCCCAAAACATCCGTCCTTCAATCTGTCCATATATCAGGTGCAGTAACACTGTACCCTGTGCTTCTCACAAGTACTTCAAAACAATGACTCCATATCAGACGTTTAGGTATTTCATTCCATTTTTAAACTCGGTGCTCCACCAGCACAATGCTTGGAAAATCCATCACTCCATCACATCAACTTCTATAAATATTGATTTCCTGCTTTAGAACTCATGGTGTCCTAAGTGTAGTTTATAAGGAAAAACACACACACACATTTTCTCCCATGTGTTATCAGATACAACTTAAGGGAGACATAGATCGTAATGGTATTTTTTAATTTCTGGTATTATAGAAATGTATAAACTGTACAAAAAGAGATATTTTGGGTGATTTTTTTTTCCAGCAGTGTGCATAAGTTAAACCACAGGAATCCTTACATCAGGGGTGCTGTTCATATTGAGAATAGAAACACTTTAAGTATGATTTGAAGGACATTAAGTTAAACAGTTGTATTCTTAAGGAAACTCAAGAAAGGAAAATACATATATCTATATAAGTTCTTCTCAACTTTTACAGGGGAGCAGTCGAGAAGATCCTGATCAGAAACATCACAAATTGGCACGTGATGCGAATGGCCTAGGAGAGGAGGGATCTGCAACGACCATCTACCAAGCATCAGTGATATCAGGGAGGTAAGGTGCCTATGCAGAGCCCAAAGGATATTAAAAGACCTTATCCACCACACAGCCTGCTCACCCCACCGTCATCTGGCAAGCGATACAAAAGTATCCACTGTCATTCCACTAGACTACAGAACAGCTTCTTTCTTCAGACTGTAGGGCTCATTAACTCATCCACACTAAAAAAAAAAAAGATATTTCTTATGTAGCAAATGAGAATACGAGTTGCCTTTCGTTGTGCAACCCTGTGTTGTAGAATGTGAAATAAATGAAGCTTGTATCTTAGCCTTACATATAACAAAAAAACCTATTCACTGGGGGGAAAAAACAATATATATAAATAAGTAAAGCATAAATGGTGCTTTGTGCTTTTGTTTCCTGCTCTGAATTCCTTTTGTCCTTATGGTGAACTGGTCCCTTATTATCTAGGTTTGCTCTTCTTCCTATTTCCCTCCTCCCTGTTTTTTTTTTTTTTATTGGTTTTTGGTCTTCTCCTTAGCATTGAAGTATTTGTAGAAATGTTTTCCTTTGACGCGGGTCTCTTTGGACCAAATTATTTTGTTTTGGATATAGTTAACACCTACGCAGCTGGTTGTTGTTTTTTCTTATTTTGTTGTGTGTCATCTTCCATCCATATTCCACAGTTTAAAGGCGCACTCCACCTTCTCAACGTACTTGTCCTGTGGAGTGCTGCTCAACGGGACAAATTTAGAGCCCAGCGTTTCAAAGGGTGGGAGGGTGGAATTCAAAAGACGCCAGTGTTTACTAGTGTAAATGTAGGATCCAGAGGTTTTGAAAGTTTAAAGGACCCTTAAAGGACAGGATATCTTGTGCGACAGTTTTAAAGTGTCTCCTGTGAGTCCACCTTACCTTAAAAATCTGCAGCACTAAATTGCTGCAGCACCTGTTTTAAGGGAGCAGGTCTAATTGCTTTAAGCATGATTGTGTTGCTCGGCAGCAGTGTGCACAGGGGATGGAGGATTTCTACCTTTTTTGCTCTGAGTGCCAAATTGCCCTTTTTAAAACCTTCATTTATTAGGCGAGTTCGTGTCCTCATGTGACATTTTCATGCCTCATTTTTACCTTAATATCATGTCAGGTGGCTGAGGGGCTCCTGGTGTGGTCAGGCTAAGTACCCTGAAAGTGTTCAATTTGTTAGCCCAAGTGCCCCTGTTGTTAGTTCAAGTGTTCTTTTGTAATCTTTGGGTAAGGGAAAAAAAACCACAACCTGTCACCTAATGCCGCACCGATAAGAGGTGCCCTTTAGTATTTTTGCCCTATAGAGAGTCTGTGCACCCCAGTGGCCCAGCAGTCTATAGCCTGTATTAATGCGTTTTCACATAAGGTTGAAAAATCATCCCAGCAGAATTGTTGCAGTCGTGACTTAACTAAAATTCTCCACACATATCTCAGGAAAAATCTCTCATCATGTCCTTTTCGATGCAGTGTCCTGTTGCCATTTCCAGACATGCTTAGCCATTACTGCCAGGGAAATAGATGGGATGCACCCAGAGGGGGGGGGGGTAGGGCGCACACAGGTACTGAACAGCACAACATTCATGGTACTGTCTGCCAGACTTCCGTGGCTAACTGCATTAGTTCTGCCTCAGTGATAGTTGGAGACCCCACTGAGGAAGAGACTTAGCCGCAATGAGCCACACAGGAGAGATCGGGCGATCAGCTGTGTTTACTTCTGAGTAAAGTTTGTGTGCGTTTGGAGAGGAATCTATGTAGTCATGTGTATTCTGAATCTGTGCATACACGTGTGTTTGCTTTTACAATATCATTGTCGGTGTGTCCGTGTGTGTGTCTGCGCAGGTGTATCCTTGGGAGCATTTCTGGAATGGTTTAGTGGAAGCGGTTTGGCATACGTATGCGTGGATTTCAGTTTCTCGCTGTGAATGTTTTTCAGGGAGATGATTAAGGTTTATTAGTATGGGACTTTACAGCCTTTCTACCTGATAGTCAGATGTTGTAGCGGCTGTTGCATGAAATTCATTGACTTTATAAGAAGGACATGCTGGGTTTTGGCTGGCAGGGGGGCACCGACAGCTTTGTAAATGTTTGGGAGATAAAAGACAGTGTGTCTGTGTGCTTGTGCGTCTGCCTGTGTGACGAAATCCGCGTGTCTAGCTATGGTGTAAACAATGGCTAAGGGAGTCTCGATAAAATGTCACCATGGCGTTTGACCTTGTTTGACAAATTAAGGAGCAAATAAATAAATCGGCTTGGATTGCATCACCACAGGGGAGTAATGCATTAGCCTCCACACACACACACACACACACACACACACACACACACGTACGCACAGGCACAAGTAAATACAAAATGAGATTTCATGACTTCTGTCTAGGGTAAATTTCAGACAGCTAGGTTGTTAAAATACCAGGATGCACTAAGCCTTGACGGTAACGAGTCCTGCATTGACTCTTCTATTCATCGAGCAACTTTTTTATTAGCAAGGGACATTCGGCATCAGGCTTCTCATTTTTAGTTGGCACTAACCATTGCTCAACTGTTTGAAATGAAACGTCACCAGCAACAGATTGTACTAGCTGTTGCTAAATTCATGTCACTGGTAAAAGTATCTCTTGGCTGTTCAGTTAATGCACAACAAAGTTTGTTTTTTTTTTAATAACAGAATCAATCCACAATCACAAGTCGATTGTGTTTTTGCAGTTCAACAAGACCGACAGAGGGATGACTTTTTCTCATATGCAATTGTGTCACATCAGTTTCATCAGTTGGAATCTCCCAGTTAAACCTTCAGTGCTGCACTTCCATAATATTGGAGGACTGTCAGGAAACCGGTTACAAAAGGGTGGTCAGACTCAAAGCAGCAGAGTGCAAGATATTCCAATGTTTTCCCTCTATACTATTTGTCAAGCTGGAAAATCTTGGATCCTGCAGTTCCCATAATGCAACTTGACAGCATCTTGTGTTAGACAATGCCCACTTGGTAAATGGCAACATCTTTCCAGTTGTTGATCCACTTTCTGTTAAAAAAAAAAAAACCTCTATCCAAAACATTTCCAAAGCTCCCTCCAGAGCAGCAGAGGACTACGTGCCAGCTTTCTACCAGCTCATCATGACAAGTAAAGGAAGTGTGCCCCTTTATGTTATACAAACATTTTTTACAACTGTTGAACGCTGAACTGAACCAGCATTGGGATTCATGCCTGGATTCAGATCGGGTTAAAATAATCCAATCCTAGCTGTGTTCTAGCTCATTCAATAGGTTTGAGAAAGTAGACATAATGAAGGGAATATCATATTTATTCGACACCGCCATGCTATTAACTGTTGTTACTGACTCTATTATTAGATAAAGCTTGTTTTTTTTTCTTTTTTAAATTAGTTTTGTTTCCAAATTTAATGATACTGTAATTAAGCTTCCTTGTTCTAAATATAGCGTCTCTCTTGAATTTGGTCCCTGTGTCCCACCATTCAGATTTGCACAAACTATCCTCCGCTTTCAAGGTCTGTCTAGCTTAAACTAGAAAACAATACTTAGCACTCAAATGTGCTTTTTTTCCCCTTAAGCATAATTTCAATCTAACCTTGACTTCACCACCCAGAACATTTTCTCCACAAATAGCTTAAGTTTCTGAAAGAGAAACATTAATATATTTCCACCCTGCATGTAGAATATAACATTGATACATCACTCTGAAATTAATTTTGAAAGCACAGTAATGTAGAAAAAGAAAGAGGTCATTACACTAAAAAAAAATGGCTTTTTCTTTTAGTTTTTTTTTTTTTTTTAGGTGTTTTTCCTGTCTGCCCACTTGGTGATAATTTAATGAGGGGTGCACAGGACTGATTTAATGTTAGCACCAACGTAAAGCACTGTCTCATTTTACTTGCAGCATTTTAAATACACAGACAGTCCAGATGCTCTTCAGTCCCACGGTGCCCAACACGGTGTGCAGCGTGAATGTGTAACCAGATACCGAAAAAGTGATGCACTGTGCTGTCCAGCTACACTTCAGTGCAGCAGCCATCTGTCAGAATTAGCCTGTTAGCTAGAGAAAGATGTTTTCTGAGCAGGTTTAACCCCTTACTGCCTGAATTTATTTACAATTATATAAAAAAATTAATTATTTGTGTTTTTGCATTCAAGCAGATGCTTAATTAAGTGGAGATTGTTAATTTGAATATAGCATAGCATAGAATAGTACAATATAATAATAGTATAATAAAATATATATGTATATACCCATAGAATATATATATATATATATATATATATATATATATATATATTTTATATTATATATTTATTTATTTATTTATGTATGTATGCATCTATGTATATATAATGTATATATAGAATATGCATCAACCGTCAAGACCAGAAGAGGTTTGAGGCGAATTCGCGACAATAGGCAATAAACAGGAATAAAGTTATGTTACATAATGTTAGAACCCTATGTCAAGGCAGTATTGTGTCCAAATTCTCCACTATGTTGTAACACTATAAAGTATCTACCACGTACGAATACTTTGACAGAAACTTTACAAAAAGTGACACTGTGGGACACCTCTGCTAGTTCCACATTGGGAAAACTTGACAGATAATTGCTGAAACAATTTATAATGATATAATTATAATTAATATAATTTAGAGTGAGCTTTAAAAAAATGACAAACTTGCTTGATGATGATTTTGTGAGATGATTGCTTGATTGTCGATTAACATCAAATTAGCCAGCAAAGGTTTTGATTATCGATTAATTATTCAGATCACTTATCACACTGCTATTTTTACAGTTTGTGCTTTCAACTATTGCCTGCCCAGGGACAACAGATGAAAATTTGCCTTTTTGGCCAAATCAGGCCTGTTTTCAGAACAATGCCCGAGTTTATTTGACAAACAAGAGAACAAAATAGAGTAATAATAAAAAAAAAAAGCAAATGGTTCCACCTTCTCAAATGGGAGATTTTGTAGCTTTTCTGGGTTTTAGACTCATGGTTGAACAAAATTAGCAATTTGTGTTCTGGAAAATCGTGATGGGCATTTTCCACTTTTTGTCCTGACATTTATAGACCAAATGATCAAACAAAATCTTAAACTTAATCTTAAATCAATCCTTAGTGGTAACACTTGAATGCCAGAGCCATCACAACTCCATGCATACTTTTGCTCACTTTCTTTCAGCCCACGATAGTTGGAAGAAGTTGTCCTTCAACGAGATGACTGCTGAATACCAAACAATAATTTCAGCCCAGCACAAGACAACATACTATCTTCTAAGAATGAGTCAAGGGCGGCATGTTTTTACAAGAAAATATCAGATGTATAAAGTATCGTAAGTCAGTGATGCTGTCAGTGTCACTGTGGCACGGCCCCGCTAACACCCTCATATAACAATATACACAAATATTGTATTCTAAAGAATTTATCAAGTGCTTAGTAATCCAATGTAATAAAGAATCTTAGTCGAAGAAGGATGACAGTGTGCAAGTCCTTTGGGAGATAAAATTCAGTGTTTAATCACATTTCAGCTCTTTGAGGGTGCTACAAAAGTGCAAAATTCAGCTGTAAAAAGCTTTTGAAGTCAACACTGACTGCTCCTGCATGGGTGTAAATAACTAAACCCGCTTGCAAATGTAACTAACTCACAAATAATGTACCGTCACGAAACAGGCAGCTAACTGCCAAACCTAAAATTAGTTTAAAATTGATTGGATGTTATAATTACTTCAGGTTCAGGACTTTAGAGAGGCTTTAGATGCTTGAGTAAAAGTGAGTGGAGGAGCACAGCTACCGTAATTTGTACCATCTGCGGAATAGCGTCCTCTTTGAAAACTACAGTGTAAATTATGCACAATCCTCTACTCATCTTTCAAGTTCATGGAGAAATATGCTCAACTACAGACACACACACACACACACGCACACACACACACACGCACAAACCCCTTTCCTCTTTCCCAGAGCTTCTCTTCCTTTATCTAATCTGTGTTTTATTGAATATGGTAATTATAATGAAAGGCCTATCTTGCACTTGGTTTAATTTGTTTTTGTGCCTTTTTTCTGCTCTCTTGCTCTCTCCCTCTGGTGTGTGTGTGTGTGAGAGAGAAAAAGAGATAGAGAAGGAAACATAGAATGTTTCCTAATGAGTGTGTGTGTGTTTGTATATGAGACAGTAGTCCCTGCTCTGACACACTGTGTTACACTGGGACCTTTGTAATAGGGAAATAAGACATGGCTGCTGATGTCACTGAGGTTTAACTGTGGCTCAAGGGAAGAGGATGTACACACACATGTGCGCACACACACACACACACACACACACATACACATACACACACACACACAGCATGCAGACAACCCAAGACATCAACAAAATTCTTCCAGCATCAGGGCTATGGGGGATTCAGGGGATTAAATACAACATGTAACCTTGGAGACCTGCCTCTGGTTGGCTGAAACATTTTCGCTCTCGGTGCTCCTGTGGGGTTGTTTGTTGTTTATGCTCTTGTGTTTTGTCGATAAAACCTAGTATGCTTGATTATGCTTAAAAGACTGAACCATGCAGCCCCAATTTTGCCACCTGGGTAAGGACACATTTGACGTACTTGTTCTTTTATTCTCTCTTTCTGTAATTCACTCATCGGGACCTCAAATGTGGAGTTAAAGTAAATGCGAAGACGAAAAAAGGGGAAAAAGGTTGACGTTTTCAACTCTGTAACAAAACATACTCTGGGCTCGGAGGGGGGCGGTGGGGGGGGGGAGTCCGAAAAAATGCCCCTAGAAGCCATTTTTTTTCTCTCTTTCACAAGAACACCAAGAGAATCAAATCTTCCCTTCTGGTCCTTATTTTTCTACTAACCCATGATTCAAATGAAAACAACATACGTTCAAAGAGCTTCTTTGAGATCCAGACACTGCCAGGGTGGTAGCCTTCTCACCCTAATCCTGGTTACTATTTATTTTAAGTGGCGATGCAGTGAGTGGACACAGCATGAGGTGTATAGTTACAGTGGGGAGTCTTTTCATGTAATTACTCCATTGGACTCTGGGGTCTGGGGAGCCTTGTTTGAAAGCATTACCTTTAATGTAGAGCTGCTGCTCCATTCACTCCATCATCTCTGATGCTAGTTAGTGTTAATATCTAGGAGAATGTTATCATTTTTCACGGCATTTACCGTTACTGCAAGCCACAGTGGATGGCTGTGAATATGAAACCTGTAAACTGTGTAATTTTGTGTATGTGTGTGTGTGTGTGTGTAAGGGAGTAAAAAAAAAAAAAGGGTGAAAGCAATATAATGTAGCAGTAGATGGCCATAGCCTTCAGTATGAAATTACTGGTTCTGTACTGTAGATGAAACACTGCACGATGCACGGCAATGAAGTAAACTCTCACACACGCAGATGCACACACATGCGTCTTACTGCATGAGTGCTCCATTTGAGACGTCTTGACGGGATTTGTACAAGTTGCGTGTGCTCGAGTTTCTTTGTGCATGTGCACGCGTGTCACTGTGTAAATAAAGATTTTTGTTACTTATTTATATAGAAATTTATTCATTTCATGGAGGTCATGGTGGATGTCAACCCATTAATAAAACAGGGCCATTTGTGTTCATGTGCGTGTATGAGAAAGAATGAATACATTTACTGCTGTATATGTCAGCCTGCTCACCACTGCTCCCAGCAGCAGGGTGCTTCCTGTTTTATTCTTTTAGACTATAGACAATAATGTAACCACACACACACACACACACACACACACATATATACATATATATATTTTCACTGTTGCCTATAAAGTTGGAATAATTGTTCAATACCCCCAATTCTGTTAAAGCCTGAATACACAGTTTGCAAAGGTTAATTGTGGTTTAAGTTTCACTGTGATATGTTTGGAAGAGTTTGATCAGTAAAGTTGAGAAGATATACACTTTATTTATCAAGAATAAATCACATTGTCACAATCATTTCATGAGAAGAGGTAAAAAAACAGTTTATTCCAACTTTATGGGCAACAGTGTATATATATATTACTATGTGTCTTCTTGTCTTGCTTTCTGTGTCATTTTCCATCCACACATGTAGCATTGCTTGCCGACCGAGGACCAATCTTGCCTTTTCTCTCTGGGGCAGATGTGACTTGTTTCCTCTTGTCTTCACATGCAATGCTGGGTGAATGTGCCACACAGGTGTCACACAGGGGGTTTCCCATTGTAACTGACAGAGTTAGATTTCAATTTCTCCCTCCGCTGCAACTACCTTACTCTTCTTGCATGTATACATTTCCGGCAGATGTACCTTGCCTCAGTATACAAATATCCCACTTTTCTCTCAGAGATAGTTGTCAAAGACAAATTTAATCTCTCCACAACATAATCGCTAAGTAAACAAGACCTGAACAAATGTTTCAGAGAGCAAAGACGCAGCTTTGATCTCCCATTGGCATTTGTTAACATTTCAGTGCTCGTCGGAAATAAAAAATACATGCTCGTTCGCTTCCTCTCTATTACCCGTCTGTAAGAGCTTTTCCATCAAAGGCCCACTGACGACACTCCGGGAAGGAAGGAAAGAGCCCTGAGCCAAAAGCCTTGGAGTCCACGAGGAATTACATTACTGTTGAACAGCCGTGTCTCTGGATTTACAGTATATCATGAGTGGTATAGTATCCACCGAAGGGAATGATGGCAACATCAGAAAGTAATAATAGGCTAATACCATGATGAAATTAGATGCCTTACATTTGACTGTGGTTGTGAGATTTTGCAGAAATCATTTCAAAGAATCAAATGTCATTACAGAAAAGGATTTATGGCTGATAAAAAAGATTGAATTGTGACATACAGTATTTCCTAAAATACCTAAATGAGCGAATGTAGAGCAAAAGTTGAAGAGGTGCAGAGGGCTTCAGATGGGTTTGACATTTTGGGAAATATGTTCAATCGGATATTCATGCCTAGAGTTACATGAGAAGGTTGATGCACTTACGCTAAGTGTGGAGCTGGTGCCAGGAGGCAGGTAACTTATCTCAGCATAAAGACTGTCAGGAATAAACGGCTAGTCTGTCTTTGTCCAAAGTTAAAAAATACAGCTACCAGAAGCATTCACTGATGTTTTATCTCATTTGATGAACAGACAGACTTCTGTTATAATGAATTTAGCTGTGAAAGGAGGCCAGGTTAATGATTCATGTTTCACTCCTGCTTTATGCACATAGCTGCATCTTGAAGTTTCGTGTGCACATGTGATATATAGTGATGGAGGGCTGAAGCCTCTCATGCACTACTGATGTTGTACCTTCACCACTCGGACACAGGAAGTCATGATGCAAAAATAAAAAAATTGTTACAAGATGTTGTTTGATCAAGATAATAATGTGTTCATTGGTGAGCTTTACAGGCAGTTGGTTGGCGTATTTTTAGGACAAAGTCAGGCTAGCTGCTCCCTCACACTCAAGTCGGCCACGCTATGCTAATTGTCTTCAACTCAGCTAACTCCATTGCTAAGATAAGATAAGATAAGATAAAACTTTTTATTGATCCCTCAGTGGGGAAAGTTTGCCGTTACTGCAGCTCAAGGGGACAGACAAAGCACACAGTTAAAGAAATAGAAAATTAATTAAACATAATATATACAGAAAAAAAACCTTATATACACTACGAAACATTATATACACAGAATACAATAATTACAAAGAAGCAACGACAGGGTGGGATGGGATGGAAACATTATATGGATTATTGCGCAGTTGTCCATGATTGGGTAATAATAAAGTGCATTTGGTAGTGGTTGTGCTTGTGATTGGTGCAGCAGGCTATAATGCAGAATTATACAGTGTGACTGCAGTCGGAATGAAGGACCCGCAGAAGCGCTGCTTCTTACACTTAGGGTGTATGCACAGTCAAGAGAGTAGTATAGATGTTTTCAAATAACTTGGCAAGAACCAGTCTGGCTAGCATACACTAGGCTTCCAATAAGTCTTAACAAGCAGCATTTGAATAGAGCAATCTCTCTGCTCTATGCTTTTTAAAGTAAACGTGAAGTCACTTTTGACAGTGGGCAAGTGGCTTTATATCACCATGCCCAAAATATGACTATCTGCAAAGTGTGAAACATGACATTCACATTAGCTGGTAAACATGCACATGAAATAACTCTAACAGCCTTACGGTGACGTGTATTGTATTACTAGTTAGGCAGCTTCAGTGACAGTGTATTTTGATAGGTGTGCACATAAAGACTTTGATCAGCTGTGAGGCATATATTTTGGTCTTGGGTTACATCAGTTTTGACAGGGCCATATCATCAATGGTGCAGGTCTGTTTTTGATGATCGAGTAACAAGTAAGTAGTCTTGCTAATGCACAGTGACTGAATTTTCAACACAGGGAGTATGAAAAAAAACGTGCAGAACAAAGTTCAGAGTCAGTTCATTTTTTTTCTTTGATCTCGTCAGCGTATCACACTCATAATGAAGGGACTGTGTGCCCACTGGCTAGATATTATTCCCACTTGATCAAACGAGTCTCAGTCTGACATGTCAGAATGACAGCAGCGTCATCAGTTGCTCATGTGTGATGAAGTGTTTATCCAACTTTTTATATAGGAGCATTTTTGGTTGAAAATCAAAGACGCAGTTCAACAGATTAGATGAGAAAATCGATACCATTCTCATGTCTGTGCACTAAATGTGAAGCTAGAGTCAGTAGATAATTAGCTTAGCTTAGCATAAAGACTGGAGGCAGGTGTGATAGCTTGCTTGGAAAAATGCAGAGAGTTACTAGCTGGAATTTCTTGTCGCCCAGAGTCTGGGTGCAGTGACTCACAGTGACTCCCTGAGCACCCAGCCAAAAAGCAGAACCAGCATGTAAAGCTCCTGTAAAAACACGACGTATCATTTCTAAAATTTGTGTGTGTGTGTGAATGAATTAAACAAACAAGATATAACGTGCTAATTAATAATAAATAATTTTTGGAGTGGCTAGTAGGCAGATTGTTTACCTTTGGACACAATGTTCTCCTCCCTCCACCTTTATAATTGCTCTCACCGTTAACAGGCAGTAGAACTACAAGATGTCTCCAAGCCAATCAGCGACAATCAGGCTACATGACAGACTGGCAAGAAACCATACATGGTAACTTCATTGACCTTGATTTTCACCATAAAATTTTTTTTTTTTTTTGAGAAACTCACAAAAGTAAAAAAAAAAGTCTTGTAATGACACCAGTAATGGTCTAGGGTTGAAATTTTGAAGATTCTATGTATGTCAACGAGTGCCCTGTAAAGGGTTAATAAGTAAATATGTGGATTTCCCTGTTATGACCAATGACAAAATACATCTAAACATCTAGTACAGCAGCATTTATCCATCATATTGTTTTAGTAACATAAAATGTTTACTGTATATTTTCCATTTTACCATCCCGAGAAGGAGCTCATCACTGCAGTACAATTAAGAAAACTTGGGTTGCAAACTTTTCTCTGATGTTTCTGCCTCATCCAATCATCCATCATCATCCAATTTTGATTGCAATCAATGTAAAATATCTCTGTAGGAAGTTTGTTTTTCAAATATTTTCATATACAAAATAAA
Source organism: Pempheris klunzingeri (assembly GCF_042242105.1). Taxonomy (NCBI): domain Eukaryota; kingdom Metazoa; phylum Chordata; class Actinopteri; order Acropomatiformes; family Pempheridae; genus Pempheris; species Pempheris klunzingeri. The sequence continues at coordinate 23,980,375 of NC_092014.1, read as the reverse complement.
TGTGGAGGGAAGGTTCAGACATACACCAAAAATCAACAGCTCTGGCTGTGAAACTGACAAATGGCACTCGCATCATCAGTTTAGATAAGTCCAGTTAAGTCCTATTTAGCCTGTTATGGTGAAAACACACGCCATCATGTGTAATGTCATAATATGGAGGTTTTACGCAACATGTACCGGGCGGCAGGTGTGCACTGGTACACGCACTACATTTACGTGTGCTCTTGTGTGGATCATTATGTGCGTCTAGAGGCCTTTGTCCTCTCTCGCTGATCTCCCCAGGCAGAAGACCCCTGTCTCGCCTGCCATTTCTCAGTCTGACAGCTGAAAGCTAGACAGCGGAACGAAAGGGGAAGGAGAGAGGTAGAGAGGAGGAGGAGAGGCAGGGCTTTAAGGATGGTGGAAAAGAAATGAGATTTTCGGGAGAAGACGTAGACACAGGGTGTGGTTATCATAAGATCATCCCCTCCCCATCTCCCCCTCTTTGGGGACCAGGTGTTGTTCTGAGGGGGCACGACTGGAAAGAAAAAAAAAAAAAACCTGCCCTCATGTTTCACTTGGCATCTCTGCACCTGCATCTGCAGGGTTGGGAGGTAAGGGGGGGGGCAGAGACAAGGTGTCAGATAAGGTTGGTCTCTAGAGGCTACTGGCTCTGTTGTTACACCACCCTACAGCAGACCTCTATGCCCCCACCAACACCCTCTCCCTCGGCCTGACACATCTCCTTGAAATGAATGCCAGGCTTTGAGTCAGCAACTCAAGCGTTTCTCTGTTCAGACCGAAGCCTTTCTCTTTTTTTCCAGCTGGCCAGGTATTTTCTGTTCAGCTCTTCTGCTGTTATTGGAACAGCTGGGATTGAGGCAGACATTCTCTGTTTCTCTGTTTTTTGTGGCCAGTATTTACCTACTCTTGCTCACTTTCTATTGGTTTTGTCTTATTATGCAGTGGAGTGTTTTGGCAGTCAAGTCGCAAACCTCGCTGTTTTCATGTTGCTAATTTTAAATTCAGTTTTAACAACCTTTAAAATTGAATTTGTTTTCCCTGCATCCTTGAAGGATGTTTTCTTGTCCCACTATCACACCAGCATTAACCCAGCCCCCTTTTGCTTTGCATGCAGGGAGCTATTGCTCTCAGTGGTGTTTGTTCTTTTATGGTCATCCTGGCTCCATGGTTAGCCTTTTTGTCTCTGTCAGGCATGTTGCGTTAGCGCTAGCGCTGGAGGGTGAGGTCTGTCCTCCACTGGGTTGTTCCCCCCCTTGAGGTCAGGGCGTGAGTCAGAGGCCTGATTCCGTCACCCCAGGTTACCAACTCACTACTTCCTGTCCAGAATATAGAATGAGAGGGGATGGTGGCTGAGGGCCAGACGTTTCGGGGACTGTGAGTATATGTGCATGAGCACATGAGCGTGTGTGCGCAAAGTAATTGTGATCGAGGCCGAAATCTTTTGTTTTTTTGCCCTGGTTTGACAAAGCCCAGAAGGGTGACATATCCTGTCTTTGTATTCAAAATTGTCATTTTAGATACGGTATGTGATCGTGCTGCCCCCTGGTATCTGTCTTCAAATTAAAATAAAACTTAGTTTTTGTTGTGGCAGCACATTATCTTCAGTTACAAAGAAAATATGTGCATGGGCCTTGGACAACCTAATTTGTCTTAAAGCAGTAATATAGGGGCAGCTGCACATATAGAATTAAAACCTTTTATTATGTTAGCAAACAGTTGCTTATTTACACGTCCAGTAGACATGGAGCAACATAAGCATTAATTTGGAAATTTGCTCTCGTTTCCACCTGATGAATGTGACCAATAGTCACTCTCCTTTTATCTCTGGTTTGGTCTCCACCAGCTCTTGAGTGAAAATCTCCTTTTCTGCTAAATCCTCCACTACACTCACCTGCTTGCCAGCTGTTCAGTGCTGGGCGTAAATCAGAGCTGGGTTAGATCACTTAAATCAGAGCTTTTGTTGCTGCAGCTGGAAACAACGTTCACAAGAGCTCAGAGTGAACCGAAACAATAAACTTGCAGGCCGTAAAACCAAAGCAATGAGCTAGAAGATGTCAAAACACTCCATAGAACTGAAGAGAGACTGCAGAGTAGCATGTTCATTATCTGTGAGTTCATCATTATGAGGAACACCTTTCACATTTCACGGCCATTTTATCCACAGATAATATTAAAACATTGAATTGTGCAGCTTTAAATTCATAAATGCAAAATATGTAATTCAAGATTCACTACATGCTGGACACAAACATTATGTCTTTGCAGTATCAGACAGGTTTGGAGCAAATATGTGAAGACAGACATAATTGTGGTCTCAGTGGTTTTGGAGAAAGCCATCTTAGGGAACCAGAAAAAAGTACCCGACTTCTATTGAATCCGGGGAGATGATAAGAAAAGCGGAGATGAAGGTAATTTGGGCCTGGATGGCTTCCTGGTATAGTCTGTCCACGTTGTTGTGGAATTATCAGACTGGAGAAGATGCTGTCAACAGCACATTTATTAAGAGAAAGGAAACTATAGACAGCATGAATAAAACCAGAGTGCGCTTCACTTACTATGGAGTCGAGTCACAGATTAATTAACCATGTTGTGTATAATCAAAAATGTAATTAAAAATGTTTTGTTCTGACTCTGAAAACGTTCACATTCCGGAAGTGATTTAATTAAGAAATAATCTGTAGACTTTTGATGCGACATTATGTATTCAAATCATTGTTTAGCAACCAATACCGTAGTTGTTTTAAAGGTTATACGTTTAAAGGTGCAATTCCACTACGCTGTTTGCTGTGAAATGATTTCATTACTGTGAGCCGAAACGTATTGATGCCGGCGAGTCATTGCTTTTTCTGTAGCGTCTTGACATTATGACATCATCCAGACAACCATTTGGCCCAGGTGGCAAACACAATGTCAAACCCGCCTTACAAGAGGAGAAATGACTAAAATGTACAGTTGCTGGATGGATTTTGGCGGGTGGAATAATAGCAGGTATTCCGTTAAAAGCACACGGGGTATGTCCAGGTCAACAGATCAGCGAGGCTGTGTGTGAGGTCAATAGGTTGTTGCAGACCTAGCCGGCCAGCAGATAAGGAGAGATGGGAGGAGAAATAGGCAGCGGAGCACACACTGTAATAGCTGTCTGCTCTGGCCTGATGAGGTGGCTGGGGAATAGAGCCCAAGGAAGCCTGAGCGTGGATGTGTGTGAAAAAGTGTGTGCTTGCGTGTTGATGTGTTGGCAAGAGATAAGAAGGCCAAGGAGGACGGCGAGCTGTATGAGTCTTCCAGCTTGCACATGTGTGCGTCCATGGGCGTGCCGTGTAAGTGCATATGTGTGAATGGTGGCGTGCGCATGTCTGATGAGGTGGCCGTGGTGAAAGGTGATAGGGCTGGACTGTGTAAATGATGGCTGATGGGGTCTCTTGAAAGTCTATTTAGTCAGAGTAATGAAGTGCGTCTGCCAGGGGAAGAATATGAGAGACAGGTTCAGAGGCTCAGACAGACAACTAAGTCACCTCACTCAACCTTGTATGGAAAGAAGAGGAGAGATGGACACGATGATTCAGTAGTAATGACTCTCTATTCTCTCTGTCTGCCATGGAGGCGCCTCGAAGGACAACCAGATCAGGTGAACTCACAGCCATTGATAGAATGTCACTCTCTAACAGCAGGTCATCTCGGGTGCCCTGTGAAGATGTTTACCTTCACTTTCTTCCTTTCTTAGACAGAACGTATATTTTAAACCTTTATTTATTTATTCTTTTGGTGTAGTGATAGCTAAACACAGTGCTTAATGCATTATGCAGTGTGGCATATTTTGTTGCATTAAAAACTTTAAATACGTTTGTTCTATTTTCTACACACTAAGGTATCAGGCACCAAAGCTCAGGTATTTTACTGGCACCGCTATGAAAAATTGTGAAACCTCGGCAGCTGTTACATTACAGCTAGTAAGGTAGTAAGAGCATAACATCTTGGTAAGAAGGGTAATGCTGGGGTAATACTGTGTAATTACACATGTAAAAATTTGGTAATATCAATGATAATATCTTTGAAATATCGGGTTCAATTTTGTAGTACAGACAGATCATTTTTTTCCAATTTTTCCAACTTTACAAAATCAACAATCAGACATGTCCACTTTCGCACAGCGATTGGATTGAATTTCTTTCTTCAGCTCTTCTGTCAATTTCAGTATGTACAAGCAAGCGCAAGAGTATAACGTGTCTTATAAGCGCAATAAATGGCCCCATTATCCCGTTTGATCAATTATTGCATCTCGACCCACTTGCTTTTCACCCTGCCTTCAAGGTGGAGGTTCAGCTATCAGCACGTCTCCGTCATAACTGATTTCATCATGAGAGAAATCATAGGAACTAGTTTGTTTCGAGCATACCACATCCTTTGGGCTTATTCATTTTATTTAGGCAAAGTTCATTTATGTTAATGCACTGCATGTTTTGTTAATCATAAAAAAAAGAAAACTAGGGCAAAAATATGTCATACAAGGGGAAGGTAAGGACAGAAGATTACAGTAGTAACAGGGAACAGTAGGGTAAAACAATCTGCTTACAATACCCACTTTATGTTGGTAATCCTGTCAACATGAATGGGTTACAACAGGGACACTGGTGATATGAGGGTATATTTTGATGATAGAGGGGAGAGCTGACTATGACCTCTTCCTTCTTGCCTTTTTCTCTTTCCTTCCCCCGTTTTCCGGTCTCATACATAAACATAGACTAAATTGTTTCTGAACGAGATTTTAATCACAACCCCAAAGGCCATTCGTTCGCGTAGGAAACCATGGGTTGGTCACATGTATTCCTGCTAAAAGGGGAAAGCTATCTCGTGATAGACACAAATAGATCGTCTGTGTTTTTTAGGCTGTCAAATGAGGGACTACATGACCCCAGACTTTATTTGCTGCAGCAGATCCAGACTCCAGAGTTCTTCTTCTACTTCTTCTTCTTCTTCTTGTGAACTTGTGCCAGGCCTTGTAAAGATCACAGTGGAGTGAAGGGGGATAGGATTGGCATGTAGGGGGATGGCATTAGTGACTTTTTAAGAAAATAGATAGAAGGCTAGAGTGACAAGCACCAGAAAAGTTTTTTTTTTTGAAGAGATATTGAGGTCAGGGAATGAGGAAAGTAGAGCAAAACCATGGTGATTACATCTTGAAAGTCCATGAGATTCTTTTGGGATAGCTGAATGTCTTTTCATGAAATTTCATGTGCTAAAAACAACAGCGAAAGCAGTGAATGTGATCTGTGAGTATTTTAAGCAATAAACAGGTCTTTGCTTTGATTGGACAAACGGTTCACAGTTTTTGGCTACGGACGTTTGAGCAGAATGCTGCCTCTATCTGTTGCAAAGGAGTCACTTTAATGAAAGTTGACAACATTACTTTTAGCCATGCTAGCTGCATGGCTCTAGGGATGGCAATGTCGGTCGATTAGTTGGTACATTACTTTCTTCTAGACTTAAGTATCTCAACAGCTATTAGATCATACACGCAATTATGTACAGACATCCATAGTCCTCCGAAGATGAATCCTGGTGAGCGTAGTAATCCACTGACTTTAGCTCAAGTTGTACGAGCAGCAGTTAGTTTTTTCGGTGAAAAGTGAAACTGTTGCCATGACGTTTTGTACAGACAGGCATGGCTCCCAGAGAATCCTACAGAGTTTGCTTTTGCAGGTCAAAGCCTTTAACATCTACCACATGGATTGGCACAGGAGTTTATACAGACACAAATACAAATACAAGTGACTTTTCATTTAGCACCACGGTGAGGTTCGTGTTCATATTTTGAGTGATCAACAGTTTTTCGATGGATTGCCTTGAAATTTGGGACACATTCATTTCCACCTGATGATGAATTGTAATCAGGTTGAAATCTAATACCTGCAAAACTAGTGACATTCATCTACTTAGCATTTAAGGTTAGCATTGCCCTTGTGAGCACGTTAGCATTTTGCTCAGAGCACATCAGTGCTTTCGTACAACCACTAGAATGGCTGTAGTCTTACGCCTGGGCCACACTGTCTACCTGTGCATGATGGCTACCTTGCTGAATTGCTGCAGCGTGCACATGTGTGGCATTGCAACTGCCAGCTCTATCTTTTTACATTTATTTTGCCTTTGATAATGGCCATCAACTGAAAACCTTATTAAGAAATGAAGGAATTACAGTCCACACAAATGCCAGAGGATTTTTAATTTGAAACTGATACAGGAATTCTTGAGTCAAGTATTCATGTCTGTGACATATTCTACAAGCACAGACATTAAAACTGTAGTGAAAGGTGTAATGTTGCTGGTATGATGTCAGTATGACTAGGAAAAGATCATTTTCACAGTCTGTCTTTGCAGTGAACCACACGTGTGTTGCGGAAAAAATAGGTGAGACGGGTAATCTCTACATGAGCCGTGGTGCTCACACATGGCTGCTCCAACCTGTTAACATGGGCGCCGAATTAAAAGGCGACAGGTTCCACAACACAAATGCGCTGCTCAGGTAGGCAGTGCGGCCCGGCCGTAAGTTTTATTTTCTAGTTACATAATCTTACTCCCAAGTGAAGGCAACAAAACACACATTACAGAACTTCAATGACACTGTTTATTTATCACCACTTGACCTGTGTGTGCGTCTATGTGCGTGTGTGTGTGTGCGATACTTTGCGCTTATGTCCATATTTATCTGCATTTCTTGTATGATTGCAAAACCTTTGATATCTAGCTCGATTGTGATAGTCTCCCTTTCTGTACATGAACACATATTCTGCTAGTAAAAATACACAACAGGCCCAAACAACTCAAATGGTGTCTTCGCTACACACAAGGCCCAGTGTCTGTAAACGGTGAAAAGTAACAATCAAAAGAAAACATCAACTTAATCCTTGGTTTGTGTGAAGGGGTTTGCTTTTTAGGCTGAGTTACTCCTCGTTTTAATCATTACAGGTCTTGATTTTGTAGCACTTGGTATTATTAGATTGAATGACATTATGAGGTGTACAAACTAACCAATGGTTACACAGTTCTCAGAAAAAGTATATTGTATATATATATATATATATATATAGTTATATATAGATTTATATTCATTTATAAGCTTTTTAAAATAGCACAGTAAACACTTTGCACACATGATAAAAACCACTGAGTGTGTCTGATTGTTTATGTATAGGCCAATGGCATCAAGGGAACCACATCCTGATAAAGGGCCATTTCACTTTCTACGCAGTCAGCTCAGGAAGGAACTTGAGAACTGTCGGTGGCTAGTTTAGAAATGAGAACATTCATTTGTGATATTTTATTGATAAACTGCACATGATGATTGTAATAGCTCCTTTTTCTATGCGGTGTATTTGTTAAAATCTCCTTCCTGAAGTGGCTAAACTTGAAAGAGGACTGAAACCCGTCTCCGGACCGCATGTTCCTGCCTGTAACAGTAAGTTGTAATATGTTAGAGTCGGCACACTTTAACCACACAGAAAGAACAACAGAAACAAAAAAAGAGAAGTTATATAAAGACAGTCAAGTCAAAAAACCGGAGATACAGAATTTATAGTACTGCACATCATCTCTGCCTGTCCTCCTTGTCCTCATTTTTTTCTGTCATGTTATACCTGTACAACACCTGCTCTCTCTCTCTCTTTTGCTGTCAAATTGTCTCTCCCTCGCTCAGTCTCCCGTGCTCTCTCTAGCTTTCAGTCTCCTTTTTTTTCCTCCACACAGTCTCTGTACAGTTGGCTTAGTGGTGACCATAGAAATAGCTAAAGGGTTCCGTGTGACATTGGTTGAAGTTTGTACAGAAACATTAGTTTTTATTTTCTTCATGTAAACAGGCACACACAGATCTCTAGAGGCTAACTCCTCAGTCTGAAAAAGAAACGTCTCTGTAAGTTAATCAGCGGGTCCCTCGTCTTCTTCTTCTTTTGTATTCCTCTGTTCATTTCAGTTCCTTTCTTCTGTCTGCTGATGTCTTTATAATTTTCATATGTTGAGTCTTGCGGCCTCGGTCTCAGTCCTGCTGAGAGGAATAAGGCCTTGGATTGCTCCTCAGATATCTAGAGGTTTTACAGCTACTCAGTATTTATTTCTCCTCTCCTCCCTCAGCGACCACTGCCAAGGCTTTGTTGCAGTTCGCCACCCAAGATAATGAAGCTTAACCAAGGTTGCCCTTGTCCAGGTTGCTGTTTGATTAGTTTTACTTCGCTGTCTCTAGCATCAGTGTTGGTGGTCTACTATATTCACGCTGTCTCCGACAGGTCCACGTGGAACGAGCTAGCAAATCCTTTTGCGGGCTGAAAAGACAGAGAACACACTCGTTAAGACAAATGGCACCCTCTCCCTTGAGACTTTTTAGTGACACAATAGGCTCGAAATACCATCTATTGAAGGATACATGCCACAAAGGACTTTCTGTGAAGTTATTTATGTACCTTAGAGGCTGGTCCTCGCAGAGTAATGGTAAAACTAATTTGGGAATTGGGTAAAAACATGTCCATCAGCGAAGATAAATGTTCAAAATTTGGTGGCTACATAATGCATGCATAGAAAATACACAGAGCACTAATTGCTTCATTAATTATCTATAAATGGATCATTAAACATTTATAAACCCTTTATCAAGGCAACTCTGGTAATCAGAGCCTTGCCGTAGCCAGTAGTAGCATACAGTTCTATTTTTAGTAGAACATGATGCCTATTGGTTAATAGAGCCTCAGCCTCTGGGACTGTTCTCATAATTTTTACAGACTGATGAACAACAAAACCTTTGCTGGGCGGCGTGGGGTCAATTTATTTCACAGACGAGGAAAAACACGAGAAATCGTAAATCAAAAAAGTAAATATAATAAAGTTGTGAGGTTTGGACTGTGCAAATATAAAGTGCATTTATCCTAACCCTGCGAGGCAAAAGAGATGAGCAGACGCGCAGACAGCTATATTTGGAGCAAAGCAGGCCCTAGCACCTACAGGCTAAATACAAATTATTTTTTCACACAGACCTGATGTACAAGAGGAAGATTGCTTGGTTGTGTTTGCTAAGAAGCAAACAAGGAAAAAAGAAAGCAGGTTATGGTGCTCGTCATACCTGAGAGACAGCCCCACAGTCAGCATGCAGTGTCATGGAGGATGGTGGTTAACATGGCAGTGACTTGACTGGAAATGACTTCTCTACTGAATACGTATATCGAATCCATTCTCTACTCTTAGAGCTAATAGAATATTCATGTAATGTGGAGCTTGGAAAGCAATTGAAAGCGGCAAGAAGTGTCCTGCCATCCTCTTCTAAAGGATCCCATTCTGCTTCTTTAAAAACGTGAGCTGGAAACTCAATTTCATTCCAATGGATATCAATACGTTTCATTTGCCAAATTAAATGTGCCACATATTGGAGTTTTTAGAGAGTTTTTATCCGTTTTTGCATAAAAAAATTTTTTCCAACTGAGGAATCTTGACCTGAGGGTGGACAGCCCACCTCACCTACCCTCCTTCATGGCAGGTATTGATCCACAAACAAGCAGGTATAGATACTCGAGACTTGCTTTTAAGAACAAAATGGACTTCAATCCTTGTGAAAAAGTAGAAGCGTGGGTTCTGTGTTTCACCTTGCGAGCTATTCAGTAGGGAAGTCATTGTGCTCGAGCAGAACTCTGTTGTTGAGCAAATGGAAAAAGATGGCCTTTATATCATGAGATGATCTATCTATTTCCTCTCTACACATCCAATTCATGTGTTAAACTATAAACAGCATTCTATTTTAAGTGAAGTATCTTATGAAGAATAAGAAACATGATGTGTGCTTATGTTGGTAACCTTTACATTTATGAGCATCAGACAAAAACACTGATTGGAAAGGATTTTGGGGGGAAATTTAGAGTAAGGGAAAAAGAAAGAAAAAGGGGCCACAGCAGCTTAACATGAGTCCAATTCAAAATTTTAGTTTATTTTATTATAAGTCACATGATTACAGACAGTATTTAGGGTTAGGATGGGGTTAGATTGAAGTTTTTTCAAAGTAGGTTTTGGAGAAGGGGGAGTTAGCAATGATAGATTACATTTTACATTCGACAAAAGAAATTATAATTTACAAAAGAAAACGAAAAAGAAAAGAAAGAAAAACAATACAACAAACATTAAGCTGTATTTTAAAAACTCCTTAAAAATAGAAGAACTTAAAGTTGATGATCAACATAAAGTGTCCAGATCAGAATCAAGAGGCAGATTCATTGTCCCCTCCTTTAGTATCTGTACTGGACCAGACCAAAGTCATAGGGTCCCAGGGAATTTTCATACTGATACTCACAGAGAAAGGTGGGTTTGTACGGTAGGGTCCCCCTATCATACTCTTTCCTCTCTAGCGTGCTGGAGCTGTACTGCTGCTGTTGCTGATGGAGGTGATGGTGAAGGCTGTGGTGTGACTGTGACCTTTGACCGTCCTTGCCAAAGGTGGAGAATGACCTATCGTTGGACGAAGCGGTGGACGAGGTCATGGTGAGTTGGTCGGACAGGTTGACGGAGGAGGGTACCTCAGTGTCGGGCAGCGTGGCGTCCATGCCAGGGACGTGCAGGTTGCTGCGGTAGTCTGGCCCCTGGCGCCCATCAGATGGCACAAAGGACGGCATCCAGCAGCGGTCGGAGTGGCCCAGGGCCTTGCACTCCTCCGTGCAGTTGGAGAACAGGTCAGCACCTGCAGACAGGATGCAGATCGAGGGGATGGAAAGTGGACGAGGGATGAGCGAGGGAGAGATGCAAAGATGGAAATGTGGATGGAAGATTGCAGAGATGTGAGGGATGTTAAGTAACAGGAAACGCAGAAGAGGGAGCATGAGAGGTGAATCAGTGTGGAGTGGAAAAAGGAGATGGAGGGGGAGATGAGAGAAGGGGCCAGAAGACAGAACATAAGTTAGCAATCATTTGCCAATGTCGCGAGCTGAAAAAGTGCAGCAAAAGCTATTCATCAAAGAGACAAGGCCAACATTGATGAAGCGAATTGTTTGTTTTCCTCCTCACCTCATTCATTCCGAATGAAATGTGCAATCAAAGTGATGTGGCGTTGTGAAAACATTTCACCCCCTCTCCACATCAACATCCTCAGACTCACAATTGATTCCCAAACACCAAGAGACAAACTGTGAATCCATATTCCATCATCCTTACACAAAAAAATGTCAATTATCTGAAGAAATGCTCCACAAAAACCAACAAAATATTCAGTGGCTCTGTAATCACACTCTAATGTCAATCATCCCTATACAAACCGACAAAGTGTGTAATCGACACAGAGCTACTGCCAAAAACAAAACATCAACATAAAAAAAGATTAAATTAACATCTGAAATGATATAATAGAATAACACACACACAAAGCATGAAAGAGGTACCAGTTATGTTAATTACACTCTCTTGGAGAGAATAAAGAGAGGAGGACTGTAGGAGAGGCGAGCACCAGAGAGATTATAAAAGAGAAAAGAAAGGAATAAAAGACATGAACAGAGTCATCATAATAATGGGACTCTGCAGCCATTCTCTGCTTGTGTGTGTATTGGATTTTTAGTTTTCCTGGTCTCCCAGTGTAGCCAGCACAATGCGAATAAAGCGCAGGAATGGCAGGATCAAAGCAGGAGACAAGCAGTTTATGGCAAGAGGAGGATAAATCAGGAAAGAGAGGCAGAAAAAGAGAGATAGAGAAACAAAGAAAGCAGGCAATCTGTAATTCCCTGAGGCTGAGGGGGCTTCAGATCAAAGGGTTCACTTACACAAATCTATTCTACTGATCCATCCGACTGATAATGTCACTGTTCTTCTATTACTAAAGCAGGCGAACACACACACACACACACACACACACACACACAAATAATGTAATGTAAGCAAATACATCAATAGATATTAGGCGACAGAGACAGATAAGAATATGCAGAGTACATATACACCACTAATCTTCAAGGGAGAAGGGCGAGTACCATATATCGCTTTTAATAATCAGAATAGATCAATACAACCACCCCAATATGTTAACTTAATATAATTTACCATAATTTAAGATGGTAAAGATCTGTGTTTCTTTCTATTGCAGCTTCACCTTGCATCTTTAAAAAAAAAAAAATACTTGCCTTCTTCCTCCTGAATATTGAATCTACATATCAGCCTGTCACAGTTTATGGATTATCTTTATCCACAGTGAAAGAGGCAAGAACAGAGAAAGTGTCACTGGCGCACATTGTCAGAGATTTTCTCTTTCCTTTTGTTGCTCTGTCAGATTGGATGCTGCTGCTCTACTGGTCTGTGCTTTTCAGACATCTTCCTACTATATGATGCCAATTTACCAAGTCTAAAACAAAACATTGTTTAAAAAAAAAAAATTAATTAATTAATTAAAGCCTGTTCAATTGGAAATACAACATTATCGTGGTAAGAGCATATCAGCAGGTCTTCTTATGACAACTAGGCAATGGTGTTATTTACACTCTGGATGGAGGGGACATATCCTTCCTCACTTTTATTGTTTCAGGTTGATTTTTTTTTACTAAAATCTCTCTACGCACTGACCTGTGCTGTCGCTATAGTCCAGATGAGACAAGAGAGGAGTTGATTAAAATGTCCATACAGTGTGAGTCGCCTTCAGTTATTTCTGTGCGCTCAAAGCAATAAGCGCAACAAGCAACAGTGAGTGGGTGGGAGGAGTGCTTTCATTACATATTTTGCCCTTGTTTTTGCCTTTCAGGCCACATACATACATACGTGCAGACACTGTTCAGGGCAAAAAAGTCTTGTGACAGTTAATATTGCATTGTAGTTTCCTTAGAAGATACAAATATAGCTATATCTGTCAATATGATTTTAAGTAGAATCACTGTATTAACAGTACAGCAGAATTATATAGCATTGAATTTGTTCTACGTTTATTCTTAGAAAGCAAAGCACATCTAACACTTTCATTTAATTTACTATAATTTAATGAGTTATTCTAACAGCCATCCAGTGCACATGTAAATACCGTCCGCTATCGACAACAACAATCTGTCAACACATTGTTTAAAATATACCACTGCGGCTGATTTTATTTTTTAAGTATTCGTGTGCATTGTGTGGATCTAATTGTGTTGCCAAATCAGGCCTCACGGGGAGCGGGACGGACAAAACAAAGACTGTGCAGTGACCGGAGAGCCCGAGGAGACACGCGGCGTACAGACATGGGACGGCGAGGGCCAAACAGACGGGGGGGGAGTCACAGATTTCACAGACAGAGACAGCAGGCAGGAGAAGCAGCAAGTCTGCAGGAACCATAAGGAAGGAGAGGGGAGACCTGGGCAATCGCAGATGGAGGGAGGAATGGCCAGAAAAGACAGGGGGAGACCCAAACTCACAGATGGAGACAGGAGAGGGGTTACACAGAGGTGGGCAGACAGGGGGAGGAATTTGATTGAAGTACCAGAAATGAAAACTCTTCAATTAAACTTTAGCTTTTATGTCATTTAACCCAATCATACAAAACGCTTACACCATCCAGCCATACATTTTCTACTTATCTGACTTGTTCGGAGTAATGTGGAGCTGGAAGTTATTCCAGTTTAATAATGAATAAGCATAAATTTAGGGAATTGAAATAAACTGTAGATGTATAATTATACTTAAACTTTGATAGAGTTAATTATATCAACTGAGGATTAGCAGCGCAGTCTTGTTTTCCTGTGGGATATATCGAGCCTGCAGCTCGCTTTTAAACTCGGTATAACTGCGGGAAAAAAAAACAAAAACGGAGCAAACAGCTGCACACAAGGTCTGGCAGCTACTTTCTTTGTACTTCATATAAAATATTGTTTTTGATTCAGCAAGTTTTAAATATGTCTGATTACCCCCTCTCTCATCTGCCTGGCCACAGAATCAGCACCAGTCAGTGCTCTTGCAGCCAAAAGGTTTGTTTTTATCACCACCCTAGCTCATGTGGGTTGTGGGTCACATGAGCGAGGGTGGGTCAATGGCAGCTCTGTGCTCATGAAAAGAAACCATGGTGTGGTAGAGAACAAGATGATTTAAGGAATCTTAAAAATTTCCAACAAGAGCAGTACAGGAAAACTGCACTGCAAGATCTGTGCAATTGCTCATTCAGATTTACATTCAGAGTGCTTGCATTTACCCTCCAATTCACCCCTGGAACTAATGTATACTTGTGTCTGTCTTTAACTGTTGGGGGCATATAAATCATAGTTCTGTAAATTTCCACCTCGCAAATTGTCTTTTAATGGACTTTTCATAAAAGAACTCCCTCCTCGTACACAGAAGGGCGCTGACCTCAGACCCTCCAATCATCTCTGTGCCGCACAGATAAAGCAGCTGTAGCCACAATGCATACGCTTCGAAATGTACCAACAAATCAGCAGAAAGACTGAAGCACAGGTGCAAAACCAAATACACATGCAACTGTGCAGAAAGCACAGGGACATGCAGATAAAGATGCGGAGTTAATGCAGAAGGACCAAGAGAAAGCTCAGTTTGTGCTGTACTACTCATATCTCATTATATTATTAAACACATGGGCACATTGTACTCTGGATATGATAGGTAAATATAGTCTGCAGCAGTCACTGTTTACCATATATCTGGATCAGTGAAACTCCTGTCACTGGGTTCCTGCAGGTTGCCTGCAGACTTCCTCTTAAAAACGGTGACGACACGTATCGACACGTATGTTTGCAAACACGCACACGCTCAAAAATACTCTCTTAACGCGGAGATATGGAAATGTACACAAGTAAACAGACAGACAGGCCATGACACCACATGACACCCGGTGGCTGTTGATTCCCGTGAAGCACCTTTTCTTCCTCGGGCAGGAAGCAAAACAACAACCAAAACAGTGACTGGCAATGACAGGCCCTGCCAGCAGCCCTATCTCTCATCGTGACCTCATCAGGCAGGAAGAACACGCGCACTCGTGCACGCTCGCTTGCACGCACACGCCCACACACACACACACGCAGCGGGAGGCGTAAATGACGCTACACAATGCAAACACAATCTACTTGCTAATAAGCAATCAGCACTTCTGTTATTTTTTTTTTCCACTATTTTTTTTTCATTACATCTCTGAGTGTTTCCGAAATCCCACGTTGGTGTGATTTGACTAATTGCACTGCCTGACATACATCCAGCAACTGGGAGTGGGGAAATGAAGGAAAACAAATCCTTGAAAAACATGAGCCCCACGTTTGAATTCACTTTGTGGGTAACTGGTGCACTAAGATTTGCAGTCATTTGTCTCTTTCTCTCTATCAGTCCCTCTGTGTCTCCGTCTCTTGTTATTTCCTCCAACATTTAATCCTCTCTGTCCGTTTCTTCCTCTCTGTTTATCTCTCTTTCTCTCAAATAAAAATACTCGCCGTCCCCCAGGTAGCGGGTGTCTTCTATCCATACCTCTGTTTTTCATCTTGTCCTCCACCGTTCCAGAGAGAATGCAGACACAAAACGTCAATATTTGGACAGCAGCTCAGGACAGCAGGGGAGTAGCATGGCTTCCTTACACGAGTTGGCCGGTGAGGCTATGATGAGTAAACCAGAGACCTCCCAGGGCCAAAACAGAGCTAGATGGTTCTCGCCATATCCAGTAACGACAGACAGAGAAATTGTTCTGAGTCTCTGAGAGGCAGCTACCATTCGATGTTTGTAACATAGCAAATGGGCTGAGAAGGAGAGCCAAGATGGCCGCTTGCCCTTACAGTGTCTATTTGATTAATATCGTCCCTTAGATGTTGTTGGACCAAAGGGTCTGAAGAACCACTGGCTATTGATCTCTGGTCTATAAGCTTTTCATCACTTTGTCTATTATTTGAATGCAATAAACTATAAGATATAAAAGCTTGACCACACTATGTCTATGTCACCAACACGTATACATGCAGCTACTGACTGCACCATTCAAGGTTAATTAGGGTTTATTTTCTGTAGCTTCAATCAGGCTAGTTGGATAATTTAGAATAGCAACTTTCATACATACAGGCCAATGGGTCATTTATTACTACCAAAATAAAGCTTGGGCCACTCTGAATTTTGAATGTTGAACATTTCCGTGATACATTTCCTCCAAATAAACTCTCAACTTAGTTTTTTTACGCAATAGGAACAGCACGTGCTAATGGAGGAGCTAAGTAGCTAGTTTTCAGTGTTTTCTTGTTTTTAGCCACATAACTGCATTACCACATCTCAGCTAATACGTTGGTCAGCACAATGAAATGAATGGAAGTGGAGTTTATCCTGTTACAGGGATGCAGGCTCATGTACTTATTGGTCCCTGTGATGTAGTTTATGTTCTGCAGCACGTTAGAGAACAGCGCAATTAAAGCTACTGGTTGCAGATCAGATTACCCAACATCTCCGCTTAGTTTAGGCAATACCAGCAATAGATATGTTGACACTGTTTATCATGGCTGCAGCAGATGTTCACTGATGTTAAACCTCTTGGCAGAAACGGTGACATATTTTGTACTCATGGCCAAAGGACGTTTATGACATTATGATATTTCTGTTAGTCTTACATTCGTCATGTTCAACTTCAGTAATAAATACTCAAGGCCTGTTTGAGGCATTTAGAATACATCTTTTTTAGTTTTTGATCTTGTGTTTTCAGCAGATTCAAGGCATATTCATTTGCAATGGTGCCAAAAGTGAAGAAGGCCAGTGTCCTCCTTTTCATCAATTTCAGGGTTGGGAACACTTCATTTGCTTTTCAGTTCATTCAGAAAGCAAAGCCTATTCACGCCAAGAATACATTCATCAAGACACTCGACAAGATGTTCCAGTGTATTGGTAATCATTAAATGGTCTTAGTGTGCTTTTGATTCATTTTTAAACAGAGCTTAGTAAACTGAAGTGAAAACCCTCCTCCATCTATGTTAACCATGTTATAAGAAGGTCATGTTTGAGATAAGAAAGACATGCTGCAAATATTCTAGTCATTCTAGTCAGTTCATCAAATTGATTGAATTTCTCTTTCTCTGCTGTGACTTTTATTGACTTTTATTAATATTCAGCAGCTCTGAAGGAGTGGTGACATCTCTCCCTGTTACGAAATGCAAATAGGTTTTATTAAATGAGGCAATGTTTTTAACCTACTTGCTCTAATAGATTTTTACTTTTTCATGTCACATTGAGATGCTCCACCCCCCTCTCTTTTATGTTTCTCTCTGCAAGTGGGTTTGGAAGGCTGTGCCAACCTACACTCTCTGTGCGTTCTGACATTGCACCTTTCAGGAAGTGTTATGGTGTCTCGTAAGTTGAAGAATTTTCTGAGCAAAAATGTCGAATATTTGCTGGATGCAGCTTCTCACATGTGGGGCTTTGCTGCTCTTCTTCATCTTGCGAGCTATTAAGCTGACTATCCTTGGGAGACACTTTGGACTCTAGGAGGCATTTTTAACGATTTCCCCGCATATAATCGGCAAAATAATTAATGGAGAAAATAAGACAAATTGGAGGTGAAAGTAATTGGTCGTCACAGTCTTAGTCTGGTATTTCTCTTTTGACTACTGAACTGAAGATGCTGTCTGGACTGAAGGATTTTCTGTTAACCTTTCTGTTCCCTTTTTTTGTCTTTTGTTTTGTCATTTAATCATCGTAAAAGCAAAGTTATTGTCTTTTGTGAGCATTCAGCCTTTTTTCAACTTCTTTTCCTTCACAAGGTCTCTTTATTTTTTTCATTATGTGAGATTTTGAAATAAACCTGAAATATTCTTTTAGTCTCATGGATCATGGAGCCCACAGGTTTGTTTTTTTTTGTCATCTAGGGCCTGAGAGAAGGGTGTTTCAAAACCCTCTATGCGAAATTCCTCTGACAGCTCACTGACATGGGCGACTGCAACACGGTGCCCGCCACTAATTCATAATCAGCCATCTAATACACCGTTGCCACAGTGATTTAATTGTCCCATTTGTCACAGCTGTTGTTCTCACCAAAACAAACGTCATGATAATGATCATTTCCAGTCTCCCACCCATCACGCAGCCTTCAACAGCTGATCGAAAGCTTCTGAGATGCCACATTTTTTCACTGATGAATATTCTATTCCCTCTTAACTGTCACTGTTGTTGTTTTGCTTGCTCACTCTTGCCACCATCTTCTATTAGGATGATGAGAGAAATAATGGGGGAAACAGTGTCTAATGTGAATCAAACAACCTTAAAAAACGGGTGTGGGGAGGTAAAAGTTGTGGTAGTCAATCAATAGTGCTTTGGCTCCTGATGCAGCGGTGCCTCACTCCAGACACGCTGCTCTCAGAAAAGCCATTTGCCCACTTTTTAGAGGTATCTGCTGATATCCCTGCCTCATAGGCAGTGTCCCTTTGATTTAAAACCACGTCAAGAGACTTATTTTCCAAAGCGTCAGACGAGCGGCCGAGCGGGAAGCTACGGCAGGTGTAGTTGATGATATGCCAACTGGAAATGGTTTTCCCTTGATTTGAAATATTCCGAGGTGCACCAAAAGAGAGAGTGCGCCGTGCTGTCCCACGAGGAAACCTTGCCTCTAACCCTCCTTTGATAATTGCTATGCAAAGGTTCTAGAAATGAATTACTGATCAGCCAAGTGTTGCGGAGAGCCAACGTGTGGGGGAGACAGAATGAAGGATGAGACCCTGCCACAGACCCTGGAATAGAGCATGTGTGTGTCAAACGCGCACACACACACTTATATAACACACACGCAAATATAATGTGTAATATATATATATATATATATATATATATATATATATATATATGTACACACACACAACATATCTGTATATATGCATGCTAAGCCTCTGCATGTGCACGCAGATTTGTTTATGCAAACAAACGCTGCAGAAATCCTTAAAAATACATGTGTTCATGGTCCTGGCTCAGGCTCACTCACTTTGGCTCTCCACCGCCTTTATGCAAAAGTGAAGAACATGCACTCTGCTTAAAACAGTTATAGGTAAGCGCACACAATAACATACACAAACATAGCACACGGCCACAACCAACAATATTCTCATCTATATATATTTACTCAGTAAAAAAAAGGGACAAATGAGCAACGTGTATGCCTACATAGAGGCAATATACACCTGGCAGAGTGCCAAGCACTGGCTACCACTCTCTTCTCGAGCTGAATCTCATTTAAGCTTCCCAGAGCACCGTCTGAAAGGAAGACTCCTTTTCAATACAGACATCATCACCTAGCCTCATTTTCTCCCACACAAAACACACCCACAAGCGGATTACATGCAGGTATCGTGTATACGCCTACATATTAAATCAGACAATGGTATACCTTCACACCCACACACACACACACACACACACACACACACACTGTCTGGTTTTGTTGATTACAGAAGTCTGTGAAACTCAAGTGTCCTTCTTTCCAAAGTACCAGTCGTGTGATATTACCTCCTATGGAGCGGTAAGCTGTTCCCTTCTAAATCCAACATGAGGAACAAATGTTGATTTCCTCGTATGAAATACAAAGTACAGCACCAACTGGGTATGCTCCGAGGCTAGTGCCAAATGAGCATGCTCGGAGCCAAATAAAACTGAGGAAACATGTTATTGGTTTAGAAACGTGGTCCTGTTCCCTGCAAAATGTATTAAGACGGAATTCACAGCAGCACTCCGCATAGTGTAAGCTTTCAAATACACTTAAAATACAGCCAGAACATCATATTTCTTAGAGACATCTGTGGTGACCTGCTAGATGAATGGGTAAAGGTGCATATCACATATTCATATAACCAATGATCCCTGTTATCCTTGTTATGCCTCTATCTTCTTGTCTGTTCAGTAGAATGGCGACAATGTTTAAAAAAAAAAAACAGCCAAACTCTGCATGGCTGCGGCGTCCCAGATGTTCCTAGATCACATTCTGATGAGGAGCTTTAACTCAAAATGCTTGTGCAAACATCCATGTTGACTTGTTTTTCATGTAACAATTTATTCTTGATGAATACAGGAGTGAGCCTTTGGATTTCTTCCAATTCTGTGTTTCGGTCGCCGCACAGTTTGACCTTAGCCGCCTGTTTCATCAGCGAGGGCAGGGAGCGCCACTACCACTGCTGCATATTGGCTCTCTATTTTGGCGTGGTTTATTAATAATGTCAAACACCATGGCGCCTGATGAGGACCGTTCACCAACCTACAACACCTATCTAATCTGCTCTATTTGTATTCCCAGCACTGATATGATATTTGGCAGGCTCCGGTCTAGACAGGGGTCTTACGCGAGCCGTGTGGAACAATCCCTCAGAAGGAAAGGGCAATTCAATATGAAATGAGATTTTGTATCGCTCCACTTTTTGTCTGACTCCACTTTGATCAATAAACAAGTACTAACCTAATAGAATTTTAGAGAGAACAAGGGAGAGCCTTATGATAAGACCTAAAGCCTTGTCTAAAATTTCCACTGTAAAGTGTAGAAGAGACATGAGAGTCAATAAATAAACCTGAAGTGAGAGTGTGGATTGGGAAATGTTCCTTAATTCCAACACTTTACCTTCGCCTTAACTTTTGTCAAAGCTACAAAGATTTGGCCAAAAAAATCAAAGAATGCAAAATCTGCTAATGTCTTTGATCAGCTGAATCTATAACCTACAAAGGCAGTACAACACACTGACTGCAGGGCTGATTGAAATGCATCTCATTATATCAATTTAGCTTCCATGCCTTTTCCTTTCATTGAGTGAACCTATTGATTTGTGCCACTAAAGCTCTATGGGCCTCACACTGGCTCGCTGCGAGTCGCTGTCCTTTCAGCACTACTCCGGGAAAGAGCAGCAGGGTTAGAAAGAGAGAAGGCAGCAAGAGGCTTAGAAAGAGACTTTCCCCAAATTTTCCTCCCTTTCACCCGGGTGTGAAATACAATCAACACCTCTGGGGCCTGCTCATGCCAGCAAGCTAGGCAGCAACACTGCAGCCGGGGCCTTCGCACACTCTCAAATTAAGGAAATTAAAAGTCGCTGGTCCGCACCACCAAGTCATCATTATCCCATTCACAACCGCACTGAAATGACAGTGTCATTATGTGATGCGGGAGGGGGGGTGGAGGGGACTCACCAGCTGAATGACCCCGGTTGGTAGCGTCGTGGTCACTGTCGCCCTGCTCACTGTCACCGTGACCACTGTCTTTGGAGCTGACGATGTCTGCCTCTTGGAATGCCGAACTGGGAGAGGCGGGGAAGGGAGAGGGAGAGTGCAGACGGTCGTGGCAGACGAAAGGGAGGAAGAGATGCGAAAATAACACAGGGGGCAGAGAGAGAGAGAGAGAGAGAGAGAGGTCGAGATGTTGGGAGGGGGGAGATGAAGGAAGGGGATTAAATGAGGAGCACAGAGAAAGAGAGAGAGAGGGAGAATCAGAAATCAACACCACATTAATGCAGTCACGGTGGCCGTCAAGAGTCCAAATTGGATGTTACACATGGCATGTAATGAAATCCAGCATTAGAGCTTTAATTGGCGCTGCTCTGTCAGTTATGGGACCGATGCCAAATTGAAGATGAACGTTATGGATACATTGGGAACCATGTAGCCTCTCAGAGCCACAATTAACGATGTGGAATATACAGGATTCACACTGATGGCTGTAATATTCAATTTTATTGGTATGTGAATAGGCCATGGTTCCATGGGTCCTTTTGGCTTTAGATGGTCCTTTGATGGTGGATGGTATGTGGGCTCACTAGGCTTTACACATTGGTAATGATAAAGTGTGTGTGTGTGTGTGTGTGTGTGTGACAGTGTGCTGAGGTTTGCGTGCGTGTTTTTTTCACTACCTGTTGACACGTCTGGGTCTGTCCACCAGATAGCTGAGCTCTGCTCGTTGGTGTTTTGTCTGGAAAAACCCACAGAAACACACATTTAATCACTTAGAAGACACACGCGGGGGGGGGGTTTGTTTAAATGAGAAGATCATTTATGCATACATTTGCTTGTCAATATGTAATTGTGTCAGAGAAAGCTGTGGCAACACGAGGCGGGGTTACTGACGATGCGCGCATCCACTTGGTGAGTGAGTGGGCGAGAGGAGACGAGAGCAGGGGAGAGTGGGTTAGGGAGGCGATTGAATGCGTAAATGATTGAGCCGCCCGATGCTGAAACTGAACAACCTTTGTTCGCGGTGCTGCCGTGCTAGGTCGTGCGCGGAATACTTAACGCACAGCAAAGGCAAGACTGTGACTGGCTGTCTGGCTCCACTCCAGCCCCACGGCAATCAACAAAAAAGCCCCCCAACTCCACAACTCCCTGAGCAGAGCGCACAGGCTGAAGGCAAAACGGAGCCATCAAGTCGCTCGTCTCC